>NC_056680.1:85319991-85639991 GCF_018350215.1 Panthera leo | reverse complement strand
ATAATAGACATTTATTTTTCATTGTGGTAGAGGTTGAGGAGTTCAAGATTAAGGTGCTTGGTTCCTGGTGAGAATCCTCTTCCCCAGGTTATCTGCCACGTTTTTACTGTGTCCTCACTGGGCAGAGAAAGAACATCTTTTCTTTTTATAAAGCCACTAATTCCATCATGGAGGCCCTACCCTCATAATCTCATCTGACTTTAGTTATCTCCTTATAGGTCCTATTTCCTGGTAAGTCACATTAGGGATAAGGGCTTCAACAAATGATTTGGGGGGGAGGGCGCAGAATTCAATCCAAAGCTTTGAAATTAAATAAAAAAACAAACAAACAAAAACCCTGGAGCTTTTTCAATTGTTGCATTAATTATCTAGTATTTATGTCATGTGAAACTTGGTAAGTGAAGGATTTAATTATATAGCTGAAAAGGAACTGGTTTTTCTGTATTATTCCACCATTTCATATTTCCAGCACTCACTTGGCTATGCTTAGCACATATACACTTCCTATATACTTGCAGATTTTTCCAGAAGCTGCTTTTGGCTTGTTTAGTTTAATAAAAAATCATTTGGCTTTTCAAATATGTAAAATTTTGGTCACCTACATGCCTTAGTGTGAAGAGGTACTCTATAAATATTTATTAAGTGCAGTGTCAGAAATTTTAATTTGGGTAAAAAGAACTTTGAATGAGATAGGAATGTAGCATGTGTATATTAGTAAATAAGCATTAAGATCAAATAAACCTCGTTCAAATTAGATGGATTTAGGCCAAAGGGATGAAAGTCCCCTTGGAGATGGGTCCAGGGAGAGCAGAGCTTAGGGATAGATGTAAAACAATAGAAATAAACACAGTGCTTGGTCCTACTCTGAAAGCTTCAGCTCATTCTGCATTTCATTGAACTTTTCATACATATTTGCTACTGATTTATTTTGTGTATATGAATACCGAGCATGCTGTCCATTTTTATTATAATTCCTGAGTACATTGTCTCTGTCCTTTGTTCAAATATTGTCATTCTTCCGTGATGCTTCTTTCCATCGTAACTATTAAAAATCCTCTTTCTTTTCAGTCTTTGCATTTGCTGCTCTATTTCTCCTTAGTGCATTCTCTTCCAAACAAGGGCTGGATATGAATAATTGAACGGCAAATAGTTTTCAGTTCAAAGTGGCAGTGGTACAGCTGGCAATCTTATCTACTAACATCCTTGGGATGGAAAAGTGTAGTTTAGGGCCAATTTTTCTCTTTTGGAATAGATCAGTGGCCCAAAAATCTTGGTAAAAGAAGTTGAAACACAAGTTCTGTAAATTCGTCTAGTAGAGAAAAGTACCCAATGTGAATTATGATCTATTTTCTAATCAAGGCTGTATTCTAAATGGCAAATGTGTAAATATGCCTAGTGATTAATTTTACAACTTCTGTTGACTTTTAGGTTACTAGATATAGTATCAGAGTGAGTCCTCTTTCTACTACTGTGGAACTGAAGGTTTAGAAGAATCACAGTACTGTTTCAGTAGAAGCAATTGAACTTCTGAATCCCAAACTGTAGACAGGGAGAGAATTACATCATCTGTACTTCCCATGCTACCATTTTATGTTTTCCTGCAGAATTGTCTCTAAATATATTTATGCTTTGTTTTTAGAACAATAATAAATATGTATGAATGCCAGTCATATAATAGATTTTATACTCTTTCTGTATATCTAAACATGTCACTTGATTAGTGTTAAATGCCAATAATTCATCCAATCTTTTCAGAAGCACCATTTTAGGTCGTGTAACATTTATGGTATCACAAAGCGTATTATGGAGGAGGTGGTCCTCTTACACTTACTTAGACAACCAACGACAAATAGAAGGTCATTTTCTGATTTAAGGGGTCACTTTGCTTTCTTTTCTGGAGGGCCTCCATCCCGCCCACTGCCCCTCCCCTGACAGTTCTCTGAATAGTCTCAGTGAATGGGCCAGCACGCCTCTGTTGAGGCCTCAGCCACTCTTGGTGCAACACTTGAAAAGAGCAGGTGCGGGTCAGAAGTGAATGGGATAGCCCAGGATCACTGCTGTGAAACATGTTCAAGCAAGTCACAAACTAATCTTGGAATGACTTCAGACAAAGAAGACAAAAGAATACTTTAGGGTCTAAATCACCCACTTGACAGAGGAGGGCTCCAGGATCAGAAGCTAGGGTAAGGGCTGTTTGCTTCTGTGTTCCTTTTGCTTTAATTCTACTGAATTTTCATGGTGAAGGACCAAACTCTGGCTCCCAGAAAATCAGGAAATTTCCATAAATGTAAAAGAATTGCTATATACAGTTATTTACACATATGTCTGTTTTCTTACTAGAACTCTGTATGCATATAACCCAGCTTCAACCTGAACTTCATTTCTATTACTGTGGGCTTCAAACTGTCTTTATTGAGGATGCATTCTTCAGGTTAGGATGCTGTATTTATCTCCTTGATGTATGGTTTTTAAAATAGTCTCATATGCAATACGGGCAAGTAAGTCTATTAGGAAAAACTGTACTTCTTTTGATATTATATTATACACTTATATTTTACACTTATAAGAACATAATAGGTAGAATTTAAAAACAATATGAGCTAAAGACAGGAAATGGCAAATGTAAGTACAAGACTAGAGTAGGTTAAACCCAAATATATAAACCACAGGATATTGCATTGTTAAAAAAAATTGGGTGTAGATTTCATTCTTGAGTTTCCTAGAGGATAAAGTAAGAAGGGAAATAAATCTGTAAGAAAATTTGTATGTAGAAGTATGTACTCATTTTAGAGGGCAGCTCAAATCCTTTACTTAGTTTACTTAGATCTTAAAAAGTTTTTCTATGGGTTTTCAATATATGAGTTGTTGAAGGATTAATAACTAGAAGACTGGATTTTGTAAACTTCTTTCCGTTGTAGTTGAGTGTTTAACAGCAAGGCGAAACTCAGGCAAAATAATTTTGTGGGTTTTTAAGATCATGTGGTCCAAGAATAACATAACTTTGATCCACGAATAAAATCGACTCCAGAGGAATGTTTTTCAACAGTCTTCAATTATTATTGTTTTTCTTCCTTAGGCTAATGATAAAAGCAGTCACAAATAACTTGAGAATATATTCTTTTAGGTCCCTGGGATCTCGATTGTCTTTTTTGCTTCTTAAAGACATATTTACATACAATAACAGTGAAAGAGTAGTTGGTAGGTTAGAAAGTTTGGTGAAAATTCAGTATATCTCATCAAAATGCTTATTCAACAGATACTTTTCCCTCCTACCTGCCATCTAACTCTCTATGAAAATGTGTTCTAAGAGACTATCTAGGGTTACAATGGGATTTTATTTATGTAATACTTCCAGATTACTCCAATACACAAAAAATCAAATGATCAATTCTCCAAATTTATCCTTGAAACAACCAATAATCTTGAGATATTTTCTCTCTATATGGACTTTGATATAAACAAAGTTTTGACACAAAGTTGATATTATCTTAAAGCCATAAGCTGGAGTTGTAGACTTATTTGACTTTTTAATACCTTTACAATCAGTCACAACACTAATTTTTCTATTTAAATTTTTTCAACTTCTTTGGAGGTGAGAAAATGTGAGATTTGAAATGAACCATGCTTTAATACCAAATAGAAACTTTCTGCTTCTTGGATAATGCAGAAATCCATTACAGTTCAAATAGAATGTAAATGTATGAATGTTGACAATTTCAATGTAATGGTGTAATGGGACAAAGGTGGGTTATGGGGGAGAGAAAGTGATGAAGGGATGGGAGGGCAAGGCACTTTTTTTTTTTTTTTTTTTTTTTTTTTTTACTTTTCATACTTAAGAATGAGAAATATTGCCTAAAGCCTATGGATGGTCCAATAGATTCTTAAGGTACGATTTCATTCTTAAGATGAAAATAATAGAAAATTAAAAATAGGGGCGCCTGGGTGGCGCAGTCGGTTAAGCGTCCGACTTCAGCCAGGTCACGATCTCGCGGTCCGTGAGTTCGAGCCCCGCGTCAGGCTCTGGGCTGATGGCTCGGAGCCTGGAGCCTGTTTCCGATTCTGTGTCTCCCTCTCTCTCTGCCCCTCCCCCGTTCATGCTCTGTCTCTCTCTGTCCCAAAAATAAATAAAAAAAAAAAAAAGAAAAAAAAAAGAAAATTAAAAATAAAATTATAACTGGGAAAAGTTGGAAGAAGGAGGAGAGAAAGACAGATGGATATATGGGGGGAAGATAGGAAGGTGGCACATGTGAGTTACTTTCCATACATTTCACAGGGGTGAGTAGGCCCTTTTTACAGCTGCAGAATCAAGAAATGGAGGTGAAAACAAATTATTTCAAGAATGAACATGGCCAGACAGGAAATGTAAAGAGAAACTGGAAAAATTGGTTATACCTTCATGGAATAGAACTGGGCATGATATGACAGGAAATTTTACTTTTCTTTTTAGAACTTTCTACACCATGGATTACTTTTATATTTTTAAACAGGTACTGAACACATTAAGTATAGTAAGTTTGAAATTTTAGGTAATTTTCTGAGTAGTCAGTAATACTTGAATATATCTGAGGACAGTACAAATATTTACATACACACATTTCCCTAAATGCTGTTTTTGGAGATGTTCAAATAAATGTAAATAAATTAGATATACATGATTATTTTTATAAGTGCATATAATTATTATAAGGGTAATCATGAAAGAATGTTTATATTTGTTAAAGTGCTTTACAAAATTTAAATTGTTAAAAATGTAGGTGCTTCTATTATTTATGAAGGTTGTCTTTGAAATGTTTTTCTGGGGAGAAGTAAATCTTTAATAGCTTCATGAGAAAAAGAAAAGTCTTATGAATTATGTTTCCATGAATTCTTTTGACCCATGCTCTGAAATTCATTATTCAGCAGACCAGGGGCTGGACCAGCAAATGTGTAATTTTAAGAGCATTTAGTTTATTATAACACATGTGGTTGGGTTAACACATTGAGAAACTTTGGATAAAAAAGTAACTGGTACAGGTCACAAAAGAAAGAGTAGTACTTCCTTTCCAGTCCGTTCCCCGCCCCCTCCTCCCCCCCCCCCCCCCACCGCATCCTCATTTTAAGAAAAATACAGGTTAACAGGAACAAATATAAATCCTTTAAGTTTCAGTTTACATTCCTTAATAAGAGTTGCAAACTGGTTTGGATGCAGCCCCTGGGAATGACATACACACACACACACACACACACACACACACACACACACACACTCCCACTCAAGAGCAATGGCAGCACTATAAGTTGACTGTAAGCAAAACTTGCCATCCCTACTGAGACCCAGAACTTAACCCTGGTCAGATGACAACTTAAATGTTGGATTCAGGTCTCAGCGTCAAAATTTTACGTAGTAAGTTTATTGACAAATTAGATTACTTTCAAGGAGACTAGGTTGCTAAAGTAGCAAGGAATCCTATTCTAGGAAGAGTAATAATTTGATATTTTTATAAAGCCCAGAGAATTCTTGACAGAAGTAGACATGGAACTATGAGTGAAAATCATGGGGAAGGATGGCTCGACTTAAAGCTGTTTCTTCTGTCAATTAAAAATATGAAAATAAAATGGAACTCTGAAGACAGTGAGCTTGTCATGACTCATAGTGTTCCATATAGCTATAACCATTGCTATTCATTGAGCACTTACGTGCTGAATACTCTTAAATCCTTTTAATCTGTTATTTTATTTATTTTATTCTCACAATATCTGAAAGAGAAAGGTACCGCTAAATAGCTTCATCTCCCAGGTGAGATGCGCTGAGGGGCTTTTTATGTTTTGTGTTTAATGTCAGCCACAGGTCTTAATGATTTTCTTTAATCTTCTGTGGATCCAACTTGACATGACTTTCTAGCAGTCGTGGTTGTAATGGTACAGAGTAGGAAGGCCAATTGTATTTCCCATCAGGTAGAAATCACAGCTGATCTTTCTAGGGATTAAAAAAAAAATGCTTTGGTGTAATTTGACTCTGTAACAAAGAAAAATTTAAAATTCAGGAATTCCAGCCAAATGCTGCTCTTGTTTTTGGATTTTCAGAGGAATTGTATATACTGGTACATAATTCAGGGTATAAAATACTATTGTAGATGCTTCAGAAGTGATTGATAGCCTAATGCAGTGTTTTGGAGCTAATGGCTTAGCTGTAAATAATGTCTTGTGAATCTAAAAATTTTGGGCCCAGAATGCTCCTGTATTTGTGGAAACATCAAGAGCTAAAGCAAGACCAAAAGAGAAAGAGGAAGCTAGGTCCACGAAGGGAATTTGTCCTTTCTTCTCCATGCAAACTCTTAAAACTGGATGGAGTTTGAAAACATGAATAATACAGGCTGAGGTGTGATAATCCTGTGGCAAAAACAGAAAGTGCACGAGAGAGAGAGAGAAAGAGAGAGGGAAAGAGAAATCTTTTCCCTTATAGTATTCTTGCCCTTTGTGCCACAGTGACTCCTGTTGATGAGTATTCACGGGCCAATGAATATTTCAGGTACAGACCAATGAGGTTATAAATTCCTTCCTTTAGGTAGGGGAGGGTAAGAAGGTGCGCTTCCATTTGGGAGGAAGGAGACAGGTGTTTTAAGTGATGGGCAGAAAGCAAAACCGTTTCCTCTCTTACAATCTTTATTGGATTTTTCAGCCTTCATTCTTGACAGTTTTCTCAAATTTCCTAACAGCCATACTGGTCATACCAACTCGGTAGACAAAATATAGGCTGCGACAAGCTGATGAGAAGAGCTGAATCCAACACATGGTCACAATTGTATTGATCTAATATAACAATCCTGTCCTAAATAGAAAAGAGAATCTAATACCTTCCAGAGCAACTTTGAAGCTTTAATCAATAACTGGAATGCTAGATTTTGGCAAAAGAAGAGGTGTTAGATTTTTAAAGTTGACTATATGACCCAGCTAAAAAACAATCAATTTTTATTAAGAATGGAACCTGGCAGTTTTGCACAATACATCCAGGATTTCCTTGACAAAATTTGAGTAATGGATTAGCTCCAGTGGAAATTAGGTAATTTCTTGTGACTTTAACATAATGCACAGAAGCTTCAATCAATAATACTTGCATTGGAGAACAGTTTTGAAGTAGGCAAACAGCACGTATAATAGTGTCATGTGTATATAATTATCTCAGCGTGCCAAAGGGTGGAAAACAAACTTCAAGTGGCAAGAGAATTAATAACCCTCCATTTCATTGTTCAGCATTTTATTCTAAACTTGGGTTGGTTTCCTGTTTTCCTCCATTGCCTAAGAGATTTTCTTATAACTATAAACTTGACATTGCTCAATACAACCTATTTTCATGAACAGTGAGCTGAAATGCTGTTGAAAGCCAAATATTTTACTTGTCAGCGTCTGAGAAGGCTAGTCGTGAGGAAAAATTTAATTGGGCTGGGTACTATATGGAAATTCCATGCATATATAGAATTGAGAGTGTAATCACATGAGCTCTTCTAAATTAGATATAGAGGTATATACTTGGAAAAGAAGTGTGGAACTGTTCTTTTCAGATGAGAAAAGTTTAACCATTGCTGACACTATTGAATTAATAAGATACCTGCTGCTTTGGAATATCCTGTACTCACTGTGAAAAGAATATACAGTTCATATTCAAAGGTTATATTTTCTATCTAAGCTGTTTTTCTTTGAAGAGAACATTAGCCTTGTGATAGGGAAGTAAACCAAGGAAAATATCTACTGAGAATCATGAGTGTTATGCTGGCATTGTCATGTTCCCAGCTGTTTTATATGTATGATAACAATAGGGTGAACCCAAAGAGTGGTGCTGTGTGCATTAAAGCTTGTTTCATTTCTAGCATGTGAATGACAGGTATTTATTGAGCTGCTTAAGCCATCTTGCAAGATGGGAAATATCCATTAAAAGCTCCTAGTCATTTGAAAATACATTTTAAGAATTTAAAACCAAATTTGTTGATGTTTGGGATCCAACCAATTTTTTTTTTTTTTTTTAACCAACCTCCTAAGCTGGTGAATTGCACAAAACCAGCCAGACGTTTTTTTTTTTTTTTTTTTTTTTGAGGGTAAACCCCACAGATTTCTTGTATTTCGTAAGAGGTCGAGTGCCCAGTGCCCTGAAGATCCTTTTTGTGACACCTAATTTCAGTACCCCCAGCTCTAGCTGACGGAATCGCAGTGACATGTGGTCTGTTGCACCAACGGGCAACCACTGAATGTGTTTGCAGTCATTAAGATTGCTTTTGGAGCCACAAGAGCCTGAGGCAATCGCCAGTAACTGATTTTCACCCCAGAGACCTCATAGACACACTGTTTGGGGCTGCAGGCAATTAAGAGAGTCTACAAGGAAATCAATAATATTTGGGGGACACAGTGTATATTTGCTAACCACTGTGCTAAATACACATATGTGTGTGTCCTGCTACAAAACCCTGCATCTTTATGGAGGAGAAAGTACACATGGGGAGCTTGTTAACCACTATGATACGAAATAACAAATACAGAATTGTAAGCAGTGTCGGAAGCACTACGTGATTAAGCAGTGTAGATAATATGTAGTCTGAAGAGGGGGAGGGGAGGCAATGGAACCGGGGCAAGTGGGAACATTTGCACAGGAAGAGGCTTGAGCAGGGCACACACTCCCACCCTTCCGTCCGTCTGTGCTCTTGTGATAGAGATGGCTGGAATTGCATTTAGGTATGTGCAGTTTCAATAGGAGAGATTTTATGATTTGGTAGGAAATCTTTGTCACTGAAAATGCCCAGGGACAATGCCTGACATTATCATTTCTAGCTTCTGAAAGGCAAGCAGCCACCAGTGTGTTTGTATTCTCTAGTGGCCTAAAATATGACTTAGGGTGATAGGGTATCAGGCAGGGGCTTTTATGTATTTCTGCAGGCCCTATGCATGATGAGATAGGACAGATAGAATAGTGGCAAACCTAAATGTCCGGTGTGTGGGTGTGTGTGTGTGCACGTGCAGCTTTGTGTGCATATATTAGGGGCATTCCGTTTGAAAGTTGTGTTCTTATATATTTTCTGCTCCTCATTTTTTTCTTTATATATCTCTCACCTCAGTAGGGAATTTGATGAGTTATTTGCAGAAATTCAGATCCAATATAATATTCTTTGGAATAAATCTCCTATATTGTGTCAATTTCATGCCCTTACTTTAGTTTGTTAAGGATTAGAAAACTGGAATGTGACTTCTAAATTGTAAATTGTACAATTTAGCTATATCCTTAACCCTTTATGGAGATTCCTTGTTTCCTACTTTTCAAATGCTTTTGTTGAAAGGGATTTTCATGAAGGTAAACTGAGTCATCAGTCAGCTGATACTATATACATACCCTGGAGGGCCATTAATCAAAGGACAGAAGAACGTAATTGGGTTAACTTTCTGGATTCTCTGCCTTGTGTAATGAAGTGAGGAGAATTGCTTGGCACATTTCAGGATTTCTGAGCTTCCCCTAATGATGGCTATAGGCTGATTTAATCAACAAACCGTAGAGCTGCAGTAATTGTGAATCAGGTCCTTGTGACGAAACAAATGTTGCACAGTAAATTGCCAGAGGATACAATTCCCTGTTCTCTGCGTGTGTGGTTTTTGTGTTGTGTTTATTTTTGTTTTTGTTTTGGAAAATTTTTTTTATTGTACCCTGTTTTTACTAAAAGACATTCTTTTTAAAACAACTGTTTTATGACAAGCATTGCCATCTAGGAAATTCTTATGAAGCTGTTTCTAAATCTGAATTATGTTACCCTTCATTTAGTTTTATTTATTTTACCATCTATTTATTTGATCTTCTAGCACTGATTGCAGCCACCATAAATTCTCATTTGCAAAGATAGATGTAACAATGACAAAAACATGGATCAAAGCTTAGAAGGAGCACCTGTGTTTGCTGTGGGGTGTGTGCGCGCGTGTGTGAGTGTGTGTGTGTGTGAGATGTCTTGATCCATTTGTACATTTCTCTGGGGAATTTTCAGGCAATTAAGTCAACCAATTGCAAGTAGAGCCCTCTCTGTACATTCTGATTTGATAGGAGAATGGGTAATTCCTGTTAATGACTAGTACATCTGTTCAATTATATTGTTTTGTATTGATGGTTAATTACGTGTCAAGTTGTAGGAGGGGGAGACTGTGAAAGCATGATTCTCTTTTAAATGTCAGAGACTCTTCCTAAATTACCTGTCTTTTTAACATACACGGAACACTTTGACAGGCATTGTGTTCTTCTGACCTTAAAACATTTACCCTGTCTTGGAGAAGTGTAATGTTCCCTGGGAGGTGAGGTATATTGAACTGGTTTCCCTTGAATGTCACTCATGTCCAGTTTCGTGTGGAGTGACCCTTGTCAACCTTTAGCTGGCAACAGAAGGAGGGCTTCCCATGGGTAATACAATTTTTGTTAAGTAGCCTTTTCTTGGGAGGGTTTTCTTTAGAAAACATGGCTTTGAATGAAATTAAAGCTATATTGTTTAAAACTATAACTTGCTTTTTTCCTAGATGTATCTAGATATAAGCAAATGAAACACCATTTGTATATTTTTTTAAGTGATATGATCACACTGAACCTGTTTGCAAATTATAGAATAATGCATAGACTCATTCAGTAAAGAACCAGGAGTATTTATAAATCCAATGCTTGAAAACAGAACAGGAAAAGATTTGTAATAAAGAGGAGAGTGTCTGAGGAACTAAGTATTCTTTACATTAGCTAGGGAGTTATGAATGCCACAGTATACAAGCCTTTTTAGCCAGCTCATATGTGTAATTTTCATTTTTATTGATGTCAATGGGTGGGTTGAGGCCAAAGATTATTACGTTTTACTTGACAACTCATGCTATGTCACAAGGCAGTACGATGTGTTTTAATAAAATTATGCATTATGTATGAGATCCTGTAACAATTAAAAAGGGGGAATTGACAGCACAGAAAATTAAGTTCTTAAAAATGAATCATAATGGTTGAGGCTTGCTTGAGTAGAAGACTGATCTTGTTTAATCACCTTGTCTATAAGCGTTTGGAGTGTTTTTGTGGACTGTGTGGTTTTCCTTAACAAAGGAAAAGGACATTAATGTTATATTCAAAAAAGCAATAAAGAGCTGTTGATCGTAGTGACTTGAATTAGAAACCTCTTTCCAAAAGAAAAGGGCTTATGTGGCTTATGGCAGTATTGTAGCAATCTGGCAATTCTAAAGTCTATTCATTTCTCAGTTTGGTATTGTTCTTGTTTGTGTTGGTTATCTGTCTTTTGTCTCTGGCTATACCTGAAGATAGTAAAATAAAATATAAAAATACCAAAAAAAAGCTGTAAGCCATTCTCTTTATTTTTGACACAGTGATACTCAGTTATCCATTGTTGTAGATTCTTTGCAGGACTTGCCCTTCCTAATTTTTATCAATATCTAAGATTTTATAAATACTTACTAAGATTCTCCTCTGCAAACTAAATTCTAAATTTAAATCAAATTATTCTCTTTTATGGTTTAGGTAAGATCAGAAAAATAAAAATATGTTTTTTAACACATACTGCTATAATTTAATACAGAATGAGACTTTGCCCTATTAAATTTATTTCTATTTGTTGTACTAATCAGTTCTGGAAGTTATTTCTTAGAGAACTAATTCATGCATATCTTAGATGCAGTGAGAAGTCTCATACTAATTTCCAGAGGATTGACAAATTTTTTGAATAACGATTATGCCACAATTAGCCAATAATTTTGAAACTACAGTACTACAATGATGTCACACAATATCTTGAAGTGTGTAGCTTATTTCATCTTAGTATTTGCTATATTTTTATTTTGGACATTATTATGTTAGAAGTTATATGTTAATACTGTGATTGAGCACACCTTTTTGTCTTATGAATTTATATTAAATATGATATATAAGCCAAATAAGTGTAGTTTTAGAGCTTCTTAATTTAATATATAAAATTAAAGATCAGTTGATTTTATTTTTCTAATACTAGAATGTTTATTAAATATGGAAAAGATACAGAGGGAAATTTAATAAAAGCATGAAAATGACAAACAGTTGCACATTTAAGGCCTGTAGTCTTGCAGTGAAATAGCACATTAGGCATCTTATAGAATTTCATTATATTGAAAGTTAATTTTCAAGTCTTATCTGGCGGCAGCTGGGTGGCTCAACTAGTTGGTTTAGTGTACGACTTCGGCTCAAGTCATGATTTCACAGTTCGTGAGTTTGAGCCCCGTGTCAGACTCTCTGTTATCAACACAGACCCCGTTTTGGATCCTCTGTCTCCCTCTCTCTTTGTCCTTCCCCTACTATTCGTTCTCTCTCTCTCTCAAAAAAAAAGTCTTATCTGGAATAAGTGATTTTTCAGTATAGTTTTATATAAAAGGCATAGTTATTCCAATGTAAATAACTGTCCTTTCTTGGAAAAACAAAGGATATAGATTAGGTATACATTTATTTATCAACCTTAAGTTTCTGTTCCTAATATTATAGATTTTTTAGAGCAACCAAAACAATGTGGTGAAGATTTAATACACTGCAGGCACTGCTCTCAGCACTCCATAGGTAAGATCTTTTTAAATCCTTACAAGAACCCTGTGAGTTATATACCATTACCAGTCTCATTTTTAAAATGATAGAGCAACTATCCTTCCTCATCTAGTAAACAGCCAAACTCACATTAAAACCCAGGGAAGTCTGACCAAGAGCCCATGAACTTAACACAGTTACTGTCATACTGCTGACTAGGAAGGAAATACTCCAACTCTTGTTCATTATTGATAGACCGTATCTGTCTAAGGAGAATTGTGAATTAGCCTTTAAGAGTTCTCTTATTATTACCTTATAATATATCATGTTGCAAGAGATTTAAACAGATAATATGTAGAAAATAAACTATAGAGGCCACTTCTTATGACTCCTCTCTCTGCTTTAACTACCTGTTCCACTGTTACCAGTGTGATTTGTGTCTTTCCAATAAGGCTCACTGTTCATGTAACTTCTTGTGTGCCTGCTTATAGAGTAAAATATTTATTTATCTATAAATACATATGGACAACTTTCTACTGTATGCCTTATTAAGACTTGCTTTTCCACTGAAGATCTTGAGATCTTTGCATTAATTATTTTGTTATTCCTTCATTTTCCACTCAGTCATTGAACTGTTGCGTACTCCATGGTATTGATGTATCTTCAGTTACTTAAGAGGTCCTTTTATGTTTAGGTTGATTTTATTTCCTGTTACTAATGTCCCAGTGAGCATCCTTGTATATATCACTTTGTGGCTATCTTGGAGTATTTCCTTGTGATAGATGACTAGAGAAGAATAGGGAATGGATGTTTTTCACATTCATAAAGATATCCTGATTTGCCTTCTCAAGAGTATATATCTCTATGTCTATCTCTGTCTCTATCTCTATCTATCTAGTAAATTTAGCTATATGTCTCCCAGTGTTTTGTCAATCTTTTAAAATTTTTGTTGTTCTCATGTGTAATAAAATATTTTGGTGTGTCTTGTTTAATTGGTTATCGATGAGGTCGGGTTTGTTTTTAATAGTTTTAATCTTTTTTTTTTTTTCCTGATATTTTCTAGTCCTCTGCGTGTTACTCTATTTCATGGTTTACAACTTTTCATTAATAATTTGTAAAATTTCACACTGGAAATTAAACTGTGTGTTAGTTTAGTAGTTTTTCAGTTCATTGTCTTAGATTGTTCTGTAGGCAGTTATATTGTCTGCACATAATAAAGGTTCTCCCCCTGCCCACACCCCCCCCCCCCCCCGCCATCCCTTCCAATATTTATGCCTCCTGTTTCTGTTCTTGTCCTAGTAAATTCACTATGAGTTCTGTTAGAGCATTTTTGTACTAATGAGAATGGACATTTCTTCCTTTTGTTCTTTATTTAAGTAGAATGTTTTAAGTATTTCACTTTTAAGTATTTTTTCATGTATCTGGTAAATAATATTTATAAAGTTAAGAAAGTTTCTTTGTCTTTCTAACTTATTTATTTTTTAGCAATAATAAAAATTAAATATTCATAAAGACATGTTGGGGGTATTTAGTGAAATAATCAGTCTATTTTCATTTTTAATCACTTAATTTGCTGGATTATATTACAGGTTGAAAATAAATTGAAAATAATCAGATAGTAACCATTAATTGTTTCTTCAGTATCTTCTAGGGATTGTTCCTAGTAGAATTTTTTGCCTTAAATAATTTTATTTTCCAACCTTGTAAGATGAAGAAATGGACACAGAAAGGTTATTTAGATTCTTTCGATCACAGTTAATAATGTCCACGTATTGGCATATCCTAATATTGCAATATCTGTTTCTCTCAGAATAAAAGTTCCTTGGTCATGGTGCATTTAAAAAAAAAATTGTCTTGATTTGGTTAGTATTTTATATAGATTTTTTGCTTATGTCCATAGATGAGATTAGTTTTGAGTCTTTGCGGGGGGGTGTTTTGGTGATAGGATAACTTTTTGTATTTCTCAAAATGTAATTAATGTATACATATTAATTTATGCTCAGAAGAAACTTTAATGTTATTTCAAAAGATCTTGTGTTTATATTTGCTCTGAAACACTAATTGCAGAAAGTACTGGAGGCAGAGGACATGTTATTCAACAGTTAGTGAATTCTTCCTGTGTGTCAAACATTGATCATTCTCATTGTCACCATGATGCTGAAAGTTTAATGGAGACCTTGACAAACACATAGTTACTATGAAATACAATACCCTTTTGATATTATAAGTAAATTGTGCCATATCCTGGAGAGATATACTGAGAAGAAAATATTTTAAATTAGCTTTAGAGGATGAATGGACATTTTTTAGGTGGAAAATTTCAAGTAAGAGATATTTCCAGCAGAGAGAATACAGAGTGGAGAGCTTGTACCATAGGGGGAAAAAAAAACAAAACAAAACAAAACAAACCAGTATGTGATGTTGTTAGAGACACCCCATACTCAAATTATTTCACATTTCTGGCTTTTTATACAAAATGATCCTAAGATGGACTCATGTAATTCTGGAGTAAGATTCATACAGGATCATTGTTATTTCCAGCAAAAGAAAATCTCAATAGAAGATGAGATTGAAAATACAGGAGATGCTAGTTCTTGGAAGCTTCTCATAAAACAGTGAAATGTAACTTACGTGATATACCTGGAAATGTCTGAACAGGGAGTAAAATGATAGGCTCTAGTTATTATGAGTAACATATTCCTAGGGCTTTAATTTTTGTTCTTGTTATTGTTTATTAATGGAGTGTGAGGCCCTTAGAAACTATCTAGAAAACTGAGGCTAGATTAAATCCTATGTAAAAGAAGTAAAATAACACATTTCTTGGAATTAATAGTCTCTAACAATTTAAAGTAAAATGGTACAATGAATTGCTTAAAATCTAAAAATGCAGAAAGAGAGATATTGTATTTGCACTGTAATTTCAGAATCTCCTTTTGACTTTGAATGGGAAATCAGCCATGGTATCATTTTTTTTTTTTTTCCTGCTTCCCAGAACTTAATGAGATTTAAAAAGTAATTTTAACAATTGGCAAAGCCACACAGGGTTAAGGAGTAACCTCTGTGTATTTCCCCAGAATTTGTGTAGCTGTTTTTCTCTGAAGAATGTCAATATTTACCTTAGGGTGCTGATACTTCAGCTTCTAGGGAACTACCTGTACAACCCCTTGGGTTGAGTTTCTGCAAGTGATGGGGTGCGTTCCCATCATCAAAGCACATGCTGGCAGTTGAGGTCTAGGTAGCTGAGCGAATTGCTAGTGGTATGTAACCCTGGATCAAAGCTGGTAGCGGTGGACGGTGCCCAGAAATTGTTACTCTCTGATTTATTGCAGTTAGCGGTGCATTGGCTTCCTCTCTCTTGAATTTTCTAAGTTTTGCTATAGGTAATCAATGTTGTTGTTGTTTTTCTTATTCCAGAAGGACCTGAGACAATTTAATGGATGTTTTGTATGAAAACTCATAATTTGAAATGTAACTTTTTTTGCATGCAGCTTTAACAGAAATGTAATGGTCTCTATGTCAGTCAAGAATATTTTGCCCATTCTTTTCCATTCCATTCGAGAAAACAAACAAGTTACTGGAAATAAGACCATGCTTCTTCAATGGAAGCCTTGTTTACCATGCCTTATGCATAAATGCAGGTATCTCATTTGACTGTTCTCTGTGCTCCCCCCAAAGAGTTGTTCCTTTATTTATTTAATTAATATTTTATTGGGCAACTATTTTATCCCAGGGCAAGGTTAAGTGCTTCTGGTTTCAGTTAAGAAAGACCTCCTCTTGTACTCTTTACAGTGTATTAGAGGAAAGAGACTGAATACAAGTAAATGATAATAATTGCACAGTTGTGAGTATCCTGAAGAATCCATAAAGGCCCAATGTGAAGGACAGGAGGCAGGACCAAATGATGGGTGGAGCTAGTGTGGTTAGGAGTGTGGTGTCAATTGTCCTGGGGCTTAAAGGGATGAGAAGAAATGAGAAGGCATGGAGGGAAAACATGGTAGGCAGAGGAAAGAGCAAGCAAGAACATGCTATTTACTGATGGTGTCAAATTCTGCAGAGAGTGGCAAGATCCAGATCCTAATCTCTTCTTACCCAAAATGTTAGTGAGTGCATGGGGCTGTATGTTAGAATGCACGTGACGATGAGTGATCTGTGAAAATGGTTGGGTCAGGAATTATTTCTTATTTGGGTTTATTTTCCCTCCATTGAGTCTGAGTGCTGATGTTTCTCCAGTTCATTAGCTGATGTATTAAGGAGTCAAGAAACCCCCAGTTAAGATTGTAGAGAACAACCAAGCACTTCTCCCTGTAGTAGCTTGATTACCCAGTTCTTGTGTCATGCAACACGTTCGACAGAAAATGACTTGTAGGCTCATGCAAATCAAATAATACACCACCAGTCCTTCTTTAAAGCCCTCCTTATTAGCTGCATAGAACTCCTAAAGAGAATGTGAAAGATGGCTGCCCAAGGTTTAGCAATAGCATATGCTATAGCTATTCAGTATTTAGTGGAGTGAAATAATTGAAATTGTGTCTTTTATGGAAATGTTTAAATATAAGAGTGGCTAAAATGTAGAGATGCACAAATATGAACTCCATTGCAGGGAGCCGCCCTAATGAGTGTGATAAACAAACCACCATTCATTTATTGGTATGTTATTGATCTGCATAGTGAAACCCAGTGTTATTCAACTTCCTTGTCCACACTGAAAAGATGTGTACTTTAACTGTAAAGATCAATGAACGTTATTTTTCCTAACAATAAATTAAACATAAAGTATTCTTCCAAATTAAAAAGTGTTGTAAGAGATTTGCCTTCTGAGTTCTGTGTGAAATAGACCAAAGCAACCATATGTTTCATCATGGTTGGATTAAAGGCTGTATCATTTTAGTCTATAGGACTGTTAACTGCATATCCTAAAAGTTGCAGTGAATATTTGAACAATAATATATAGTGCATTGTCTAAAGTTTTTGGTGATGAGCCAATTGTTTTTTTCAAATGTGAAGTCAATTTTCATCTTTTTAAAAGAAATTTCACATTCATTTTTTACAATGTGCATTTATTTCTGATCTCTTTTTTTTTTCTATTCTCCTCCCTACTCCTCCCAGCTTCTATGTGTGCCTCTTCCTCATTCCATCTCTTGATTTCTTTCTTTCCCTTTGGGTCCATTGAATCTCTTTCAATTTCTTCAGTTTCATTTTCTTTCATTTAATCTTCTCTGCTACCAGGTAGCTGCGTTACAAATTCAGGGAGAGTTAGTTGGTTAATCAGGAACACGTTATTTCCCCTGGGCTTCCCAGCTCTGTTCACTCCTCTGGATTTCTCTAATGAAAAGGAAAGATATTGTGATGGGCATCATGGAGTCTCTTCCTTTAATTCTCTTGTCTGCCCATTCATTTCACAAACTGCCCCTTTGGTTAAATGAGAAGAGTAAACCTAGAGATCACAACCCCCCTTGGATGGAAATTAGAATACCTTTACCTGACAGAGGTGTTTTCTTCAGGTGGAGAGTATATACCCTGTACTTGAATTTATCCAAAGTGATTTCCATGGACTTTCTGAAAAATCTGGCAGGAGCAAACTGATTGAGAGATTCAGGAACACGGTTCTAATTTCCCCCCTTAGTTGTTGAGAGATAATTGACCTGTGTCACCGTAAATATTTAAGGCGTGCTCTGTGATGGTTTGATTTATATATATTGAGAAATGATTACTACAATAGGTTTAGCTAATATGTGTCCTGTCCTATAGATAAGAGAAAGAGAGAAGAAAGAAAAGGAGGGAAAAATTTTCTCTATGATGAGAACTCTTAGTATCTATTGTTCTAAAAATTTATCTAGATGCCATACAGCAGTGTTAGCTTTAATCATGGTGTATGTTATATCCCTTGTACTTAGTCATCTTATTACTGGAATTTTGTACCTTTTGGCCACCTTTCTCCAATTCCCCCTCCCCCTCAGCCTTTTCCTCTCATTCCCACAAGCCTGACCTCTTTTTCTGTGAGTTTGGTTTTTTTGTTGTTGTTGTTGTCATTTTTCTTGTTTTTAATGTCTGCATATAAGTGAGAACACACACTATCTGTCTTTCTCTGTCCAGCTTATTTTACATAGCATAATGTCTTCATGATCCATCCATGTTTTGCAAATAGCAGAACTTTTTCATTTTTTATGGCTGGATACTATTCTGTTTTATATATACACCACAACTTCTTTATCCATCCATTCATCCATGGAAAATTTGCTTGTTTTCCTAATGTTCGAATTTAAGCCATGGCATTTACTTTAAGAAATTACTTCTTTAACTTCAGTTGTCTTAAAGAAATAAGAAAACCAAATTAATTTCACATTGTAGTAGTATTTTGCATGACATGCTTTAGGATTTCAGAGGAAGGAATTATATAGAGAGTAGAGGTTTTTAAACTTTTTTTTTTAATTTTTAGAGAGATGGAGAGAGAGAGAGAGAGTGAGCTGGTACAAGCGGGGAGAGGGACAGAGGGAGAGGCAGAGCATCTCAAGCAAGCAATCTTCATGCTCAGGGTTCTGCATGGAACCTGACATGGGGCTCAATCCCACGACCCTGGGATCATAATCTCAACCAGAATCAAAAGTTGGGTGCTCAAGCGAGTGAGCATCCCAGACGCTCCTAGAGTAGAGGTCTTTAAACACCACTTCATAGCTACTTCTCTGCACCTGTTTGGGCTTTTAGACGCTCTCTTTGTAACCAGAGGTAGACAAGAAAGCAGAGACTCTTTTGATAAACAGTCCTTTTGATAAAGGTCCTGAATCACTTTATGAAATTCTTGGGATGCTTTTTTGATCCGTAATTCTGAGGTTACTTACTCTCTTGTTGGAATTTGCTGTATCCTTGCTCCAGTCCTGTTCTCTTCCCAGAGCTCTGCACTCTTTTAGCCCAGCCCCTTCGAGCCATTGTTCCTGTGGGCTGCTTCTTTGATTCTTGGCTCCGGATTTGCTTTTGGACATTAGCTATTGGATCCTCCGTAGATAGAGAGTTGAAAGAACCTGGGTGGAGGGTTGATGCAGTTCACTCCTAAACCCCAAACTCAGGTCCTAGAACTTAGCCCTTGGTCAGAAAAATGTTTCTCTTAAACTTACATGCATGTTTATTAATCATTATTACCTCTTTTGCCCTTAGTTGCTGCTTGTTGCTTTTCTTTTAATAGCAGGGGGAAGATACAAATTTTCATTTTGCTCATTATATACATATATTTTTATTCACCCCTTTCATTCTGTTTACATCTAAGTATAAAGGCAAATAAAAATGACAGTCATATGGCCACAATCAAGACAGTTGTATCCATTTTTTTTTTTTTTTTTTTGGCTAGGCATTAGGAATTAGATGTCTGAAGATACTTTTAATTTTTTTTCTGAAGTTTTAATAATTTTAGTTGTAAATTACAAATCAATAATCACCATTAAAAACCATATAGAATATATATAAAACAAGATCTTATTTAATTTTTTTAATGTTTATTTTTGAGAGAGAGAGAAAGAGAGAGGATATGCAAGTGGGGGAGGGGGAGAGAGAGGGAGACACAGAATCTGAAGCAGGCTCCAGGTTCCGAGCTGTCAGCACAGAGCCAGATGTGGGGCTTGAACCCACAGACCACGAGATCATGACCTGAGTCAAAGTTGGACTCCCAACTGACTGAGCCACCTAGGTGCCCCAAAACTATATCTTATTTAGATGCTTGCCTAATAGTTTGTAAGATAGATATGACATAATTTCCTTTGTATCCAGAAGAACTTTCTAACTGTTTTGCCCCCAGACAACAAGGTTGTTAGTAAGGTGATGAATGCCTATCTTAGGAAGTATTTAGGAGCATCAGCATGATCATTTTTCATGGGTAATGTATACCAGCAGCTTCCATTAAATAGGAAACTGGACAGCAAGGCCAAGGTGTTTTCTTCTTCTGTGCTTTCTAGAACAGAAAATAATGTTTACGACCTGCATTAATTGGACACATAACTTCAGTTAGAGATTTAGTTGCAAGGTGTTCAAAGGTGATGTAAATTCCCATGAGGCTCCCGTTTCCCTGATGTGATCAAGAGATAGGAGAGATAATCTGGAGCTTAGGGACATCCACCGTGGAGAGCCGGAAAGACAGCTTGCCAGGTAACAAGAGATGCTCCAGTGGGTTTTTTTCCCCCACTTTTATTACTACAGGTGACCTAAACAGATAGTGTGAATTCTAACGGGTTGCCTACATTCAAATCCTTTTGTATTTTCTGACCAGCAATAAGAGGAGTCCATTCAGCCTCTCTTATACAGAAGGGAACATTTGGAGAGAGACTGTATGGGCTGTCGAGCCTGTGGAAGGCTGCTGAGTCACGTATGATTCATACATCTGGCTTTAGGAATCTTCAGACTTTTCACGTTACAATACAGGGGTGGTCCATTTTAAAAATGCTTGTTGAAATCCACATTGGGATGTACTCTAAATGGAGCACCAGTAACAGTGACAGGATGGCTGTTAACAACAACAAAACAATGAGCATTCTGCAACAGTTCATTCTGAATGTTGATGTTTAATTCATGTTACTGGCTGCTTTGTGATTCTTGCGTCTTTCCTAAAGATGACGGGTTGCATGGACATGCCATCCTACCAAAGCACCATCCTTTCACTAGGGCTTGTGCCATGCTTCCCACTGTTTGTTGAATGACTGAATGAGATCCATTTTTAAGGCTTTCCTTCTAATTGCAGAAGAATTATTTCAAATGTGGAAGATATACACAACCACACTTTCTATAAGGACATCAACCATTGTGTTTTGAAGTGTTTACTTCATAGTTTATATAAATAATTTAAATACCAGAAATCATCATGTTATTTGTTCCTGAAAAGGGAAATATACCGAAGACTCATCGTTTTATTGCCTCTTTTTTGTTGCCAATAGCAAATCATCTGATATTAAGGATTCATTTCAAGTAGAAAAATAATATCTTTAGGGGATTTAAAAAGGTCTTCTAAGTAGTTGTACATACCTGAATCATGCTTCATAGCATTTTTTAAAATTTACTGACAGTGACCTAAAAGTTTCAATTGGTTTTAGCTCCATAAGGTGCTTTTTCTCCTTGATAATTTTTTCTAATTAGTTGCCTAGACTTATTTTTTCATGTACAATACATAAAAGGTCGTAATTTTATACTATTGTTATTTAAACATCACCAACTATTACATAATTTGAAAAACATTCAAATAAAAATGTTTCAAATTGCGACCAAGAAACCAGAAATCGCTTCTTTTCCTCTATTACTCTGATACTTATATAGACCTTTTACTTATTGTTCCTATTCTTTGCTAGGAGTTATTTCCTAGTGCAAAAATTGTTAACTTTTTCGCCATTTGATAAGCATAAATTCGTTTCTAAATACAATTCTCATTGTTCATTTCGCTGCATTAATGGAGAGCAACAATTTGGTTCAAACAACCAGTTTAGTTCTATGTTTATATTGAGCGAGTCAGGAAGGAGGGCTGGCTCTAATTCCTCCCCAAGAAGCAATCTTGTGCTTGGCACGCTTTGTGTGCTCAGACCGTCAGACGGGAGCACGAGGGCAGTGCATGTGTTGATCAGGCAAAGAGGGTCAAAGAGAACCACGTGTCTGTGGGGACAAAAAGGTTGAAAGCAATTAAATCGCAATATGATTCCTGAGCTGAAAAGATATTTACTATTTCCAATTTGATGGTTTCATTCCCATTTTCTAGAATCCCGTGCTTAATGCTAAAGACATAAAAATGCTGGTGATAGGCTACCCTTACAGTGTTCCTTTCTTTGGGTCTTCAGAAAGAGAGTTATTGTTTTTCTCATTTGCAAGTTAATACATTTGCATTGACAGCTTTTTGATTGTTAAATAAACTCTGTCCTGGAACAGCTGTCAGACAAATTACACTATGGGCTATCTTTAAAAGGAGTGCCCCATGAGTCAGTCTGGGCCCAGGCTTTTATATTCTTGCATTTGTTTGTGTATCTGAACCTGCATTGTGAGGACAATGAAGGCCAGCTGAAAGTCATATTTTCCATTCATATTTGAAGGTTTTAATGTTGCTTTTGGAATATTTTATATTTAGAAACACATCAGGGCCGGCTCTACATCTAACCTGCTACTTGATGTCAAATCTGTGTGCATGTTGTGAATAATCGGAGAGTCATTGGCCTTGTACTTAACACTGACACCACCATGCTGTGTTAACGAAAGCAGTGAATTTTGTTTTTTCCCCCATAAAACAAATAGTGCTTGTTTATTTGATAATCTGAATGAGAACTTAAAAACTTAATGTGAAGAAAAATTGTAGCATTTCAGTAATCCTGTGCATGTTTCCACAAAGATCTTTTAAGGAAGAACATAATCTGGGTTTTCTCAATTATTCGAATCCTCATTTCCTAACTATAACTTTTCTTCTGCAATGTAAACAAAAGACTTCTGTCATTGCCATTTTCTCTCCTTACATCAGTGAAGCAGACTTAGAACCCAGGACTCTGACAGTCTGTAAAATAGAAGACACGAGACATTTGTAAATTCTGATGAGAGAAGAGTTGAGGACTCCTAGTGGGTGGTTTCATGATGGGAACCAAGCTGAATTTCAGGCCACCCTGTCTATTAGCATTTATTAGACAGTTTACTCTGTTGGCTTCTTAGGGCACATTGCTTAATTTTACTAACTCTGTGATCTTGGGCAAATAAGTTAACCTCTCTATGGCTCAGTTTCCTTATCTGTAAAGAAAGACTCAGCATAATACTTGCCTCGATAGATTTTTGTAAGAATTAGAGTATGTTTACATGACATGTTTATTTATTTACTTTTATTTAAATTCATTTATTTATTTTGAGAGAGAGAGAGCAAACAGGGGAGGACAGAGGTGGGGGGTGAGAGAGAGAGAGAGGGAGAGAGAGAGAATCCCAAGCAGGCTTTGTGCTGTCAGCACAGAGCCTGACATGGGGCTTGAACTCACGAACCGTGAGATTATGACATGGGCCGAAATCAAGAGTCAGATGCTTAACCGCCTGAGCCACCCAGGCTCCCTTACAGGATGTGTTTAGAACAGCTTCTCACACGTAGGCGCTCAATAGATATTATCTGCTGTTGAGTGTCTACTGTATGCTTAGAACTCTGCCAGATAGTCTCCAAATGCAGAATTATCAGCTGTGGACTCTCCATTCACTGAACTTGAGTATTGCTGGAGAAAAATAATAGTCACATAATACATATACCAAAATGTATGACATTTTGTAGGACAGGCTATATATATCTTAAAAACTCAGAAAGAAAAATTTCTGAGTGTTTGAAGACTCAGATTGCCCAGAAGTAGGATCCAAAGCATAGACTTGAAAGATGATTTTGCGGAGCTGCAGGGACTTTGGTAACTCCAGGAAACATGACTGAATAACATGACAAAACTGTGAAGCAGCGAAATTGGCTTGTCTGCAGGTATTGATCTATATAGGGAAGTGGATTGACCATTTAGATCAGAATCCAAATATAATAAGCATTTCAGTATTTTATAATATCAAAGATGCTATGAACACGCAGTTAATAATTCATAGGAGAAAGGAAATGAGATTTTTATCAGGGCATTCAATAATATTCACGTGCTTGAATTAGGCCAAAATAAATTTGGGGAACAATCTACAATGGCTAAAAAAAATACAGATAAACAATGAAAGGGAAGATCTTCAGTAAGATGAAAAGAGGTTTTGTCATGAGCACATAGAAATTCAGTTCATTTGTTTTATAAAAACCCCAGCAGCAGATTGTGTGGCCATGTGGGGCACCTCCACTGGCAGCAGGCTAGAGGGGATGATACTGCGGGTTGTAACTGGCCGTGATGGGGAAGGATAGCAAACAAAGCTCTCGGGGCCTCAAGGGAGCAAACCCTCACACGAGAACCCTCCCCCTTCCAGCTAATCCATGGAACTACATTCATGTCCGCTCTAAAGTGTATTGCCCATTTGTTCTCTTGGAAGCTGGAAGCAAATTGCTGGAGCTGAGGCAAAAACATATATGAGCTAAAGAGGCAATGAAAAAATGCTTGGATAAAACAAAGATCAATCCAAGATGGTGCGTAAAGGAGGTATGGTGAATCTTTGGTTTTTGAGAATTAGGAGTATGTGTGTTTGTAACACAGATTACACACACACACACACACACAGGAGCAGCAGAAGACCCACAGAAAGTGAAGGCAGAGGAACATGAACAGCTTAAAATTTGATTTTAGTGATAAAGCCTGGTTTTTTTTTGTTTGTTTGTTTTTTTGGTTTTTTACTCTGCGGTATTTTACCTTTTCACTTTGATTAGCATGTTCGCATCCTTCCCTGCATTTCTTACAGGATTGACTCTAGATAAAAACGGAATACTTAAGCACTTCACAGATCTAAACAGCTTTCTAAAAACAGAGCAGCAGTGTTATTGAAAATGGTTTCAATTGAGAATAATTTCGGGAACTCACATTCCTAGCATAACACCCATCTCACAGACAATCCTAGATTTAATGTAGTTACCAAGCACTCTTTTTTACACCAAAAGAAAATTTAATTCTATAGTTATCTATGTTATCAGAAATGCCTGTTTAGCAAAATAGTGTGTCTAAGCTATCTACATCTTTGGCTTACTTATGTTATATTTATCCAACTGCAGGAACACTCTGGGTGGTTTATTACATAACAAAAAGCAGTGTGGCATTGGTGGGATATTTATAGCAAGTAGAACACTTTTGAAATATATGATCTTATTACTTCCAATTTATGAATAAGCTCTTTATATATATACATATATCAACATAACTGAAATGGTCGGATTGTTAGATCTTGTGATATTTAAATTTTTCCCCAGGTCCACAGGATATAACTATGTCTCCTATTTCCTTGGGTTAAAAATAAAATTATTTATGGGGCACCTGAGTGGCTAGGTTGGTTGAGCGTCTGACTTCAGCTCAGGTCGTGATCTTTCAGGTTCGTGAGTTCAGTCCCCACATCCAGCTTGCTGTGTCAGTCTGTCAGTGCAGAGCCAATCTCAGATCCTCTGTCCTTCTGTCTCTGCCTCTCTCTGCTTGTGCTTTCCCCAAAATAAATACATATATATTGAAAACATTTTTTTTTAATTTTTTAAATTTATTTTTGAAAAGAGAGAGAGAGTAAGGGAGCTTCCGCACGCAAGCGGGGCAGGGGCAGAGAGAGAGACACACAGACTCTGAAGCAGGCTCCGGGCTCGGAGCTGTTAGTGCAGACCCCGATGTGGGTTTAAACCCCTGAACCGCAAGATCATGGCCTGAGCTGAAGTCAGATGCTTAACCGACTGAACCACCCAGGTGCCCCTAAAATTAATTCTTAAGAATAGTGGTATAGGAAGAGAATGCTTAGGACAAAAGCTTTAAAGGGTTGGGGCGCCTGGGTGGCTCAGTCGGTTAAGCGTCCGACTTCGGCTCAAGTCACGATCTCACGTTCCGTGAGTTCGAGCCCCGTGTCGGGCTCTGGGCTGATGGCTCAGAGCCTGGAGCCTGCTTCCAGTTCTGTGTCTCCCCCTCTCTCTGCCCCTCCCCCATTCATGCTCTGTCTCTCTCTGTCTCAAAAATAAATAAACGTTAAAAAATAAATAAAAAGGGTGCAGACTTACTTTCACAGCCCCCTACCTTCCTCTGTGTGTCTCCTGTTCCTCTTCTGCTTTAGTCTCTATGCTAATTGCTAGTGGGGTAATTCAAGGAGGGTGTGGAAAGAAAGATGTCTATTTTACTACCCTGTCCTTACTGATAGCAGGGGCTTCATGCACGTCTTTCTCTTTTCTAGAGGACTTACCACATCAAATACAGCAAGGAAGGACAGTTAGTCTTGGTAGGACCCATTATAACATTTCTCAGCTATCACTTTAGCTCCATTGTTCCAACAAGTAAAGAGGTACATTCTCTCTGTAGCATTTAAAACAATTAAATAGATAACTATGCAGACTTGACTCTTTGTACTCAAGAATTACACTTTACAATAGATTAAACAGGGTGTAATTTGTGCTGTTCTGAATTTGATGTTCCTCAAGTGCATGCAAAATGAAATGGATTACTATATATATATATTTTTTTTTTTTTTGAAAAAAGAGTTTCCTGAGCTGTGCGTT
Organism: Panthera leo; assembly: GCF_018350215.1. Taxonomy (NCBI): domain Eukaryota; kingdom Metazoa; phylum Chordata; class Mammalia; order Carnivora; family Felidae; genus Panthera; species Panthera leo. The sequence continues at coordinate 85,613,349 of NC_056680.1, read as the reverse complement.
ACTCTTTTGAAAGCTGTTTAATGGGCAAATCTGACCTCAAAGGGAACAGTGTTTGTTGCATGGCAAGTATCTTTCTTTCAAATTTAGTGAAAACCTGAATTTTTTATATCTTTGCTTTAAAATGTTGGCTGTTTCTGTACAATAAAGTGAAGCACACGATATAAAAGATTAGCTTAATTATTCCAAAAAATAATTGTTGAGACATTTCACAGTGAATGCTCCAAATTAGCCCGAGTATGCAGACATCGTTAAACAGTTGGAAACATAGACTGCTAGTTGACTCTGAGTTACTATAGGGGCAGAGAAGGATTACAAGATTTTTTTTCTCTCGTCTGTGGCATTCATTATACACTTGAAAGATTTGGAATGATAAAATGTTCACTCTAGAGATTTAATAATCTCCTTATAATATTCAATCATATTTTGAAAATTTGCCACTTTTTCAAAAATGTGTGATTTTTCTAGATCCATGGGTCCTGCAGTTCATTTTTTTCTGATGTGGATTATGGAGAGAAGAAGAAGAAATTAGTAAACAAAGCACTTTAATAAATATAACTGTGTTAAAAACAGACACATAGACCAATGGAATAGAATAGAAACCCCAGAACTAGACCCACAAATGTATGGCCAACTAATCTTTGACAAAGCAGGAAAGAACATCCAATGGAAAAAAGACAGTCTCTTTAACAAATGGTGCTGGGAGAACTGGACAGCAACATGCAGAAGGTTGAAACTAGACCACTTTCTCACACCATTCACAAAAATAAACTCCAAATGGATAAAGGACCTGAATGTGAGACAGGAAACCATGAAAACCCTAGAGGAGAAAGCAGGAAAAGACCTCTCTGACCTCAGCCGTAGCAATCTCTTACTCGACACATCCCCAAAGGCAAGGGAATTAAAAGCAAAAATGAATTACTGGGACCTTATGAAGATAAAAAGCTTCTGCACAGCAAAGGAAACAACCAACAAAACTAAAAGGCAACCAACGGAATGGGAAAAGATATTTGCAAATGACATATCGGACAAAGGGCTAGTATGCAAAATCTATAAAGAGCTCACCAAACTCCACACCCGAAAAACAAATAACCCAGTGAAGAAATGGGCAGAAAACATGAATAGACACTTCTCTAAAGAAGACATCCGGATGGCCAACAGGCACATGAAAAGATGCTCAACGTCGCTCCTTATCAGGGAAATACAAATCAAAACCACACTCAGATATCACCTCACGCCAGTCAGAGTGGCCAAAATGAACAAATCAGGAGACTATAGATGCTGGAGAGGATGTGGAAAAACGGGAACCCTCTTGCACTGTTGGTGGGAATGCAAATGGTGCAGCCGCTCTGGAAAGCAGTGTGGAGGTTCCTCAGAAAATTAAAAATAGACCTACCCTATGACTCAGCAATAGCACTGCTAGGAATTTACCCAAGGGATACGGGAGTGCTGATGCATAGGGGCACTTGTACCCCAATGTTTATAGCAGCACTCTCAACAATAGCCAAATTATGGAAAGAGCCTAAATGTCCATCAACTGATGAATGGATAAAGAAATTGTGGTTTATATACACAATGGAGTACTACATGGCAATGAGAAAGAACGAAATATGGCCCTTTGTAGCAACGTGGATGGAACTGGAGAGTGTGATGCTAAGTGAAATAAGCCATACAGAGAAAGACAGATACCATATATTTTCACTCTTATGTGGATCCTGAGAAACTTACAGAAACCCAAGGAGGAGGGGAAGGAAAAAAAAAAAAAAAAGAGGTTAGAGTGGGAGAGAGCCAAAGCATAAGAGACTCTTAAAAACTGAGAACAAACTGAGGGTTAATGGGGGGTGGGAGGGAGGGGAGGGTGGGTGATGGGTATTGAGGAGGGCACCTTTTGGGATGAGCACTGGGTGTTGTATGGAAACCAATTTGACAATAAATTTCATATATTGAAAAACAATAAATAAATAAATAAATAAATAATAAATAAATAAATAAAAAAAACTGTGCTTTTTAAAAGCATAATAATGCAATGACATTTCATTTCAACATATTTTTCTATGGGTTCTATAAATGCCTGTGTGCCTCCTGTATGTAGAGAACTATAATAAACATATTGAGGATTAAATGAGAATAAAAATGCATCCATCTAATCTTGAACGTGTACAGGGGAATAAGCACCAAGTACAATTAAAATGGTTTTGGAGCTGAGTGGACAGAAGAGAAAATTTTTAGTTTGGAGGGTTGTGAAAGGTGATACTAGAGTATTTGTGGAATTTATCCCATCATAGTGGTGGTGGAGGATTAATTTCAGGGAGAGGTTATAGAGCAAAGCAGAACACAGAAAAGGACCACCACACGCATGGAAATGCGTGAGGCTGGTTGAAGTGAAAGGTCTTAGAAGGTAAGATGCTGGAAGGCTGGGTTGTGTAACTTTTCTCAACTGTAACTTTTCTCATCTTTGGAAAACAAACAACTAGTTTTTATGATAACTGAGTGAGAGACCGACTGTTCATCACTTTGGCATGGAGTTTGGCATTAAAATAAGGTTTTAATGCATTTAGCTATCAACTATGTGCTGGGAAGAAATGCCGAAAGGCTATTATTTAACAAAAGATTGGAGGAGGGATGTGATGAAAGAATTGGCATGGGTTGAGAAGATTATTGTTATTAAAACTCCCACAAGGAGAAGGAGTACAGGAGGGTTCGTACCATGGGGAGGAGAGATACTCAGTTCAGTTTTAGAGGTATTTTGAGAAAGGATGGTGGAAATCAAGTTGGAATGATCTAGCAAATGGTCATTAAGATATAACTGGAGCTCAGATGTTGGGCTTATATAGGTGAGGTGATAGTTGAAGTCATGAGGTGTTTTTTTGTTTTTAACACATATATTTTGGAGAGAGAGAGTGAGCGGGAGGGGGGAAGGAGGGAGGGAGGGAGAGCAATAGAAAGAGGGAGGGAGAGAGAGAGAAGGAAAGAATATGAAGCTGGCCCCACACTTAGTGTGGATCCGGACACAGTCTCATTCCCATCACCCGGGATCATGAACTGAGCCACAATCAAGAGTTAGTTGCTCGAGTGACTGAGCCACCCAGGTACTTCGAAGTCATAAGAGTTTGAAGCAGTATAAATCAAGAAAACAGAGAAAGGAGGAAAGGATCAAATACAGATGTTGAGAAACCAACAATATTTGATCTTAAGAGGATGAAAAGGAGTCAGACTATAATATAGATAGGGGCGCCTGAGTGGCTCAGTTGGTTAACCATCTGACTCTTGATTTTGGCTGAAGTCATGATCTTATGGTTCCTGAGTTTGAGGGGCAGGCTCTGTGCTGGTGGTGTGGAGCCTGCTTGGGAATGCCTCTCCCTTGGTATCTCTCTGACCCTCTTGTGCTCACTCTCTCTCTCAAAATAAATACACTTAAAAAAAAAGTTTATTTTTTTGAGAGAGAGAGAGAGAGAGAACACATATGAGTGGGTGAGGGGCAGACAGAGCGGGGGGACAGGATCTGAAGCAAGCTCTGTGCTGACAGCAGTGAGGCCGGTGTGGGGCTCGAACTCACGAACCATGAGATCGTGACCTGAGTTGAAGTTGGACACTCAACCAACTGAGCCACCCAGGTGCCCCCCCCCCCCAAAAAATGTTTTTAATAATACAGAAGGAAGAGTAGGAGATAGGGTCCTGGGAGTTAAAGGAACCATGGGTCAAGAGGACAGTGTAAAAATGGGAAATGGGGTAGCGAAGGGGTAGGAAATGTTCTGTTGCATGCGTACATTGACTACATTTCAGTTCTTGAGAGCTTCCTACGATTTCCTGCTGCAAACACCATCCATTGTTACTCTCCTGACTACCCATCCCGCTCAAAAGCTATCATAATAGTGAAGCCTCTGTTACCACTTGAGTCTCGAAGCCAGGGAGTTTCATTTCTAACGAGCCAAGCAGAGTAAGTGTGTTCCTGTTTGAAATCCATTGTGTTTTTGTGTTTTCTCACGGAAATAGTATAACTGTTACTTAATTTCTGTTGTATCCATATGCTCAAATATGCATTGGTCAGAGATTGTAGCATATATATATATATATATATATATATATATATATATATATATATATATATACACACACACACACACACACACACATATTCTGAAGAGAAAACTTTCAAACTATTAAACTTTCTGCGAGCAATCCCTTTTATTTTACGGTGATTTTAGGAATTTGTCCTGTAAAAATGCATATATTGTTTTAAGTGATGTCAAGCAGGGTATGCGTATTCGGGCCACTTCCTTTGTTTCATCTCCAAGCATGTTCTTTTAGAAGATTGTTAGGCTAAAAACTAACAAAAAATGAGAAAGGTTTGAAATTCGGCAGTGGCAGTATTTCCACATCTCCCGAGAAATAGTTTAATAGGATTTTTTATTTCATAGAAAAAAGATTTGGAAAAGAGACCTTGTTTATGAATATAATACTATAACACTTTAATGCGATTTTTGGTGTCTTCATTATTTAGAATGAGTAGCGATCCTGAAATTTTCAGGTCCTGCAATTCACTTTTCCTTATCCTTTCCTGCCTGCTGATACCTGCCCCATATTTATCTGAATGCCTTTTTTCTCTCCTCTTTCCCTCTCCAGTCAAGAGATAGTGAAGAAAGTCACACAGTTATGCTGATTACTACCAGAAAAAAAATGATGACCTTCAGTATAGGGCACATCTTTAAATACCCTCCAGCTAATGCTCTTTTTTAAACCACCAAGCTTTCTTTGCAAGCCTACCTTAATAGCCGCTGCTCATCTCTGAACAGGTGACTCTGTCTCTTTTATTACAAAGGAAATAGAGACCAGTAAGTGGAAATGTCTCAACTTTTTGATCAAGTTGTTCTGGTTGTTTCCATTTACCTAAAAGCTTTTACATTTTCCTTTCTATCTCCATGGAAGAGGTATCCTCCCTTTTAGCTGTGGATTGGGTGTCTCCTGTGTTATGCTTATTTATTCATTTAATCTCCAGTCTCATATTTGGAATACAAGGGGTGAGCAAGAAGAAGCCTGATCTAGAGTCTTCTGAAGGACCTTGTTCTGTCAACAAATTACATGTTCACTCTTGAATCTTCAGTGTTTCCTTCTGTACTTGCTGTTCTACATGGAAGCATGCTTCAATCTCTCATGTTAAAAAACAAAGATAAGTACTAACTCTTTGTACTTCATTCTTTACTAGGCTTCAATTTGTGTTTCTCTCATTCTCCTTACACATAAGGTGAGTAGACTTCTCCCACCTTATTTGATGACTCTATACCTACATCCTCTCTGGAGACTTTTCCTGTCTGTGGGCTTTGTGAAAGTGTTGTTCTTGGATTTTCTTCTCTTTTGCTACTACTCAGATCCTCTGCCAGTTCTTTAAACATTATTTTCCAGAGTTCTAGTACTGTGTATTTCCTTCCTCCTTCCATACACTGTCCTTTGAGAGTCATACGTTGATTTACCTAATGTCCTTTACATACATCGTAAACATCAGATCTTTATATTCGTATTAAACTTCAGACAACTCCAAACCTAGTACATTCAGTTGCCTACTGAATATCCCCACATGGATCTCCGCAAAACATATCTAATTGAACCAATAAAAACTCATCGGTGTCTCTCTAAATTGTTCCTTGTGTGCTTTCTCTATCAAAATGTCCTATTATTGTTTAATTGAAGAACTCCATGAATCATTCTAGAATTCTTTCTCCATTCACTGTCTATATCCAGTAGAACATGACATTCTGTTGTCCATACTTCAGAATTTTTGTTGAGAAAATTTCTTGTACTTGACCTCTCCTCCATTTTTCTGTCTCCTCTTACTGCTACTGGGCTGGTTGGAATCCCCATCATTTCTTATCTAGACCCTCCCTTCTCATTTTTCATTTTCCCTCAGAGCCACTGTCCACTTAGCTGTCTGAAAAATTACTTCATGATGTTTATAGATACTTAATTGCTCTTGTTACTCTCTAACTTCACGTTTTCCATCATCTCTCCATTATTTTGGGAAGTCATTCTGAATGCTTCAGAATGTTATTTAAGACACTTGGTCTGGACCATCTGTCTGCCTCAATCTTGTCCCTGCCATGCCTGCTCCCATTCTGTGTCTTGTGTCGAACCAGCCAGCTATTCAGACGACTTAGGCCATCTTTTATATTCCTTCTGCCTTCATTCTTATTTACGTGCTTTCTCAATTTTGTCAGATTCCACTCATCTTTCAAATCTCACTTCAAGTAGCTGTTGCTCCAGAAAGTCTTCTCCATCCATCTCCCTGCATTACTACTTGATAAACTTTAAGTGATTATCTCTTGGTCCTGAAATGTATCCCGCTGGTAGAATTCAGGACACACTACCCCCAAATATGATATGGAATATTTTAAGCTGAAGGAGTTTGAGAAATGTCACATGCAAGGACTTCCTGACCTTCCCTTCCTATGAAAATTGCCTTCCCTAACCCCAGAGGAAAGGAGCATCCTTTATTTCTGAAGACAAGGGACAGAGAAAAGAATGTGAATGCATAGTCTTTGTTAAGTTCCCCCTAGTTTACTACACTTTGTTCATACTCTTTGCTCTATTATATCTTTCCATGACTTTCTAGTCTTTATCAGACTTAGCAGAAGCACACTCAGGTTTAACCCTTTCTTTGAGTCTTCATTTCCTTATGAAGGTTCCTGTGTCATGTAAAACGTGTATTAAATAAATATGTGTGCTTTCCCCTTCTAAACCTGTCTTTTGTTAACCTGCCTTCTATTGTCTAAGTTTATCTAACTTAACAACTTAGAAGGGTAGGGGTGCCTGGGCTGCTTAGTCAGTTGAGCATCCAACTCTTGATTTCGGTGCAGGTCATGATGCCAGGGTCATAGGATTGAGCTTGGATTATAAGGCATATATTTGTCATTTCTGCATCTGCAGTTTTTGATATCTCCAGCAGACGTGAGTTCTTGTTGAATGGATTAACAAAGAGCAAACAATGAATTCTTCCTTGTGGGCTGCTGTATTCATTTCTTATTACATGAAAAGGATATATCCTCTCTAATTGTCTCAAATTTCACGGTACCTTCTGGCGGTAGTAAAATAGAGCTTAGTGATTGTACGTATGTGCTTGACAATTTACTGAGAAAGAGAAAGTCCAAGAAAGAATCTGCAGGTATGAGTTTTGCCTTGTGTAATTTTTTCCCTTTTTTGATGAATGGGATCTTTGCTTATTTCTTAGTCATTATAATCTTCTAATTCCAGGTTGGAAAGGCATAGTACTCATGAATTTTAGAAAAACCAGGTAGCACCTCATATCTATGAAAAATAATCCTTGCTCCTATAAAGTGTTCTTGACAGCTTGTCATTGGGGGTGAGAAGACTGGATAGGTCCTTGATTACTTTCAGCCAAAACAGGTTAACCTCAATGAACACTGGCAGTGACAGTACACTCAGATGTCAAGTTAGAATGCACGTTTTGGATCACTTTAGCATAAATCAGAATTCAGGTGTGAGTTGTGGGTTTTTTGTTTCTGTTTTTGTTTTTTCACATATATTGTCTTTGTCTCTCAGTTGCCTAGCGAAATGGATATATAGCAATTCTTTTTTTTTTTTTTAATGTTTATTTCTGAGACAGAGACAGAGCATGAGTGGGGGAGGGACAGAGAGGGAGGGAGACACAGAATCAGAAGCAGGCTCCAGGCTCTGAGCCGTCAGCACAGAGCCCGACGTGGGGCTCGAACTCATAAACTGTGAGATCATGACCAGAGCTGAAGTCGGTCGCTCGACCGACTGAGCCACCCAGTAGCCCGGGGATATATAATACTTCTATTTGTCAATGTTGAGAATTACATTTGGGAAAAGATGATTGATTGATTAATTTATAATGTCTATTTTATATTTGAGCGATAGAGACATAACGTGAGCAGGGAGGGGTAGACAGAGAGAGAGACTAACAATTTGAGGCAGGTTCTAGGCTCTGAGCTGCCAGCACAGAGCCCAACTCAGGGCTCGAACCTACGAACTGTGAGATCCTGACCTGAGCCTAAGACAGATGCTTAACCAACTGGGCCACCCAGGTACCTTGGGAAGAGGTGACTTATTTACTTGGGGTTTTAGGACTTGTTGAGTAACTGTTTGGAGAATTGAAATAGTATGATGTGAATTAGAAAATGGTGTCAGTGGTCTTTGCGCCTGCCCATTCCCTACTGTAGGTTATTATTCTTAGTGTAGAAATGGAGCACAATTTATTTATCTAATAATGGTACATATCTAATAAACAGTATCTAATACAGTTATTTAATAATAGTAATAAGAATACTAATATTTATAGTGTTTTTCAAATGTATTATTGGGGAGGAAGAATTCACTCTGCCATTGAAGCTCTTTCTGGCTGAATTAAGAATCACCTTGACATGAGACACATTAATAGAAGAAAATCCAATTTAATAGCATACCTGTGGGGAATCCACACAGACACGGAAATTTCAAAGACATTGAAGCAACATGACGCTTGTATGAAGCTAAGGGGAGGAATGGAGTTTGAAGTTACAAAGGGGAGAAAGACCATTAGCAAGAAGGTAAAAGGAGATTATTCAAAAACAGAGGTTCCCTATTATGTAGATATGTTTCTTAGGTAAGGAAGAATCTCTATACATAGCTGTCTTCCATATACAAGCAGACAGTTGAGGGGCTAAAGAGCTTTTCCTAAATCTACTGGAATTTGATTGCTTTTAATTTAAAATAATTTTCATGCTAAAGTGGTGCATCTTGGGTCCATCATGGTGGCCTGCCTTTGGCGGCTACAATATGCACCAGTTTATAAACAGCAGAAAGCACAGCATTACAATAATGTGGTTTGTAGCCTTCATTTTAGCGATTCTATAGCTTTCTTTCTATAACCTCCTCCCAGGTATTTATTTTTTGTTTCTTGATATTTATTTACCTTTGAAAATCATATTTGTATAGCATGGTTCAGTAGATATTCTTCCTTATTTTCATTCGTGTGCAAGTACCCCCAGCTTTTATGTATTAATTAGTTTGCCTCACATGTAAGTCAATTCTCTGTGTTTTTCTTTAAGGCATTTCATCCTTTTTTTGGCGACTTTCTGTTTTCCTTCTTACTCTTTAGCTTATCAGCTTATGTATGTATGTATGTATGTATGTGTGTGTGTATGTACTTTTTGAGAGAGAAAGAGCGCCCACTCTAGCTGGGGAGAGAGAGAGAGGGAGAGAGAGCAAAACTCAAGTTCCACACTCAGTGCAGAGCCCCCGTACGGGGCTCGATCCCACGACCGTGGGATCACGACCTGACCTTTCAGGTTGACCAGTTGAGAGTTGGATGCTCAACTGAGCCTTCAAGGCGGCCCTATCAGCTTTTTTTTTTTTTTTTTAAATGTTCTTCTATACCTCATTTAGATCCCTTTATTGCATTATGCTTTCTTCCCCCACATTTAATTTTTTATTCTGTTATATTTAAATTTATCTGACAAAAAGTTGGTAACATTGTAGTTCTATTGTAATTCTTATCTATTCAAGGAAAAGAAAGACAAACGTGGTTAAATCTCATAATTGAACACTTATGAAATACACGGTTAATTTTTTTTAATGCTTTTTTATTTATTTTGAGAGAGAGAGAAAGTGAGCGAGCATGAGCCCGGGAGGAGCAGAGAGAGAGAATCCCAAGCAGGCTCCTGCTGTCAGCACAGCCTGACATGGAGCTTGAACTCACAAACTGTGAGATCTTGACTTAAGCTGAATGAACTCAAGAGTCAGATGCTTAACTTACTGAGCCACCCAGGCGCCCACATAGTTAATTTTCAAAACAGCACTTTTCTAAACCACTCTTGGATATGGTCTCTTAAAGGTGGAAGAACATTTGATACTAATCAAATTTGAAGAAGTAGGATATGTGAGGAAAAGATAAATACAGATGTCATATATATGTAGACAGAAGTTCAAATTCAAATATATCATTTCTTATCATTCTTACTAGTGTTTTCTTATATTTGCATGGGCAGAAAAGAATACACATTTTATGTCTTTTTATAAATAAGGATGAATAAATGAAATATATGAAGGGATTACAGATTAAATTATATTGATTTGAAGGGGGAACATTGTGTGCTATTTGGTAATGTCTCTAATGCCAGGAAGAAATAAGACCATTGATTTAAGCTTTTCTAAAATGTCCTGATGTCCATAACTTGTATTTTAAGGTCTCCATTTCATTAATCTGAAGTATATACATGAAAAGGCTTTGAACTGAAATCTTCTCGTCATAATTTTAATGCTCAACATGTTTCTTTCAAACTTAAGGCTTGATCCAGGAATTCCAAATTTAAAAGTCTGGCTTAGGAAATGAAATAGTTTTAAACTTTACTCAGTAAGGTATTTGCTGCTGTGTAATTTACAGTGGTTAAAACTGATGATACTCTATATTTTAACCAAAAAGGATGGTCAAATATATTATGGCATGTAGAGATAATGGAATATTAAGTGGCCATTAACATACAATGTTTATAAAATATTTATAATGGCATGAGGGAGTATTTGTCGTATGACCTAAGCAAACCAAGAGATACAAATTTTACATAATAGGCTTTCAACTATGTGAAAGAATTTTAAAAGACGAGAAGAGAGTATATCAAAATATTAACAGTGGTTATCCACTGTCTAATAGAATTATGAAAAATTTAAAAGAATTTATATTTTCGTACTTTTTTTTCAAATATTCTACCTGTAACACCTCCTTAGTATTATATTAAGAAGACTTACAAGCTAAAGGATGAAGTTTAGTTAAAGTAAAAAGAAATATTTTTTAATGTTTATTTATTTTTGAAGGGGCAAGAGAGCACGAACAGGGGAGGAGCAGATAGAGGGAGACTCAGAATCTGAAGCAGGCTACAAGCTCTGAGCTGTTAACACAGAACGTGATGTGGGGCTCGAACTCACAAGTCGTGAGTGAGATCATGACCTGAGCCGAAGTCAGAGTCTTAATTGACTGAGCCACCGAGGCACCCCTAGTTAATTTTTTTTAAATGTACATTTATTTATATTGAAAGGGGAGAGTGGGAATGGTGGAGGAGAGAGAGAGAGGTAGAGAAAGAGAGAGAGAGAAAGAGACAGAGAAAGAGAAAAAGAGAAAGAAAGAAAGAAAGAAAGAAGAAAGAAAAAATAAATCCCAAGAGAGAAAGAGATAAAGAAAGAAAAAGACAGAAAGAAAGAAAAGAAAAGAAAAGAAAAGAAAAGAAAAGAAAAGAAAAAAGAGAAAAGAAAAGAAAGAAAATAAATAAGTAAATAAATCCCAAGCTACATGGGGCTTGATCTCATGACTATGAGATCATGACCTGAGCCAAAATCAAGAGTTGGGTGCTTAACCTGCTGAGCCACCCAGGTGCTCCATGTTTAGAATAATCTATTTAGTAACTATTAATATAATTTTCATAAAAATTAAGGAAATACCCTTATGTTGAACAAGACATCTGTGTCATTTGCTCTTTTATGTTTTGTGGGGTATCACCTTCCTCAGAAGTGGACCCTAAAGGTTCATTGGTTTTGTAATTTGAGAATGGGTTGGGAGGGTGGACATAGTAGGAACTTGGGGGGAGGGAGAGATTTCGAGGTGCTTTAATGAATTATGTATGGCACGAATATCGAATGTGTGTGGCTTGGCTTTGCCAGAGTTCTGATGGAACGTTCTCTTCTGGTTTCTGCAGTATCAAGTCATGGGTGGATAAGATGCAAGAAGACCTTGTCACACTGGCAAAAACAGCAAGTGGAGTCAATCAGCTTGTTGATGTGAGTACAAGTGCAAGACGTTTGTAAATCTTTGAATGCAGCTCTGTCTTCTAGGAAACTGCGTTTCTATATTACGAATAGGATGTGATTTTTCATGTGCATCGGGTAGTGAGATTCTGAGAAGGATCCTTGGTACCTGCTAGTTATTGTGAGCAAAGAATGTCATTCCCGGCAATTAATGTCGCGTTCTCACCATGCTTTACACTTTACACACAGCCTTACCTTAGATGAGTTCATGTGATGTGCAGACTCCCCTAAAACTCATAGTGGGGTTTCATGTGCCTGTTCTTCAGGGTATATTTTAGAATCTCTCACACCGTGGTGACTTTAAGTCCTTGATGGATTCTTTTGAATATCCTCAGTGGGAACACATGTTCTTTTTTTGAGGGTAGATATTATTTTTAAAAATGGCTGGAAAGTGTTTATAGCCATGTCTGGAGACTAGAGTGAGTCATTGAGATGGGTAATAAAGATTTTTGTGTAAGAGAAGGAGACACTATAAAATATGTTTTCTTCTTCTGATTTATGAAATGCCTATGAAAGTCACTCTAAAATGATTCTTGGAAATGATAGCAACGTATAAATATTTGTATAGCATCTTATATAGATTGTTTTCCTTGGATAAGAGCATTTACATGTAATTCCCATGAGATTTAAAAAAAAAATTAAATGTCATTTCTTTACAGTCTCACTACTTCGATACTAGTGTAAGTAATGTAATAATTTGAAAGTACTTTTATCTTGTGTTCTTAGTGTTACAGTGAGACCTTTTGTTTTCCAAAAATGTGAGGAGTTGGTGGGGTGAGATATAATATAAAAGCAAATATATGTATGATATATGAATATTTGTGATAAGAATATTCATATGTGAATATTCCTCCCAGGCAGAAACTAGAATATATGGTTACCTTATATATTGTTTGAATTTCATAAAGAAACCTACTAACAAATACTTTAAAAAGTTATTCTAGAATCTCTTTATAAACCAATTGGAAGTTTCAACATGCAAAAGTATCTTAAGAAACAAATATCTGTGAGAGGAGATAGGGAATACATTTGGAAATGAAAAGTGTTTCCTTGTGAATAACAATGATTAAATTTAATTCTCATCAACACTTGTTAAGCACATAGTATGTCCCAGGCACCATTCAGGTGCCAACGATCGACAGAAATGCAGTTCGTCTCTTCAGAGGACTGGCACTGTACTACTCAGAAATTTCCATTTTGTGGGCACAAAGATTCCGGAAAGCTACTTACTGGAAGGTGATGCTTGGGGTCTGCAATGATTCCTTATTGGATGATGTGTTAAAAAAATGAAATTGTGTCGGATAATAAGGCGAGCCTCTATGAAAGTGACAGTTTGTGGAATGAGAAAAAAGAAATGAGACTTGACAGATTCTGGTTAGAAGTTCTATGACTCTCTTTATTGGCAGTTTGAGATTAAGAATAAACTGCTCTCAGGAGCTGTCCTTCACTGCAGGGTTTCTCTAGCCTCAGAAACCACTTTCTTGGCTGACCTCACTTTTACTTTTGGTGTTGAGATGTAAACCCTTTTGCCAAATCTGCCTTTTGCAGTGAATCATTAAAAAAACAAACAAAAACCAAAAACAACTTACCTGATTTCCATTATGCTTTATCAAGCACAGGTTACTAAGAATACTGCAAATATTGATGAATGAATAAATGGCCTAGTCTGAATTTGGATAAAAAAATAGAGCGGACAGGAGGAAAGAAAATCCCCATTAAGGTGTTTTGCTTATGAGACATATACCTAACTATGTGACAGAAAAAAAAATACAAATAAAATAATTATGTATTACAACAAGGGATGGGAGAGAGAAAGAATGCAGAATCTATTATTGGAAAAAAAAAAAAGTATTGGGGCTCATAAAGAGTGTTATTTTGCATAGATAAATGATTCCATATGCCCCTATCCTTTTGCCTAGAAAGAAAAGGTACTTGATGGGGGCTAAAGGGTTGCATTTCTTTTAGGCCATGGGAACTTAAAGCTCAGAGGAGTTGAAGGACACCAGACTTGAGAGTGAACTTTATTATTATTTTTTCAACGTATATTTATTTTTGAGAGTGAGAGAGTGTGCATACGAGAGAGCAAGCGTGAATCGGGGGAGGGGCAGAGAGCGAGAGGGAAATACAGATTCCAAAGCAGGCTCCAGGCTCTGAGCTGCCAGCACAGAGCCCAGCTCGGGGCTCAAAGTCACATACCGCGAGATCATGACCTGTGCCAAAGTCAGATGCTTAACCTGCTGAGCCACCCAGGTGCCCCGAGAGTGAACTTTATGCTGAGTTTGGGGATATTGGATGCACGGTGAGGATCAAAAGTTGAATAGAGGAATTTAACAGGTTCCTAGGTTGATATTTAATATTGTGGAAATGGTGATTCTTCCCTAATTATTTAATGGATCTGTTTTCCTGGCATCACAGGACACAACTAGCTTGTTACCTGAAGGTTCAGAAGCAGCTACGATGAGGCAACATAGCTAAAAGAAGGCATCTTTCTAATTTTATAAAAATTGCTTTATGGCATCATTAAATACTAGCCCAGGAAGATTGATAATGATTAATACATTGTGTTAATGGAAGATGTACATTGTGTTACTTTGATACATTTATATATTGCAGTACGATTGTAATGTTATTTATCACCTTACATACACCTATAATACAGTATTATCTTCTGTTTTTAACAAGCCATATGCAGATTTTAGGATTTCTTCTTCTATGTTTTGAAAAATGCCTTTTGTATTTTGATGGGGATTATGACTTTGGGTAGTATAGCCGTTTTAAGTATATTAATTCTTCCGATCCATGAACAAAGGATGTTTTGTTTTTTTTTATTTGTTTGTGTCTTCTTTGAAATCTTTGAGCAGTCCCATTTTAGGACTTTTAAAAACACACACACATAGATGTGTGAATTCGTGTAGCTGACAAGTAGAGAGACACTGATGATCATATATTAACTAATAGATAACATTAAAAAAAATAAGGTGGTCTTAGTATTCTTGGAAACAAAGTTTTTAAGTTTGTAAAACATTCTTGAGCAACTTTTTTCTCACTTAATATGTTGATAAAATATTTCATGTACAAATATACTTAAATTTCAACCAGTATCTAAATTATCAGATATTCTGAATTAATGGGTTCTGTAAGAATGATAATTTGCTTTGTGAGGAAGTTTTTTAAAGATGAATCGATAAAAACAAACTACTGTTTGTTTTTCAATGAAAGACACTTTTAAGTCTGCAAAAAGTTGTTTTAAAAGAACACAGTTGGTTACGTGTCTGACTCAGGATTTCAGCTCAGGTCATGATCTTGTGGTTCGTGGGTTTGAGTCCCGCATTGGGCTCTGCACTGGCAGTGTGGAGCTTTTGTGGGATTTTCTCTCTCGCTCCCTCTCTCTGCCCCTCCCCAGCTCTTTAAAAAAGTGAAAAAAAGAAAAAAAGAAAACAGAACTCTGCAAATAGGTCTGAGATCCTCAGTTGGTCCCCTGACCGACCCTGCTGTGTGGAAAGCAAATCACAATAATGTAAGCAAATCACAACCATCTGCGAGTTTTGTTGTCCTTTTGGACTATTTTTTTTTTTCCACCTCCCCCTTTTCCTTTAGGAATCCAAGACTTCCTTGGGGCCTCCTGTTCATTAAAAAAATTGGACTGATGGTTCTCATTTATGTTTGTTTAAGTCTGTAGTAACTCCTTCGCCTCTAAGCAGAACATATTTGATATTAGGAAGCTGGTGTGAAGACGATGTTTTGAGAGAGGTGGAGTTTTTTCAAATAGGTCATTCCAAATAGGTCTCTTTTCCTGGTGAGGGTCCGGTGGGGCCGGGGCACCAGCGGAACTGAGACTGAGGCGAGGCGTGTGATCTTCAGGGGGTGCAGAATTGAAGGAGGCACTCTGGAGAGTTGGAAACTTGCACCATCCGCAGAGTGAGTGAGTAGCTCCTGGAATTTTGTGCCTCAGGGGACTTAAGTGCCTCAACCCTGGCGCCCAGGGACAGTAAAGGCCTAACTCCCTCTGTATCCCCGTGGCCAGAGGCAGAGACATTTGTAGCTTTCTGGACATCGCAAGAGGCCTCTGCTACATTTCCTTTTCTGTTCCTTTGCCATCCTACATATAATATGAGGCCTTTCTTATGGCCTTTTTGGATGATTTGTAAGCTTCCCAGACTCCTCTTGTATTTATCTCAGGTGCAGGGGTGATTCCTACAGTGTTAACAACGTATGCATTTTGAAATCTTCACCCACAATATCTGACACTTACCTTCTGTTTCAGTTCTAATGTTGTGTTGTATTTTCTGACAATGCAGGATGCTCTGGGAATCCAGTCTTTTTGTTAACAGACATTATTCTATCCCTTTAGCTTTGTAAGAGGGTTGACACAATGTGTGTCACCTTGTTTTAAGGCTTTCTTCTTACATGCAGATTCTGTCTGCATTTCTAACATGTTAGGTTAGAATATGCAAATGTTTTTAAGAAAATTGGTGAATTCCCCCCCCCCCCCCCCCCAGAATTGTACTTTTGGAGGTAAAATCATTCTGCATTGGTATCATCATAGAATTTTCTGGCTTTTGATTCACTATTGTGATTTCATAAGTTAAGATTATATTAAAATCAATGCGTACATATTTCAATATGCTTTCAAAGATGTGACTATGAAATGTGTCTAAATATTGAGTATTCAGTACTCTTAATTAAGTTAGTATTTACATAAATGTTTTAAGTGAATAATTTCATTAGTAACTCATGGTATTAATAGACTGATGCTTTTACTTTGACATTGTGGTCACGTCACTTATGTAAATAGAATATTCATTTTCTAGGTGGTGGAGAGCTTAATATATTAATTTATTTACAAAAGAAGATACTCTAGAGAAGAACATAATCATGGGTGATTCTGACGAGGAATCAGCAAGATGCTGAGGCAACAGCAAGGGCTGGGGTTTTCTTTTCTACTCTGGGGAGAGCTGCTAAGTAGCTGGGTGGTATTAGATTTCCTGTTACCTGCTCGTCAAGCGAGATAGATCTTAACACTCTCTCTTCCTTGCAGAAATGTTATAGGGGAAAAAGGAAATAGGAAATGAAACGGGGAAGTCATCACAGATGCTATGAAAACGTTAAATGCTTATGTCATGTTAAAATGTAGCTTTATGTTTTAAAATGTTGCTTTATCTTCATATTACTTTACAAATGTAGCATAATTACTATTTTATAAGAGTAATACAATTAATTTTCAAATATAACCTTATTGGATATTGATATTAAGAAGCAGTTGTGAAGACTATATTTTGAAAGAGATAAAAAACAAAGAAGCAAACCCAGAATTACTGGTTTTATTTAGCATTGCCTTATTCTCTCAATGAGGAAATGTTGTAACTAAATCAATTACCATAATTACGTAGGCAACTTGAGATTGCAGTTATTTTAGGGGAAAAACCCACTTTTTTTTTTTCTCTCTCTCTAAGTAGCCAGAAGTCTATTTTGACTGCAGAGAGTACTATCAGTGGAGAGTATGGGTTCCCTGCACCCATCCACTGGAGGTTTTAAATTAAGAAGCTAATTTTTTTGAGCAGTGGTTAATTACATTCGTTTTTAAAGGTATGGAATAAACTCCAGGGCATTTCTAATGTGATGGTGACTTTCAGTATTTTATTAACTGGTTTTTAAATGAAGTACTATGGGTTCACAAACATGAATAGTAAAAGGCTCATAAAAGGGTGTTTTTTTTTTTTTTCTTCTACTAATCTGTTCCATTATCAATTAGTACTTAACACCTGCTTACATTGTACTAGTACTTAAGGGATAAATGATTATTCGTTGTTTTTCCAAAGAGCAACCTAATGGTTGGGTAATACTGATTACAGAGGGAATGATAGAATGCCGCCTGTGCTCTCTTCTTGTCCGTGAGCAGCACAATGAAGATGGAGGCTAAGAACCCTTGCGTGATGTAGCCACGCGGCAGCTTCTCTAGCACGAAGATGAATGGCATAAAAGACCGTCATCTGCTACTGCACACTCTCAGGGTACAGCATACAGCTCCTCATTATTTACTTTTCCTGAAGACATTTCATGCCGTTATGTCTAGAGCCGCGGTTCTCAGCCAGGAGCAGGAGACATTTGTCAGTGGTTGGAAACATTTGTGATGGTCACAACCGGAGGAGGGGGGTGCTCCTGGCATCTAGAGTCAAGAGGCCAAGGATGCTGCTATACATCCCACAATGCACAGGACACCATCTCACAACAAAGAGTCATCTGGTAAAATTGTCAGGAGCTCTCGGGGTGGAAAACGGCTCTAGGAGGACTGAAAAATTTGAGGCAAGAATCAACGTATGGAATTCTTTGTGTTAATATAAATTTGTGAAGTTGTCTATCAGCATTGATAGGTAGCAGTTTTGCTTTAGAAAAGCCATTTGTTAAGTAAAATGGTTAAGAGCAAATTAAACTGTGCTGCTTTTAAAAATTATTTTGTTGGCAGTAAGACGAATTTGGGTCATTTGGGGTTAGGGACATTAAGCAAGCAGCTCACTCAGCCTATGGTTAATTATTTTTTAATTTAGTTTTAATAGAATCTAGTATGATCTCTTGTACTTTTAATTGCTTATGAATTTGTTACTCAAAACACACACACAGTTCATATGTGGCTCCAGATATGCAAAGTGAACGAGGCTAGGTTAATGTTATCTCTGGAATTAGCAAACAAAAAACCCAAGTAGGTGGCTTCTTATTATATGTATCTTAACGCTTTTCTTGTTTTAATTCTGAATACTCTTTTTTTAAAAAAATTCTGAATATTCTTTTTTTTTAATGTTTATTTCTTTTTGAGAGAGAGAGAGAGAGCCCGAGCGATAGCGTGCATGCACGCACAAGTTGGGGAGGGGCAGAGAGCCGCACGGAGAAATCCCAAGCAGGTACTGAGCTGTCAGCACATAGTCTGATGCAGGGTTCAATCTCATGAATGGTGAGATCATGACCTGAGCCAAAATCAGGAGTCAGATGCGTAACTGACTGAGCCACCTAGGCACCTCTAATTCTGAGCCTTCTTAAAGATAAACTTACTCTTTACCTTATGTATGAAATGTCTCCAACCTAAAATCTGAAGAATTCTTGTTTTCTTTTTCTTTCTTTTCTTTTCTTTTCTTTTCTTTTCTTTTCTTTTCTTTTCTTTTCTTTTCTCTTTCTTTCTTTCTTTCTTTCTTTTCCTTCCTTCCTCCCTTCCTTCCTTCCTTCCTCTCTTTCTCTTTCTTTCTCTCTTTTTCTCTTTCTCTCTTTCTCTTTCTTTCGCTCAATTTAGTCTTTGTTATAGGTTAGTTTCTGTGTTCCAGGAATGAGCCCTTGTATTTAACCTTCTAGTTAAATATTATCGCCTGTTCTGATGTGTAGTTTGGAGAAAGCCCAGGCATATTTGTGCTTGTTACTTGTTCTGGTCCTTCTGCCATCTAATGCAAACTGGAAAGTGTCACCATTAAATTCTCATTAATAGGAACTAGGGCAAGTAGAAAGATATACTGTGGAACATTCTCCAATTCTGATTTCATTCTTCCTAAATATTCTTCTTAAAGGTAATGTCTCATCTTAAATGTGATAGTGTCCCAGCTGAAAAGTTTATCATAGGGAAGGAGTAGGGAAAGTATTTTGAACTCTTGTGTTTGTTATTTGAATGCTGGTTTGGTATAATTATCATTAGAAAAATATGCACCATAAATTCAAGAACATGATCAATTGTTTTATTTTTTTAACGTTTATTCATTTTTGAGAGAGAGAGAGTGAGCGTGGTGGAGGGGAAGAGAGAGAGGGAGACACAGAATCCGAAGCAGGCTCCAGGCTCTGTCAGAGCTGTCAAACGCAGGGCCTGATGCGGGGCTTGAACTCATGAATGGAGAGATCATGACCTGAGCTGAAGTCAAGATGCTTAACCAACTGAGCCACCCAGGAGCCCCCAGACATGATCAATTATATATGTATATGTGCGTATATGTATATATGTATATAATTACATGAGCACATATGTGTGTGTGTGTGTGTGTGTTGAGGTTCATAGTAAACAGGCCTATGTTATATTTTGAATTCTTGCTGTGTGCTAATTAACTTTACTAGAAGTTCTGAGCAATAGAGCTTGGATTTGACCATATTCTATGGTATAAACCAGTACCCTGAGTTTTATAGCTTTCCTTGATAGTGTGTCTCATTTTGCCTTTCAGTCTGTATTTTCCAATAATTCCTTGTATCACACAGATTCTGATTTCTTTCCTCCCATATTAATATATATTTCCCTCAAAGTGTGGCTGTCATTGCATCTTTTTGACTACTATAATCCATGTGATTTTATTTTACTCTGAATTCTGACAGCACAATTTTCTCCCCCTCTTATGTGGAACACTAATAATCTTCACATTGATCATTACCTTGCTTTTGTGTAGTTAGTCTATTTTTAGGGTGTGATGACCATTTAGGTGTTGTCTGCCTGCCATCAGTAGATACGAGTACTGGCCATGTGCAGACCATGTTTTATGTGCTGGGGTGTACCAATGAACAAAATCTCTGTCCTCTTGAAATTTACATTCTGGTTAAAGGAAATATGAAATATATAACAAATGTGATGCTTAATAAACTATGAATGTTAGATGATGTTTGCAATTACTTGAAAGTAGCCAAAATGGACACTGGGTGTTGTATGTAAATGATGAATCGCTGAATTGTACCCCTGAAACCAACACTGCACTGTAGTTTAACTGACTAGAATTTAAATAACAATTTGGAAAAAAAAAAAAAAAAAAAGGTAGTCAAAAATCTCCAGCCATAAAAAAGTTCAAAGGTGGTAGCCTATCTCAGAAAGATAGGTTACAGGGGAAAGGAAACAAAATGCTATAATTTAAAGCGATTTTTACTAATTGTGTTAAACACAACTGACAGTGTACTAAAGAGTATTAAAGAGTGAGACATTTAAAAAAAAAACTTGACATTTATTTATGAGATTGCATCATTTACTGTTTTAATTAAAGAGTAGGTAGGGAGTGTTTGAAGAGATCAGGAGCTAATTAGTAAATATTGCATATTTTTTATGGCAACATTCATTTTTTTAACAGCTAATTTTTAACAGAGGAAGGTAGGGTTTCTAAAATTTTTCTTTGTTGTTGGTAAAATATATTCTAAGACAAATTCAGACCTAGTGTCACTAGTTACTCTTTACCTGACATGAAGGACTCTTGACATATCTGAACATCCCTTTCTATTGGCGCGCTTCTGTGATGATGTAACTTATGATAAATAAAAAGAAAGACTTTGTTATACTTGTGAATCATTGCAAAATTTCTTAAGGTAAGGGAACTTTGATCTTTGAAAGTGACCACGAAAGAACATTGTATCATTCTTTTTGTGCTAATACATCTTTTAGAAACAAGACATTCTTAGTTGCTAGGGAACAAGTAGTTCAAAAGCCCACAGAACACTTAATCAAGAAGAAAAAACCCATATAACCAAACCATCCCACATTGCAAAATTCAACTAAAAGCAAGTGAAATTGATTTTGTGAGTATCTAAAGCAGTTGAAGTGACAAGGCATCTCTTTTCCTACCTGCATTTGCCTTGAAGATGTTTGAATTTACTCCCCTTAGCCAGAAAAGGCAGTGAAATTAGAATGTTCGTGGGAGTCATGTCACAGTTTGTTTTCATCCCTCTCATTATTATGAGGTAGGATCATATTTATTCATCCAATTCATATATATTTTTGGACAATGTGTGCACATCTATTTTGGTATTTGTTAGCTTTTCTTTCTAGAATTTCTTCTCAGAATCCCATGTTATTGTGAAGGTCATTGTTGGAGTCCTGAGATAATTTCATTATTTTGTAAAGTTGAACAGAAATTACCCATTTCTCAACAGAATGATTGAAATGAATGACATGAATCTAATGAGTAATGAAATGAAGGTGCAAAGTAGTAATTAATAATGTTAATCACAACCTTCAAAGCATGGGGTCTTTCTTAGCATTTTTATTTTTTGACAGAATGACTCACTTGGGACTTTATTATAGAATCACTATCCAGAGGCTGATTATTATTGTTACCTCTCAGCTGGAGCTCTTCACAACTAATTCATTGTTTTAGTTTTCTATTATTAGTGTGACACATTCCCCCAAACTTATTGACTTAAAGCACAAATTTATTATTTTACAACTTGTGGGTCAGAAGTCCTTCCCTTGGCTCATGGCCCCTTTCCAACGTCTTCAAATCTGGCGACATTGGAATGATTTCTTCTCATGCTGCGATCTCTCTGGTTTCCTGTGTACAGTCCCATCTTTCTCTTCCGTTTTCAAGGACCCTTGTGATTATATTGGACCCTCCAGAACAAACCAGGATAACCTCTTTCTTTTCCATTTAATTTAATGCATTAATTTATTTTCTAATGTTTATCTTTTATTTTAGAGAGAGTGTGAATGGGGGAGAGGGGCAGAAGGAGAGAGAGGAGAGAGAATCCGAAAGAGTCCCAAGTGGGCTCTACATTCAGTGTAGAGACTGATGTGGGGCTTGATCCCACCACCCTGGGATCGTGACTTAAGCCAAAATCAAGAGTCAGACACTCAACCGATTGAGCCATTACCATCTGCAAACATCATTCCCCTTTGCCATGTAACAGCACACATATATGTGTGGATACCTTTGGGGGGGGGGGGGGGGCTAGTGTTCCACCTACCATAGCCATCACTTGTGTCACTCTGTGGTATGTGCCTGTTGCTTTCCTTCCACTAGACTTTTCATTTCTGCTGTTTGTGCCTTTGATCGACCTAACTGTTGTCCTGTGGTGAGAGAATCTGATTGGTTCAGTATGTTGTCACTGCTTGTACAAATCTTTTGTACCTGTTTCCTCGCAGGCTATTGAGTCAGAAGTTAGCAGCTTCTAGATCTGATATGTTCTGATGTGATTGGCCAGGGGCCAAAGGCAAGGTCATACATTAGAATATTGTTACCCATTTGTCAGGAAATACCTACGACTCTTCTTTCATTAGGGACTGTCACAAGGAAAGCTTTTCTCAGAAGGATGGCTATGGGCATGGCAGAAATCTGGGTTGCTTATTCCGGACAAGTTCCATGGGAGGAAAGTTAATGTACAAGTACTGAGGGAAGGGGTGGTCAAAATTATACATACTTAAGATTTAATACGCAAGAATTTCTGTTTCCTTTTAGAGAACTTTTTAAGTTCTTTTAGAGGTGCCATTCTCTCTCCCAAAGGAAAAAGATTTAGTCCTGCCATTTTGAAGCTTTTGTTTAAACTGCCTTCCCATGATCTCTAATGTTCTTAACTTTACTCCTTGGCATCTGGGCACAAGGGGAAACCTGTGACAAGATGTGCAGTGGATGTGCTGTTTTCTGTTCTCTTGTTATAAATACTGAATATGGGTGCTACTAAGAACTTGGCCAGGCTCCTTACCCTGCATAGGGCCCTCGAGTCTGGGTGCGTCGCACCGTCATTCTTCGGCTGGGATTCTGCTTCCCACTGTCTATCCCTCAATTTCTGCATTGGGGCTCCCTTGATCCTGCCCTGAGGCCATCTTCTAGCAGAGGGATTAATTCTTAGCTCCCTTTCTTATTCATTCCAACAGTCTTTCCTATTTCTCCACATCCTGCTGAAACCAAGGGACATCTCCGGTGTAGAGTGGCACTGCAGACTCACTTTGCCTAAACCTACCACGTTACCATTTTCCTTTCTACTACTCTGGGCAGTGGTTTGCTCCTTCACGATGTGAAATTGGGGACCCAAGCTGTCTCCACTCTGATAACTCCAAAGCCTGAATTTCAGTATTCTAACACGGTAGTTAATTCAATGTACTTTTTAAGTTTCTTAAAGTTAGTAAATGATAATGTATGTGAAACACCTCAGAGTGCTATAGAGTAGATGCCTAAAAATGATTGCTAATATAATATTCTAGGTCATCGCAAATCTGGAAACTTACCTCACTTTCAGTAAGCATCTCTGGGATATCTGTGTAGTAAGTCTTAAGATTTTTGAAACATTTCTGTATGTTCAGTGAGCAATTATATCATTGAGTGGTGTCACTTTTTAGATATTAGAGGTTATTTTTATTTTTATTATTATTTTCTTGTTCATTTTTGAGAGAGTGCACACAAGCAGGGCAAGGGCAGAGAGACAGGGAGAGAGAGAATCCCAAGCAGGCTCCAACCCTGGGAGCCAAAAGTGGACTTGAACCCACGAACTGTGAGATCATGACCTGAGCCGAAATCAAGTGCTTAACCTATTGAGCCACCCAGGTGCCAAGAGGTTATTTTTAAATGTACTCTCCTTCTAGAGATTATGTGGGAACTATGGATTTGGAGCAAAGACACTTAGAAGTTTCCAGTGAAAAAAAGGAAGGGAAACCATATTCTCTGTTGTCTCCAAATGTAATAGTGAATGCTCCTTAAACCCAGTTAATTAAGATTGTAAGAAAGCAAGAATGTACAGGTGGTACATTTTTCTGTTAAAATCTGTGGCAAGGATGGAAGTGAAAGAATTTGAACTATAGAAAAATTAAAGCGTATTAGTGTATCAGGAGGGAAAACATCCTGTCTAGGATTCTCTTTATTGTGATGTATTCTTTCTAGTAGAAGGAATGGAAGCCAGTGTCATACAGCATATGAGGAATTGACATATGATTTTAATGGACCTCTGTTGGGTGGCAAAACCCAAATTATTTATACTACGCTCTTTTGTTTTATTTATTTAGTTATTTATTTATTTATTTCCTGGAAAGAGCTTGGATAAAATGGTGAAACAGACCATTATTTTTTAGAAAAGATAAAAAGAACAGGAAGAAAAAAAGAAAAGATACTTAAGGTTCTGTTTTTTTTTTCTTAATTTTTTTTAACGTTTATTTATTTTTGAGAGACAGACAGAATGTGAGCAGGAGAGGAGCAGAGAGAGAAGGAGCCACAGAATCCGAAGCAGGCTCCAGGCTCTGAGCTGTCAGCACAGAGCCCGACACAGGGCTCGAACTCTTGAACCATGAGATCATGACCTGAGCCGAAGTCGGATGCTTAACCGACTAAGCCACCCAGGTTCCCCAAGGTTCTGTTTAAAAAAGAAAACAAAAGCAAAAAAAACCCCACTCTGTTAACATACTAAATATTGTAGAAATAGGGTTTGATTTAGTGGTGGGAAGAATTATAAATGTAGGTACTTTATAGCAATATATCATATAATCTTAAAAATCCACTGAACTCTTCTCCTCTGAAAACTTTTTGCTAAACATATACCAGGAGAGTTTTTGAGAGCCTTCGCAGTACCTCTAACAAAAACAACAAAGAATATTACATTCTTTAAGACCAGAAACAATGACTACTTCTTTTGGTGGGGCAGTTATATGGTCTTAATTCATTTTGATCACCAAGAAAACATTTCAAATGTGGTTTTATACATTAAAAAGTACAACAGGATATTTATATTGGGGCTGTAGACTTCAGCTTCCTTGACCTCATTTATTTAAAGTTTATTTGTAAGTTAGATACTGTCTTTTTCCCCCTAAGGATTTAAAAATTACTATAGAATCCATCTGAGAGAATATTGTGTATATATTTGAGAGGATTTGTGTATACTTGAATTGAATTTTTACTTCTGATTCATAACCATTCATCCTTTAAAGAACCTATAAGATATCTGGCATATGTAAGTAGTGACTTAAGTGACATTGTGTGTGGTGCATACTGTGAAGTACAGATTGTGTATTTGGGACTAATCTCTCCCAACTGTGACTTCTGTTGCAGTCCCTGTACCATAGGAAGAAGGTCAGACTTCATACAGAAGCGAACACAATATTAATGGTACAAAGCACAACTGCCTTTCACGCCAATTAGCTTTATTGGTTTTACCGCAAAGAACTAAATGTCCTGGATCAATTACGGCGATGTTGAGGCTTACCTGTTTGTTTCCCAAATCAATTAATCTATTAAGGAGTTCGTGTTCCTGGATGTCATCTTAGGCTAAAATGAAAGAGAGAGGCTTAGGTTGGATGGAGTTGTTTGTGGACAACCTGGTCTGTAGAATAAGACTCAATAATATGCCCCTTAGCAAGAAAGTGTAAGCAATCCAGTAATATGCAGGAATTTCAAACAAAACTAAATATGGGGAATTTATAAGCGTAGACTACTGTGCCTTGAATAGTTGGGACGAAAAACCTACAAGGTCAAAGTTCAAATGAGTATTAGGGGTTCCTGGGTGGTTTGGTCTGTTGAGCATCTGACTCTTGATTTCAGCTCAGGTCATGATCTCACGGTTTTGTGAATTCAAGCCCTGCATCGGGCTCCACGCTGACAGTGTGAGGCCTGTTTAGGATTCTGTCTTTCTCCCTCTCTCTCTCTCTCTCAGAATAAACTTAAAACAAACAAACAAACAAAAAAAACCCAAAAAACTTCAAGTATTAGAAAAACCTCAGAGTTTAAGAAAAAAAGTTCAGGAGTTAAGGTTTCACTTAAATATTTTAAAACTATTAATTTTGAATCATTTAAAAAAAAATAAAGGCTTCATGTAAAACTAATGTGTTCTGTAATAAATGTTAGCATATGCATCCGTGTATATTTGAAACCAGTATTTATCAGTGGCAACCGTGGTCAGCTTGGACCAGGCTATAGAACCTGTTGGTAGTATTGCAGAAAGCTGGAGTTCTGCCAGCAAAAGCAGGGTTGAACTGGTTCCTGCATGTGCCTGGTTTCACGTCTCATAAGACCGTAAAAACCTGCCAGGCCCTGGCTTTCAAAGATGGTTTAGTCATGCATGTGCAGCCCATCTGTTGGGCACATAAGGGATTTCCTCCTCGGCTAAGCCCAGCAGCCTCAAGCATGGCCGCTGTTTCTCCCTTCCCCCACCTTTCTCGAATTCTTTCTCTCCTGCCAGGAGTGCACAGGCTCTGCAAACCAGGTGCTTCTTATGCCACTCTAGGGAAATCCTTGCACAGACACTGATGGGAGGCAAAATTATAGTCTGCTGCTCCTGCCTAAGCTTACTTTTAGCATAGCTTGGTTCAGTGATCTAAACAAAACTGCAGGGTTTGAGTTTGCTAATAAAAATTATTTGCACTAGTACAGTTCTAACCAAACTTTAACGTAGGCCTCAGTGATCTTCAACTCTTCTGTGTAATAAAGCTGTGTGTATTACCTGGATGAGCCTTAGCATGAGCTTCATGCTCTCTCAGTCTTCCTCTTCCTCCCTCTCCCTCTCTGACTCTCTCTTTGCATGAGCTTCAGCAGCATACAATTTGACCTCAACGGTTGTAGCCGTTGAGCAGCGGTAACAGTGGGAAGTCTCCTTCGAAAACTTCTTTCTTTCCCCTTCCTCTTACCTTTGCGCACTGTACACATCCTCCAAGTTTGACCTCCTGGGCTTCCCTTCCAGTGTTTTGCAGCAAGATTTAAAATAATGATGATGATCATCATCATCGTCATCCTCTTGGCAGTTAATACCAGGTTTTGAATTAGGGGAGGTACAATTTCAAGTCACAAAATTTCATACACGGATCATTGGGGTACAAGATCTCCTACCAGCTGTTAACATGACCTGCTGTTTTGGCAAACGCGTGGTCTGGCAGCAGATTTTTATTTACATAGATACTTTTGACACATCCAAACTCCAAAAAGATCAAAATGAAGAAAGAGTGGGTCTTTCTAATCGGTTGTTTATGGTTTACAATACATTCTGTGAACTTAAGAACCACATATGCAGTTATTAATTATCTTTTCCCTTCCGGCAGATTTATGAGAAGTATCAAGATTTGTATACTGTGGAACCAAATAATGCACGGCAGCTGGTGGAAATTGCAGCCAGGGATATTGAGAAACTTCTCAGCAACAGATCCAAAGCCCTGGTGGTGAGTTGAAATGGGCTCTGCTCATTTTATTTTTTTCCATTACTTGTTTATGTTTCATACTTTATTTTCTTCAGTATGCTTTCTTTACCTTGGATACTGTGTCCATGTAATATGTTCCTAAAAGGTGAGATATCATAGTTTCATTGTGAACCTTAATTCTAATTACTAGTTTATTTTTTAGAGGATTCTGTTACATAAGAACAGTATATTTAATTGGTCCAGACATCTCTTTATACATATGTAAGCTGTGATGCATAATAATAATGTTTAAATCTATTAGACAACATAAAAGCCACACATATTGCCAACACTCATAAAACCGCCTTTGTAGTATTCTCCTTTCTGATCACCCTCCCTCCTTGCCAGAGGTGGCCAGTGTACAAATATCTGATGACTCATTTCTTTTCTTTTTAAAAATAGATGTGCCTCACATAGATGTGTTGGGAAACAAGATGATTATTGGTTTGCTTGTTTTCCAGCTTTATTAAAACCACGTTGTGCTGTGTGTTGTCATTACCAACTTGCTGTCTTCCCTCAACATTATGTTTGTATGACTTATCTGGGTGTGTGCATGTAGCTTTCATTCACTCTTATTCACATTTAAATAGTATGAGCATATATCTCAGTTTGTTCATTTATTCTCTGTCGGTAAATTATTATTTGAATCATCTCCAGATGAGTGCTACTATGAATAGTGCTACTCAATTTTCTTGAACAAGTCTCCTGGTTCATACATGCAGGGATATCTGTAGGGTGTTATATACATGATAGTAAAATTGGTAGAGTGTAGAGTACTCATAAAGTCACTTTTACAAAAGTATGAAAATTGTTTTCCAAAATAGTTGTATCAATTTAGACATCTACTAGCTATATACAAATCTCCTTTGATCCATATTCTGGACAATAAAAGGTGATATCACATGTCTTTTTATTAAAAACAAAACAAAACAAAAACAAAAACAACTTTTTAAATGGTGATGTCACACCTCTTTTTATCAAAAAAACCTTTTTTTTGAGTTTTATTTATTTATTTTGAGAGAGAGAGAAAATGGGGGAGCAGCAGAGAGAGAGGGTGAGAAAGGGAATCCAAAACAAGCTCCACGCCTTCAGCATAGAGTCCGATGTTGGGCTTGAACTCATGAAACCCTGAGATCATTATCTGACTGAAACCAAAAGTCGGATGCTCAACCAACTGAACCATGCAGGTGCCCCAGATTGCTTAATTATAGACAATCAAATGGGTGTAAAAGGTACCTCTGGTTCTTATTAATGAGGCAGGCATTTTGTTTTATATTCATTCACCAGTTTTGTTTCTTCAGTGAAATATCTGTTCAGATCTTTTGTGTATTTTAATTCTTTAAATTAATTTGTAGGTTATATATTCTTGATAGTGACTCATTTAAGTTATATATAATACAAATATCTTTTTTTTAAGGAATTTTTTTTAATGTTTGTTTATTTTTGAGAGAGAGATTGAGACAGAGTGTGAGTTGGGGAAGAGCAGAGAGAGAGAGAGAGTGGCACAGAATCCAAAGTAGGCTCCAGGTTCTGAGCTGTCAGCACAGCACAGAGACCAACATGGGATTCAAACTCATGAGCTGTGAGATCATGACCTGAACCGAAGTCGGACACACTTAACCGACTGAGCCACTCAGCCTTCCGAAATATCTTTTTCTGACTTGCTTGGGACTTGTCTTTTCATTGTCCTTATGGTATATCTTGATAAAATAAGTTCTTAATTTTAGTGTAGTCAAAGTCATCTTTTTAACAAGTTATTCGTATTTTAGGGCATATATTTTAAGAAATCCTTCCCTATGCTGAGATTATAAACATTTGTTCTATATCCCATTCTAAAAAGTTCTTTCAGATTTATTTATTCCACCTACCAACTAATGTCAGTATATAATGTTCACTTGCCCTTGAAATTAGCTGTTTTTTCTAACCAATTTTCTCAAGGCCATTTATTAGTTTGCATAACCCTAATGAGCTCCAGTCATCAAGCTAGATACCTGGTAAGCCAGTCCCTCACCATATTCTTTCTTCTTCATTAGGATCTGGAGTATTCTGGAAGCTTCCCATTTAATCGAAGTTTTAGATTCATCTTGTTATTATCCAAGAAAATCTTTAGTGGGATTTTGATTGCATTGACTCAGACCAAATTGGGAAGATAGATATCATTATGATATTTTGTTTTTTTATTTATAAATATGCTATTGTTTCCATTGAGCATGTTCTTATTCCATTCAATAGAGTTTTAAAATTTCTTTGTGAAGTTCCTATACGTCTTCTGTTAGATATAATGCTCGAGCTTATGTTTAGTTTCTCTTAGACTATAAATCACAGCAGTGTTACAAGTATTTGTCCCAGGACAATTCTGAATTTCCTGTTTACTTATCACTAACAATCAAGATCTTTAGTTTATTTTATATGTATGTTGGCACTCAGAAATTTTGCCTGTTTTTTTGGCACTTTTAAATCTTTGTTTCTTAAAATACCCAAGATACTGTTGTAATATAACAGGAGAGCTCTTTGGAATATTTGAAATGCCATATTGCCCGAAGTTGAAACATTTAATTTTTTAAGAAATAAATCAGTGAGTTATCCATGGTAAAATAAGCTTTCATTACTGGAAGATTAAAAGTGTTATTATCTTCCATTTGGGGTATGTGGATACCATTTTTAAGCATCATTTATACATGTAAATGTGTTTTCAATAAAAGTTTATTTAATAAAAATAAGATAGGTACTTTTTACTTGTGATTAATATTTACTCTCTGACAGCTGAAAATGATTCTAATTATCTTGATTTTTATCAGCTTACATTTTTCCTCCAAATGTAAGAAGCAGATAATCTGGATATCAAAGTCTCATGAAAAAAGGTCAGAGAATGAAATAGGATGTATCTTGCCTTAACTGGATTAAAATGGAGCCTATTGTGACTTTCTTTTTCTCATTCAGAATTGAAGTTCTAGACACCTGGTACATTATTTGAGTCCTGTGGGGATCAGTGACTATCCCAGGTGCGTGAATGGCAGAATCTAGAAATCACAATGGCTAATTAAATGTGGAATTAGTTCGATTTTATGCCAGAGAGAAAGAGTCATGTTTGTTTTCAAACTAAATTCTTTATTTAACTGTTTTGATTCCACAAAAACAGAAAACACATTATATCAAAGGGAAATGTTTTGCGACCAACTGAAAAACAGGTGCTACATTGTACTGGAAGTGAATGCAAGATGGCTTTATTAATTCTATTTTTGTGGTAGGCTTATAGTCAGGGAGACTTTTTGACTAAAAGAGCTTTCTTTAATTTATCTGGGTGGGTTGCCAATATAATTCCACATCTAAATACACTGGAAAAATAATGAATATACAAATTGGAAGGAGATGATAAAATTTAATACCAGTTAGACCTCATGAGTGCTTACTGGTGGCATTAATTCTTTCTCATAATAATACTTAGCTCTAGACATCATTATTAGTCTCATTTTTTCAATGAGAAAACAGGGTCTTTGAGAAATCCTCTAATTTGCTCAAGGAAATTTATCTAATAACTTACGTATGCCAGTGCCTCTTAAATTTTAATGAGCATTTACTTCACCTGTGACTCTTGTTAAAATGTACCTGTTTATTCAGGAGACCTGGCTGGAGATGCTACATTTCTAATGAGCTCTTAGGTGGTGCTAATGTTTCTGGTACAAGAACTATTCTTTGAGTTAGCTAGAATGTGAGAGCATTCAAATTCATGTGTGTCTGACTTCAAGATCTGCATTCTTACCTAACACATAAGTATATCCTTTGTCCTGAAAAAAGTGTATAATCATAAAGCGGAAGAAATGAAGGCTAGGGAGTATGCTATAAATTACTGTTCATTCAGATTGACTAGGAATTGGATATTTAGTTGGTAGAATATTCTGGAAGGCTATGAATTTTTTTTAGTGACTTCTAGATCAATTAGCCATCTCCAGAAATTGACTCAACGAAGTAAAATAATACCGTATTGAAAAAAAAATTTCTTGGGGCGCCTGGGTGGCTCAGTTGGTTGGG
This sequence comes from Panthera leo, assembly GCF_018350215.1. NCBI lineage: Eukaryota > Metazoa > Chordata > Mammalia > Carnivora > Felidae > Panthera > Panthera leo. The sequence continues at coordinate 85,581,662 of NC_056680.1, read as the reverse complement.
CGTCTGACTTCGGCTCAGGTTATGATCTCGCGGCCCGTGAGTTCGAGCCCCGCATCGGGCTCTGGGCTGACAGCTCAGAGCCTGGAGCCTGTTTCGGATTCTGTGTCTCCCTCTCTCTCTGACCCTCCCCTGCTCATGCTCTGTCTCTCTCTGTCTCAAAAATCAATAAATGTTGAAAAAAAATTTTTTTTAAAAAGAGAAAAAAATTTCTTTTTTATTTGAATGTGAAAAGATTTTAAACTTTTATTCTTCTTCCGTATCAAGATTAGCAACATAAGGTGTCTTTGAGATTATGTTATAAATGTAAAATCTATGAAAAAGAAGTAAATTGAACTGTTTTTTTTCCTCACATATCTACTAAAGAAATTTCCTAACAGCTTATAGTTGATAATTTGGCATTTATTTTAAAGGAAATCGCAGCTGGAGTCCATCTTTCCTCCCTCCTTCCCTCCCTCCCTCCCTTCCTTCCTTCCTTCTTTCCTTCCTTTCTTTCTTTATTTATTTTAGTGAAATGATTAATTTTTAGTATCTGTGATAAAGTTTATTGTGCATACATGTACACAGATTTTATGTTTTTTTAACTTAGTTTCTAAATTCTGTTACAAACTGTTGATTTAAAACTGAATTACAACATATTTTATTCCTTTTTGTTTTTCTCACATTTGTTTATGTAAAACTCTGCACTACTTCTACCAGTATTTTCTTTTTCTCAGTTTCAGCATTGATTTTGACTTTTTAGTCACACTCATTTTAAGCTGTGGTCATTTTATCTGTTCCACCAACCAACCTTAGAGCTGAAAGAGAAACCAATATAAAAATTTTTAGTTGCTTTGGCCCTAAAACTATCTTTCTTATAGCAAAACAGACTTTTCCACTTAAAGAGTTGTTGGTTTTGGTTTGGTTTTATCTTAGTGACTGTAGAGAAACATGCATCTGATGATTGATATTCATGAGGCTCTTATAGAAATCCTATGAAGTAGGCATGTTCAACATCTACAATAAGTATTTTATAAATGAGGAAACTCAGACACGACCAGCGTTCTTGTTCAAGGCTTGTATAGATAAAATGAGGTGGTGGTGGAATTCAGTTTGAGGATACCTGACTACAGTTGGGTTTTTTTTTTCCCCCTCTCTAAACCCACACTGGTTATTTAAACCATTTTATTCCTAAGATTATCTACTACATGACTTTTTCTGACATTTGTTACATCTCTGTCTCAGAAAATGGCTGTGTGATGATTATCCTGCTAACATTATTGGATTATTCTTAAACAGTCTCCAATCAAAGAATGTTTACAAGTAACGCCCACCCCTCTCCACTCCCCCCCCCCCCAAAAAAAAACCCAAACCACGCTGAATCATTTAACATTGTTATCAACATTTATTTTGGCCTAATCTAGGCCGAAAAATCTGCAACTGTACATGAATAGCCCATGGGAGAAAGCTCTTCAGCAAAATGATCCAACCTCCAGTGGTGCCTTCTGAAACATAGAGGTGAATGAAGTCAGTGGTTTCATGGTTCACCATCCTGCCCAGGCCAAGGACATCTGCTGAACCAATGAAGGTTTCCAGACATTTTGCTCAAAGCAAATAGGATTAAGGTTATAATAATTGAATTTCTGTAGTGACACTTTTCCAATTAGGGCATATCTTGTCTCCCTCTGGTGTCCTGGTAACTTTAATTAAAGCTACTTCCAATTTATTATAAAACTTTGAATACTGTAATATGCCCAGCTCTTCTTTCAACCTTGATACTGACTTTAAGATTAGATAATGAAAAGAACAAAATCACAAATGTTTTCAATGACTATTAAAGTAGGGTCTTTTTTTCTGGAAGGATGAGATCCTGGTTGTTTGATCAAATTTTTTTCATTTCTTTGAACTCACACTTCTGTCTCTTTCATGTTTCTCAGCAATGCCTCTAGGGTTTGCTGAAAATGCTGATTCCTGGCCTTTACCTTAAGAGAGTTTAACTTGGAAATACAGGAAGAAATATCAGAAAAATTGGTCCAAATTGATGGTAAAGAGATTCAGGAAGAAATGTGAAAATCTTCAGAGACTTGAAGAATAAAAAGTGTGTTGTATTTGGGTATTAGGAGTTATTAGTTTGTTTTTGTCATGACAGATTCATTAGAATGTATTGGAACGGAATAAAGACAACAGTTTTAAAAAGAGATTATGAAGTGAGAAATTGACAAGAAATTTGCATTTTCATGAAGTTTGGTAGGACAATGAAAGAGAAACATGGAGTACTATTAAAGACTTTGTGTTGCTTTTCTGTTTGTTTTTGAGAATGGAGGACGTAAAAACATGTTTATAGACAGAAGGGAAGGAATCTATGACATTTCAAAATAGGAAAAAAATGTGAATGTTGAAGGTTGATTCCAGAAAAGCAGGCACAGAGAAGATCAGAGTCATGCAATTTATCTTTGAAAAGATACTGGTATTTTTCACTTGAGACCAAAACGATATTAAATATGAATAGAGACTTTGCAAATAGAGAAAATCTGAAAGTCATACTGGATGACTACGTCTGTTGGTAAAGTAGAAGTTAATGTTTTATGCAAAGAATGAAGGGGCTGTGGAAGTCTTGAGGACCATACTAAAGATTTGGGGCATCAGAGTAAGAAAAAGTGAAAGGATTTTGCTGTGGGTAAGTTAAATGGCTGATAAATAAAACCAAGGGCTTTCGTAACATTGAGAAAGAACAGAAGGTATAAAATACCTTTGTATTCTAAAAATGAGGTCCTAAGCTACATATGAATTTGAAAGAGCTCTCTGAAAGTGTGTGTGTGTGTGTGTGTGTGTGTGTGTGTGTGTGTGTGTGTGTGTGTTGACCATTAGTTCAAAATCTATCTTAAGGTTATAAATTTATCCAGATTGAGGAGAACAAGAGAACTAACTTTGGAAACATACACAATGTGCTGTTTCTGTGTTCCCAGCAGAAAAGTGTGCTTACTCTTCTCTTTAGTGTTAGTATAAATGTCTTTGAGAGGATTACTCAGATTGCTTATATACATCCCTTTGAATCTGAGTGGTAAAGGGACCTGGGAGTCTACTATTTGTCTTGCACAGTTGAGATGACTTGTATTTATTTGGATTTGATACATACTTCTGGATGCTAATAATGAAGCGCTGAGGCTCAGCACACCAGCTTGGTGGCTAAGCAATGAAAGGTGTCTTCATTAGGCACAAGCTTACACACACACGTTAAAGCAGAGGTGGGCGTTATACGACAGAGCTGGTCTGTGACTCGATCCAATAGGGCTTCCTGCCAAGGCCAAAGCCAGTTTAACAGGAAAATGGTCGATGTAGGTTGAGGGATAGGGGTGTAAATGGCAGACAGAAGCGTGGCATTGCAGTTGTATGAACTGCGTTGCTGCAGACAATGCAGAAAGCACCCTAAGAGGGGAACAAGTCTGTGTTGAACATTTACAACTCCCAGAGAGGACCGACGCATAATTATAGTCAAGAAAGGGCCTTCCATTGTTAGCTTCTCCTAGTGCTGTTGCTAAAATTAGCACCTGTGAGCTGGTAAGCAGGGCGGGGGAGGAGTCCAGATGGAATCAGGAGGAATAGCTCAGAGAGTGGAAATAGAAATCTCCCACATTCCTTAACCTGAAAGTTTTTTTCATCCTGAACTAGTACCAAGCTGGTAACGGGATTACAAATTCATTTCATTTCATAATTAATTAATGACTTTATTTATAAATGGTCCCTTTTATTTTATTCTTAAATTTTATTTATTTAAATTCAAGTTAGTTAATATACAGTGCATTGTTGGTTTCAGAAGTAGAACCCAGTGATTCATCACTTCCGTATAACTCCTAGTGCTCATCCCAACAAGTACCCTCCTTTAAAAAAAAAAAAAAAGTTTATTTGCTTATTTCAGTAGAGACAGAGTGAGCAGGGGAGGGGCAGAGTGAGAGAGATCCCAAGCAACCTCCACACTGTCAGTACACGGTCTGATGTGGGGCTTGAACTCATGAACCACGAGATCATGACTTGAGCTGAAACCAAGAGTGGGATGCTTAACCAACTGAGCCACCCAGGTGCCCCTCAACAAATCCCTCCTTATTGGTCATCACTCCTTTAGCCCATCTCCCCACCCACCTCCCCTCCAGCAACCCTCAGTTCTCTGTCTTTAAGAGGCTCTTATGGTTTGCCTCCCTCTCTGCTTTTATCTTATTTTTTTCTTCCCTTCCCTTATGTTCATCTGTTGTGTTTCTTAAATTCCATATGAGTGAAACCATATGATATTTGTCTTTCTCTGACTGACTTATTTCACTTCGCATAATAATTCACTCGTTCCAGTCATGTTGTTGCCAGTGGCAAGATTTCATTGTTTTTGATCCCTGAGTAGCATACCACTATATGTATACATATATATACACACATATATGTATGTATATATACACACATGTGTGTGTGTATATATATACACACATGTGTGTGTGTGCATATATACACACACATACATAGACACACAAATACATTTTAACTTAAGCTTAGACTTTTAATTATTAACCTAGATAGCTGAGATTGTTTTTAGGTATCAAAGTCGTATATACAATGCTGAATGGAAAAGTTATGGAGTCTGTAAGGCTTAAAATTATGTTCAAACATGATTAATAGACAAGCCAACTAATGGGAGATTTAAACAGATTGCAGGTTTATTTTCTCTCATGTAAAAAGAAATCGGTATGTAGGTAGCTCAAGAGATTCCAGAAGTCCCATTCTGTTATTTCTGTGTCCATCTCATTTGGTAATCCCTGGTTGCAAGAGGGAATAAGAAATGTACCCTTAATGAAAATGTGTATACAGCCAGCTGGGATCTACATCAAGACCTTTTCAAGATTCAGTGTGTGTTTTAGGGAAAAATGTCTAGAGAACATTAATATTATTTTTTTATTTTTTCCATTTTATTTTAACGAGAGAGAGCGCATGAGCTAGGGACAGTGGCAGAGGGTGTGTGTGAGAGAGAGAGAGCGAGAGAGAGAGAGAATGAATCTTAAGCAAGCTCTACACTCAGTGTGGAGCCTGATGCGGGGCTCCATCCCATAATCCTGGGATCATGACCTGAACCAAAATCAAGAGTTGGATGCTCAACTGATAGAGCCAGATGTCCCAAGAAAATTCATTTTAAAGAAGAAGAGAAAAGAGAACAAAACATGGCTTTCATTTATGTATGTATGTTTGTATGTATGTATGTAGAGTCCTCCTCCTTCAATATAATGATGACATGCACAGTCAAATCAGCTTTCTCTAACAAGGCTTGGCACAATATGAGTGGTAGTAGATGAAACAAATGTCAAATCCATCTTGGGTTGAGGATTGGCAGAAGATATTCTATAAACATCAAGGTTACTTAAAAAGTAGTCAACAGTAGTTGCAATATTTGAGGTTATGAACTACAATACATAGGGTCTCGTAATGGTCAAGAATTATGGCTTCAAGAGAGTAGACATTTTCATGTGGATAAAGTGTAAGTTTATAGGGAATATCAGAGAAACGAGAAATTGTGGTAAATGATGGAAATGGGAGAAGTTGAGAATTGTAGTGATAACAAGGTTGAGGCATGTGTGAGTGAGCAGGGTACTTAGATGGAAAAGTGTGAAGGTTTTTAGAGTTTTAATAGTGATGAGCACATTGATAATTAGCACTTACTGAATGTCTGCTCTGGTCCATTCCCAACACTTTGGTAGGCACTTCCCATAAATTTCCAGCATAGTTTATATTCTGCAGAATTGGTAGAATTGTCTTCATTTTATAGATGAGAAAGTGAAAGTTTAGAGAATTTAAAATTTTTGTTTTAGGGGTGCCTGGATGGCCCAGTTGGTTAAGTAGCCGACTTCAGCTCAGGTCATGATATCACGGTTAGTGAGTTTGAGCCACGTGTCAGGCTCTTTGCTGACCTCTTGGATCCTGGAACCTGCTTTGGATTCTTTGTTTCCCTCTCTCTGCCTCTACTCTGGTTGTGTGCACATGCTCTCTCATTCTTTCTCAAAAATAAATAAAGTTAGGGGCGCCTGGGTGGCGCAGTCGGTTAAGCGTCGGACTTCAGCCAGGTCACGATCTTGTGGTCCGTGAGTTCGAGCCCCGCATCAGGCTCTGGGCTGATGGCTCGGAGCCTGGAGCCTGTTTCCGATTCTGTGTCTCCCTCTCTCTCTGCCCCTCCCCCGTTCATGCTCTGTCTCTCTCTGTCCCAAAAATAAATAAAAAACGTTGAAAAAAAATTAAAAAAAAAAAATAAATAAAGTTAAAAAAATTTGTTCAATATTACACAGCTGGCAAATAATTCAAACACACTTAAGTATATTTACAAAATGCTTGGTGCTTCCTGAAGGCCTCTTATTTTAAGAACTAATACAGTAACTCATTTAACCTTCATAGTGCATCAGCTGAAACTCAGAAAAATTAGTGGTTTGGGGGTACCTGACTGGCTCAGTTAAGTATCTGAACTCTTGATTTCAGCTCAGGTCTTAATCTGAGGGTTGTGAGTTCAAGCCCTGCATTGGGCTCCATGCTAGGTGTGAAGTCTACTTAAAAAATAAGTAAGTAAGTAAATAAATAAATAAATAAATACGTGTCTTGACCAAGTCTTAAATAGAATGAGATGGGCTTGACTTCTTGTTTTTAGTTTATATAGCTTTTAGCTCTATGCACCATATTTTTCACCTATGTGACATCTCAGTAATCTTAGCCAAAGTATATTTCTGTGTCATTTTTCCAGTCAACTTAGATCTCTCTTTAAAAGTGACATTTTACCTTTAATGGGTCTCACGATACCTTCAGATTTCACTACAGTAAAGTTAGCATCTTCATATGTATATATATATATATATTTTTGCCCTATAGCATCTAACACATACCTAAAGAATAATTTATCTACTAAATAAAATACAGACATACATAACCTGCAGAATGTCTTTCCAGTTAATGTATTTTCAATAGAATGACTCTTGAATTGTGAAATCCAATTTTCACAGAGTGGATAGATTTCTCAGTAAGATATTTTTGTTACTTGGTTTCTTTTTTGCTGATGCCTATAAGGCAACTGTTTATATTTACAGCCTCCAAACTCAATATTTTTAAAATAATGTGATATCTGGGAAGAGTCTTGATTTGCATTCCAAATGCAGTTAGTAGCACATCAGAATCCTGTGTAGATGTTTTGAAGAGAAGGCCAGGAGCCAACCGAGGAGAGGTGTGTGTTTTCTGTTGGCATTGACTGGCCAAGTAGGGCTGATTGTCTGTTAACAGTCTTATTTATCTTTTCATCAGGAAGCGGTGTTTCCAGCACTTCACACCCTAAGAGTTTCTTATATTTTTCAGTGCATTTTGGCAGTTGATAAGTGCATTTGTACTGTTTTACTTACGTTTTAAAAAGTTGATTGGGGGCGTGGATTGATACAAATACGTTATGTATTGTTTTTTCATTCAGCGTAATAAATGATAGACCATCAGAATTTTCACTCCAAATAACAGATTTTTCTGAAGTAGATTCCTGGCTTCAATGGGTGATGTCTGTATTTCTTGATGCCATTTTTTAACGTGCCAAATGGAAATGCCTAGCTATGCCGCCACAGTTCCTCTCTCAGATTACACTCTTTAGAAGCATCCTTATGGATTTTTAAATCTAATATAATTACAATGATAGGAATTTTGGGCTAAACAGTTGGGCTGGGAAACACTAAGTGCTGTGTTTCAGACCTCTTAAATTACACTAAGAGGGAAATAGATCCATATACCTGTAACTGTGCTGGTATTCTGTACCACACTCAGTGTTTTAATTTTTATTGTACGCTGCTCTCATTAATATATTATTTAAAGGGTAGCAGTGAAGTGTTTTGAGGCAGTACCTTCTGTCGTTAAGTGCTCAGTGCTAGAGAGTATTCTCTCCCTCCCTCTTTCAACGAAGTAGTGTCTGCGCTAAGTGACTATCTAAAAAGAGACACTTTTGAAAAAGAGGTAGTTGCCGAAAACACCTTTAAGATACAGAGCAACACTAATGACCTACAGTGGACCTAATGTTTTAGTGGGAAAGGTGTTCAAACAAGGAAGGTTTTGGACAACAGATAGTCTCTTTGCAGTAAAAGAATGTCTTTGAAAATGTGATTTTCATAGTCTTCATTGACTTAATTCCATAGGATCTGAAAGTAACACTTAAAGTATCAGTAAGAGGGGTGCCTGGGTGGCTCAGTTGGCTAAGTGTCCGACTTCGGCTCAGGTCGTGATCTCATGGTTCAGGAGTTCGAGCTCCACGTCGGGCTCTCTGCTGTCAGCGCAGAGCCCGCTTCAGATCCTCTGCTCTTCCCCTCTCCTTCTCCCCCCCACCAAAAATAAAAACTTAAAAAAATAAGGTATCAGTTAAAAACCTTACTCTACTGACAATTTGACCAAAGTAAATATGTGCTCTAATAACATAGTGCGTGAAAAAAATCAGTGTGAAAGGGAGTGTTGGATATGTTGACTACATTTAAGAAATGGGAATATGATGCAAGAAGTGACCTGCAAAGCTCATATAGGTAGAAAAGACTGCAATATTTATGGGCCCAGTGCAAAATGAACATGTGAGGCCCTGCTTCGAAAGTGATTAAGAATTTTAAGATGGCAGCAGCAGAGCGATAAACCAGTTGTGGGGCCTATCTGACTGCACAGGTGGCACACTCCTGAGGCTGGCCAGCCCTTGCACACAGGTAATCCATTAGTGGCGGAACTGAATTGGGACGTGGGATTCGTCCTGTGCTGTTCCCATGATGATAGTCCTCGATCTTTTCCTGGTGACTTGGGAGTTGATGAAACCTCTGACGATTGTTAAAAGATAATCTCAAAGTGAGGCAAAAAAAAAAAAAAAAAGAAAAACATTTTTCTTTCTACTTTTGTTTTACAAAATTGCAAACGCATCCCAGCAGCAAGATAGAAACCTCTGGTTTAAATGTGTTAGTATGGTGTTTTGTGTAAAAATCAATAGAAAACAGGCTAATCTAAGGCCACCCTCTTTGATTCATAAAATCTGTAGCTGGAACTTGTAGCATGCCATCCTTTTGGAGAGAATCTGAGCAAGTAGTGTTTAGGGTAAGCACTGTTTTAGCCATGTATGGGTTGAACTTCCAGGGGGTGGTTCGATTCCTAAAAGTCTTTAGTTTTGTTTTTCTTAACCCAGTGATGTTTACTTCATGTTTTTACCCATTAACCCCTTTAGTATCCTACCACAAATTATATGAAATCTAAAACCTTCTTTGGTGAATTCATTTTCTAGCTTTTACTAACTTGCAGGTAGAAGCCCATTATAAGAGGGCTATCCCAGCTTTGTGTTTTTTGATACACAGGAGTTTTCTTGTGTTGTTTTTTTTTTTTTTTTTTTTTTTTAAATCTATTCTCCATAATCTTTTTAGAGTTGATAAAATCAAGAACTACATTTGCAACGATGAGCTGTGTCTTCCTTAAAATTCCCTGACACAATTTACCATTAGAATGATGGATAGCCCTATTAATTTAAGTAAAGTGTCATGGAACCATAAATCTTGAAGGAATTTTGGGAATTCATTTTTCTGGCCTTTTCCTTTCAGGCAGGTTAATGTCTAAACCACCAAAGTGAAGGGAGGGTATTGTTTTTTTCTCAAATATTTTTAGTGATGAAACTGCCACAATTGTAATACTCGGTTATTGCCACTTAGCTTGATTTTCAAGAAATCATTTCTCACATCCACATCTTTGTCTAATCTAAAACTATTTTGTTTTCTGTTCTCTGTGTGCATTAAATTTCAGTGGCATTCTCCTGACAAGAATGTCTCATTTTGTGTTTGTGTGTGTGTGTTGCAGGGGTTGAGGGTGGTAAGGACCATCAACTCATCATAGCTTAGTGTTCTTAGCAACTAACAATGATTCTCACTTGCTGAGGAGTCCTTATTGCCAGGCATTGTGTTCAGTTTGTTATATGTCAACAAATTTAAGCTGCAGAACAACCTTATGTGGCAGATACATTATTGTGCCTGAAGATTAGAGGTATTACCAAAACAAAACCAAAATCATCTAACTCAGAGTATCAAATGGAAGTGGTTTTAAACCCAGGTATCTCTGACTCTTTATTTTTAATTTTTTTTTTTAACGTTTATTTATTTTTGAGACAGAGAGAGACAGAGCATGAACAGGGGAGGGTCAGAGAGAGGGAGACACAGAATCTGAAACAGGCTCCAGGCTCTGAGCTGTCAGCACAGAGCCCGATGCGGGGCTTGAACTCACTGACCGCGAGATCATGACCTGAGCCGAAGTCGGCCACTTAACTGACTGAGCCACCCAGGTGCCCCATTCTCTGACTCTTTAAGACCTATGCTTTTTTTTTTTTTTTTTTTTTTTAATTTTTAGAAAAAGGGAGAGCACAAGTGGGGAAGGGGCAGAGGGAGAGATGGGGGGTGGGGGAGAAGAGAGATTGAGAGAGAGAGAGAGAGAGAGAGAGAGAGAGAGAGAGAGAGAATCTTAAGTAGGTTCCATGTCGAAAAGCACAGCCTGACATGGAGTTTGATCCCATGACCTTGGGATCATGACCTGAACTGAAATCAAGAGTCGGACGCTCAACTGATTGAACCACCCAGGTACCCCAAAGCCTATAGTTTGTAATATGCTAAGCTCTGGGGCCTAAGGACCCCTGAATTCTTTTCCTTCCCTATATATATATATATATATATATATAGATGTGTTTTCTATTACTTTTTCATTCTGTCCTGTATTCTGGAAATTATCAAATATTTATTCTTGGGCATCCGAGTGACTTAGTCGGTCAAGCATCTGACTTTGGATCAGGTCATGATCTCATACTTCGTGGGAGCCCGCATCGGGCTGTGTGCTGACAGCTCAGAGTCTGGAGCCTGCTTCATATTCTGTGTCTCCCTCTCTCTCTGCCCCTCCCCCACTTGTGCTCTGTCTCTTTCTGTCTCTCAAAAGTAAATGAGCGCTAAAATTATTATTTTTTTTAATATTTATTCTCCAACTTCCTTAAAACACAAAGGCCAGGATTAAATATGCTAATTTGTAAGGGAATACTCTGAAAAATCACAGTATAACTGCAAGTTAACCATTTTTCATTTGCATGTGATCCAGTTACAGCAAGAGCTGCTCTTTATTCTCTGTGGGTTGTACGGTAGGTGATATATATGTCAGATGATTCTGATGTGTTTTAAACTTACGTTGATAACTATAAGTACATCCTTGCTGTAAATAATTTAATCAATATAAAAATAGAGACTAAGATGAAAACAAAAATTCTCTTACGAGTCCTCTAGAGAAGACTACTTTTTTCTTTTTACAGTTTGGTAATTATCCGTGAAGGCTGTGTGTGGGTGTGTGTGTGTGTGTGTGTGTGTATGCGTGTATGAGCATGCATGTTCATGTGTGTTATTTACCAATATTTCATCGAGATGTTTATGTCACTGGAGACTAATAATGCATATGATCATTTTTAATAGCTTTGTAGTATTTTATTATATTAATATATTGTTTTATATATTAAAACAGTCTCCTGTCTCCTACTGAGAAACACTGTTTTTATAATTTTGATATAGGCAATGCTATTCACAGTACATCTTTACATATGGATATTTATTTTTATTTTATTAGAATTAAGTCATATAATTGGGATGGTTGAGTCAAAAACATGGGGCACTTACATTTTTGTATTAAGGAAATAGAAATCTTTAACATTTCTATTAATTTCTTCTTTCTCTTTTTTTACATTTGTTTTTAAACAGCAGGGCTTCCGATAGAGTCAGGTGGGAGTCACCAGGTTGCCTTTGGCCATTGTTGTAAGTTAAATATGGTTCTGTAAGCAGGACTTAATTTTAAACGATAGATATAGGCTTAATTATTATAATCATGTCAAAAACTCATACTGTTCTCTACAGATTAGTGCCTTTGTTGTTGGCAACATAATCAGTACAAAATTAACAGGGTAGCTGGAGCAAACATCTGTCTTCTAGATTTATTCAAACAAATATTCAGTATAAGAGTTTCAGTTACTGATGATACATACTAGCTCACATGCTCTATCTTGTGAGCATGTTCTGAGCCACAGGCAGCGTGCCGACATGCCACACCATGTATGAGCGATCCTGCTGCCAGCAGACCTTGTATTCTAGGGCATCGGACACCACCGAGGCTCTGTTAAGAGCCAAAACCAAGTTGTGTCTCGAGGCCGAGGCATTATTTACTCCTTCTGTGACTAATTCATTCACTTAGTCCCAGGATTCATTATTTCCCAATTGCAGCTGTTCCTATAAATGTTGGTCTGTTGTTGCCTGACAATCCAATCGCTTCTGATTGTACTGTCTTTTCTCAGAAAGTCTAGGTCAGCTGACTCAAAAGTCTAATAAGAAATAATAATGACTCATTTTCTACAAGAGAGTTTACAGAGAATTTATTGCCCTGTATATTACTGCCTCTGCCATTTGTTTCTTCTGCACGACGACATAATGCAACCTCTTAAAAAGGAAGAGAATTAAATAAATCATCTAGTATGATATTTATGTGCTCAGAATACTTCTTTGTTATGTGGATGTTCAATAGCCAGTTTTGCTTGTAGTTAATCATAATGAGTTTGACTCTTGAGTTTTCATTAAATGACTTTGCCCACATCAACTTTCCCCTTTTGAATGGGCTTTTTTTTAAACTTAGGAGATCAAAATACATTAATGGATTATATAGTTTCTCATGACTTTATTTAGTAACCAAATTTTGATTCACTAAATATATCCATTGAGAAGAAATTAATCCCTGTCATTTCTCAGTAGAGAATGATGACTTTTGTAAGTTCAAATATTACAATGTTTTAAAAATAACAAATACATTATGTAATACCTTAAATAGGATAACAGTAATAACAATAATTTATTAAGTGCTTACTGTATACTAGGACCTGGGCTAAAAACTTTATTTGCATTTTTTTATTTTATCCTTATAACATACTTGCACAATTGGTATTAATATCTCTATTTTGTGGACATATTTTGCCCAAGTATTTCAATCCAGATCCATTTAATTCCCAAGCTTTATAGCAGCTTTTCTCTTCATTCTGTCTTGACTTACTATGTGTCATATCCTCTGCTGAGTACTTTACATGTATTATTCCATTTAATAATTTCTTCTCTTTCTCTTCCATTCTCCTCCCCCTTTCACTACTCTTGTTTTCCTACTCCTTATCTCCTCCTCCTCCTCCTTATAGAATATGTTGAGCTGAGGAAGTATAGAACTGGAAACTTTGAAGTATCTTCAGAGGTCGTGTGGTTCTACTTTCGTATTTTTCTTTCCAAATAAGATTATTATGTTTTCTTTTATATAAGATGTGCTATACAAAAGAAGTGGTAATGGTTACTTATTTTAATTTTAATGACAGTGTGTGTAGGAGAGAAGGACTGAAAGATTCTTTCAGGAATGAGGAATGGAGGGAACAAGAGCGGATCTAGCTTTACCATTCCTGTAAGGCATTTAGTACTTTCATAAAAATGTGTGGGTGTCTGCTGATGCAGAGAGAGATCACAGAATCCTAAATCAGTTTATTAAGCTCAGTGTAATTATTTGCGCATATACGTGAAAATGAGCCATTTTAGAATATCTGCAAGCCACATACTGTCCTGGGACTTCTACGCCCATGAATGAATATATTCCAGAAGTAGTTTAGGGAAACTCTGGTCTAGATATTACACCATATACTGTTATGGTAAAAGATAAAACATAATCAGAATTGTTTTTGTTTCTAAACTTGTGCTTAAATATCATGCACATAATTACTCTCATTGTAACCAGTGAAACCGACTTTAATATTGATAGGTAGATAGATAGATAATAAGTAAATTTTTCTAGCTCCTAAAGCATTGGTTGGTCATAAGCAGAGATGCAGAGCTCAGTGGATCACTTGCAGTTCTAAACATAAGGTCTCCTTAAAGTCACCAACTTTTACTTACAGATAGTGAGAAACTGGATGTGAGGGAGATGTGGCTCTCACGTTTGTCACCCCACTGATCACCAGGGTTGGTATGGCTGATCTGGTTGGTTAGGTGGTGTGCCCTTCCTCCCTCACCATTCCTGAAGTTGCATGTTTGGCCAAAGAGGATGACCTTCCAAGAAAGAGGAGGGTCGATCTTCAGTCAGGGGTACCTGAGTAGTTGGGGTACCCGAGCTTCAGAGACTCATCCAGAAGAGGCATTGCATATGACAGTCTGCCTTTAAAGTAAGTAGTGAGAGATAGAGAGGAAAAAAAAAAAAGAGGGAGAGAGAGGGAGAAAAGCAAGGCATGGTATGTAACTAAAAGACAAGACCTCTTGGGGGCACCTGGGTAGCTCAGTTGGTTAAGCATCCAAGTCTTGATTTCAGCTCAGGTCATGATCTCATGGTTAGTGGGTTTGAGCCCCGCATCCATCTCTGTACTGAGCATGGAGCCTGCTTGGGATATTCTCTCTCTCTCTCTCTCCCTCTCCCCCTCTCCCCCTCTCCCCTTCTCCCCCTCTCCCCCTCTCCCCCTCTCCCCCTCTCCCCCTTCCCCCTCTCCCCCTGTCCCCCTCTCCCTCTCCCTCTTCCTCTTTCCCTCTCTCCCTCTCCCCCTCCCCTGCTTGTGCATGCACTATGAGTGCAGTTTCTCTCTCAAAATAAATAAATAAACATTAAAAAGAAAGAAAAAAAAAAAGACAAGACCTCTTACTCTGTTAAAGAGAGAAAGAGAGGCATGATGGGGGTGGGAAAGGTCAAACCTGGAGACCAGCTGAGTTTCTTTAGTAGAATACAAAGAACTTGCAACAACTCTCTTAGAATTTTTGTGCTTCATAAAAGTTATAGATGTCTAATGTACTCACTGTTACTCTTTTGCCCTCATATTGTTTACTGGAGCTTTATATTGAGAGTGATGTTATCTTTTGGGAATTTGGAGGGGGGAATAGCTCTCTCTTTAATTTCGATGATGTCAAATGTCTGCGAGTCTTCTGGCCAGGAAAATCAGGGCTGCTTAATGTTGCTGCACTTCCATGATCAAATTTCCCTTCACCAAATGGTAGTCTAGTCCTTAGATGACATTTCACACCCATTGCCCCATCGCTGTTGGAAGCTAAATCAGCATATTCAGAAGCAGCAATTGGCATCTAATGCCTGCCCTGGAAAAAGTTACCATGTTTTAGTTACCGCAAAGATCCTCAGCTGCTCTCCCTGAAATATTTCAGACATGCTCAGTGATTGCACACAGCATTTCTCAGCTGCATAGAAGGTGCACTGAATAAATAGTGGAAGGAGGACAGCTTAAAGACTTAAAGGCAGTTCCTGTCAAGGCAGGCCATACTTTTCCTCTCAGCCGCACACACATGGGAATTATCCCTATGATCTGCCAGTGTTTTATTGCCACATAAGTAGGCGTCCATTACAGAGGGAGCCGGCAGGGTATGCATTGGTTGTGTTTGTGTGACAATAGTAATTTCCCGCTTCTCTATTTAGTGACAGTGTTTAAAAAGGAAAATAATGTGTACATTTTAGAGAAGCAGTGAACTCCAGAAGATTCTTGATAGCTTATATAAATGCCAGATCATATGTATGGTACAGCTAATGTTTAAAAGTTGGATAATATTAGGGCGCCTGGTTGACTCAGTCGGTTAAATGTCCAACTTCGGCTCAGGTCACAATCTGGTGGTTTGTGAGTTTGAGCCCCACATCAAGCTCTCTGCTGTCAGCACAGAGCCTACTTCAGATCCTCTGTCTCCTTCTCTTTCTCTCACTCTCTCTCTCTTTCAAAAAAGAATTTATAGTATTTAGCTAACACTAACCAGTGAAGGGTGGGGTCTGCCCTGTGTACCCTCAGTGACACTGGTGTGTGCTTTTCTGATTCGCTTTGTGGTGTTACCTGTTCGAGTATTGCCAAATCAGTCACTTTGGTTCTTTCTTAATATTCAGATAACAAAACTATTCCAGTATATTTAGTTCTCCTTATCATTGAGGGGGGAAAAAAAAACCTTAAGGACATATCTCCTTGTAAGGAGATGGATTTTTCTCTCTATGATAAATTGGGGTGGTGAGAGAAGAATTATAGGAAGAACCAGCAATGCTGAAGATTTTGGATATTATTTTTTTCCCAGTTTTGATCAGAGACTAAATCGTTTGACTCATGTTTATAAAGACAGTAATGAGAAGAAATAATTGGAGTTACCGAGGACCTATATACTCAAACACAAATAAACAATACTCTGTGAGAGACAAAACATGAAACTTTCTGCCTTATCAATGATTAGAATAGTATGTTATATATGCTTAAAGCAGTTATTTTACATGGTGAAGTTAAATTATTATATAAAATAATTAAGACTACCTACTTTGATATCTATTTCCTTAGTAATGCTTAGTGATTCTGATATTGTCATTTGTCAAGTAAGATACACATTAGCTCTTTGATTTTTGCAAGTATCTTTTAGTTTTCCTGTACCTGTAATTCCTATACCACAAAGCAAACAATGTGTTTTTAAAACTGCTTCCCACCTGGTGGCGTTGATATAAATTTTTTTAAGTTAATATTATCCAATATTTGTAAAGCATCATCACTGATTAACTGCAACTTAGTAAGGGGAGTCTGGCTGTCTCAGTTGGTAGAACATGTGACTCTTGATCTCGGGGTCATGAATTCAAGACCCACATCGAATGTAGTGCTTACTTAAAACAAGAAAGAAAACAACTTATTAAGAAAAAGGATGAGAGAATAAGTTACATTTTAATTAACTGATATTTGTGGACACTGGTGGATTTATATATGAAATTAGCTATGTTGTGAAATGCAGTGATTGTATTATGTCTTGTTCAGGATTTCGTTTCTAGAGTGTTAATTTCCTCACCTTCTTCATGTCTTCAAGAGAGAATGACATTTTTTTTAAATTAAACTGGTGAATTCTTAAAAATTCACTTGTCCTTGTATAATTGTCTCACTTTATTTTATTTGTTTATTTTGCGTATCTTTATCTTCCCCTCTGCAACATTTTCAACCTTTTTTAGTGGTGTTCCTTTTAATATATATTGAGTTCCTAATTTTTTAATTTAATGTACCTTTTTTTAATTCAGAGAATCCAGTCGTTTCATATGTAGCTTATTGACTAAACAACACAATTTTATTCCTTGCATGTTACTGTTTATTGTTTTTGAAAGTCGCTGCCTCTTATTCTTTTCCTGTCCCCACCCCCACTTTGCTTAAAGCGTTTTTCTTTCTGTTTTCCCCATTGGTATTTGATTCGGAGGTTCTGTTATGCTTTTTGAATCCATGCATGGCTCCTTTCCCTTCCCTTGTTTTTTCAGTGACCCAAATAAGGTGTGCTGTTTCTTCACACTGATGCTGTTTTTTCCCTACTTTGGCTATCCTCCTCTGTCTTATTGGTGCAACTATAAAAGACAGATTTTTTCTTATTGGGATTTCCCTGATAGTGTGTGTATCTCTTCAGTTTCCCTTTCAAGGGTATTTTTTAAGCATTTAAATTTTATGTTCCCACCTAGTGCATCTTTCTCTCTGGGGCTCCAGCCTTGTTTCTCAGTACATTGTGGATTTAATCTCACTGTCTTCTATTCTCCATGCTTCAGATGAGATGGCTAAGGCCAGTCTGTTTTTTTCCTTTGAGTGCAGCATGTTCACTCTGTCTCAAAACTTGTAAGAGTTTTTCTTAGAGAAGTTTAAGAATTTTACCTGGGTATAATTCTGAGGGTCATTTCTGATCCAGCCATCTTATAATTCAGTGAGCCATTCTGATCTGGTGACTCAGGTCGTTTTCCAGCTCAAGTGCACTTCTTTATAGTATATGTTTAGTTATAGTGTTTATGTTTTTAAAAAAATATTTTTGGATTTGCATGGTAAGTGTGTTGCCTAGATCTCTTCTCCATGGATGATCAGCTTTTCCTTTATTTCCATTTCTCTCTGTTTTCTTTGCTTGGAACTTCCTGCACTTGAACTTTCAGGCTACTGGTTCAGATTTCCAGAAGGATTACGCCTCTTTTAAGTCATCAGCTTAATTTTTGTTCATGGAAACTCATAACTTTTTTTTATTTTACTCCTTGTGTTTAATTTTTTTTTTCATGAGTTCATCTTTCTCCTTCATATGTTCTGTTTCACTAAAGTATATTCTCATCACTTAAAAAAAAATTTATTTACATTTATTTATTTTTGAGAGATACAGAATGAGATAGAGCATAAGCGGAAGAGGGGCAGAGAGAGGAGACACAGAATCTGAAGCAGGCTCCAGGCTCCAGGCTCCAGGCTCCAGGCTCCAGGCTCCAGGCTCCAGGCTCCAGGCTCCAAGCAAGCATTTAGCACAGAGCCTGATGTGGAGCTGGAACCCACGAACCATGAGATCATGACCTGAGCCAAAGTTGGACACTTACCCGACTGAGCCACCGAAGCACCCCTGATCATTTTAAATAATCTTCTCTCTGGACTTATAATTTTTATCTTTCCTGAGTTTATGGTCTGTTGATTGAAATATACCTAATGCAAGAATCCCACAGGGGTTGAAAGGCAAAGGGTTCTTTGGGCCCATGTTGTAATAGAGCTGTTCATCAGTTCTCTTATCTAGACTCTGCCAGCACATTCTCAGCCTCTAGAGCAAGGAAAACTTCACTCAACTTATTTCTTTGTTGTATTTCTTTTCAGGTTGTTTCTATTTTAAGAATAACTTTAAAATAATTGCAAACCTATACAAAAATTGCAAGATCAGGAAGAAAATGCACTTGTGTCATATTCACTCATATTTCCTTAAGGTGCTTACACACACACACACACACACACACACACACACACACACACACACCCCAAGTTGCACAAATGATCCATCTTGGCTTTTTGAGGTCAAAGAATGTCACAGGGGACTGCATCCACACTTGGGATAAGTGTGATGGCAACATAGATGCTAAATTTTATCTTTTCCTAAATCTTCTACTTTTCCGTTTTCATGTGAGGTGTCTGTACAGCTTCCAGTAAGTGTTTTATCCCACTGGGGAAAAGACACTGTGTACCATTTTGTTTTCCTCTTGGATCTTGTTATAGGCTGTTTTGTGTCCTTCCTGGAACTCACTTGTTAGAGACCCAGTTGGAATGTGACTGTATCTGGCGATAGGATCTTTAAAGATGTAATTAAGTTAAAAGGTGATCATTGGGGTGGGCCCTCATCCAATATGACTGTTGTCCTTATAAGAAGAGGAGGTTAAGACACAGATGAGCGCGGAAGAAGGATCATCTGAAGCTACAAGGGAATATGGCAATCTATAAGTCGAGGAGAGAGGACTCTGAAGAAACCAACCCAGCTGACGATTTGAACTCAGTCTCCTAGCATCTAGAAAGTGAACACATAAATTTCTGTTGTTTAAGCCCATGGTCTGTGGTACTTTGTTATAGCAGCCCTAGCTTAAAGCAAATCTTAATAGATCCATTTACCCAGAGATAGCTGACTTTTATATCAGAAGGTGATACACTTAAAAATCCAGACCAAGAGAGAGAAAAAGCTATTTGTCATTTTTTTCCCCCACTGAGTGTTACATGAGATAGAGTGGTGGAATGCAGGGCACTGAAGCCATTGTTATCACTTATATTTGCTTTGAGTCTCCATATTATAATGGGTGTAATGATGGATAAGTTTATCTCTTGCATTTCTCTACCATATTAAAATACCATTATTACTGCTGCTAGGGCGATTGGACATTTGAGTCAGGAGAGAAGGCCTGCTGTTTAAAATTACTGTATAAAATAGATGATTATTTCTTAACCAAAGCCGAATGAAGTGAATTAAATAAGGTTTTAATATTTTTTTAAACGAGACAGTGCCATGCAGAAGTTTGAACCAAATATTTGTCTCTGGATCTGGAAGATTGCCAAAAGCTAGCACACCTCCCTAATGTGAAATTTCCTTGCAATACTGCCTACATATCATTGATAGTCTGTACATTCATTTGGTATGCTGACTACGGGAACAACTAAGAAGACTGTTTTTGCCAGAGGTCTCATTATCTTGGTATTCAGAAGATTTGGATGAAAACAATATTCTCTGGCTTTCTCACATTCTCTAATGACCCAGCACATACAGCTGACTGGGAGAGTAAATGCTTTCAGCATTTTGAACACAAGAATAATTCCTTTTGTGTCCTTAAAAGATTAATGAAGGCAAATATAACTTGATTTTTTTCTTTAATTTTTAATTAGTCTAAGATGGCAAATGTAACAAATAGAAGAAAAATGTGATCAAGCACACCAAAAGTATTTACCTGTCTGTACTGGCAACCTTTGATCCTCTTTGAGAGTCAGTTAGAAAGGAAATCAAACATTAAGATTGAAAATGTAATGGCTAAAATGTTATTTCTTCATCTGATTCTTTTAGAATGGCATGATTGTTTCATAAAAGCATGGGTATAAATAAAAATAGGTGAGAAGAACATATATTACTTAAAAGTATATTTAGGGGTGCCTGGGTGGCTTAGTCAGTTAAGTGTCCGACTTCGGCTCCTGTCATGATCTCACAGTTCATGGCTTTGAGCCCCACATTGGGCTCTGTGCTGAACACTTGCTCAGCCTGGAAACTTGATTCAGATTCTGTGTCTCCTTCTCTCTCTGCCCCTCTTCCACTCGCACTCTGTCTCACTCTTTCAAAAAAAAATAAATGTAAAAAAAAACCCAGTATATTTAAACAATTGGTAGACAAAGGATACAGGAGTACTGATGCATAGGGGCACTTGTACCCCAATGTTTATAGCAGCACTCTCAACAATAGCCAAATTATGGAAAGAGCCTAAATGTCCATCAACTGATGAATGGATAAAGAAATTGTGGTTTATATATACAATGAAGTACTACATGGCAATGAGAAAGAATGAAATATGGCCTTTTGTAGCAACGTGGATGGAACTGGAGAGTGTGATGCTAAGTGAAATAAGCCATACAGAGAAAGACAGATACCATATGGTTTCACTCTTATGTGGATCCTGAGAAACTTAACAGAAACCCATGGGGGAGGGGAAGGAAAAAAAAAAAAAAGAGGTTAGAGTGGGAGAGAGCCAAAGCATAAGAGACTGTTAAAAACTGAGAACAAACTGAGGGTTGATGGGGGATGGGAGGGAGGGGAGGGTGGCTGATGGGTATTGAGGAGGGCACCTTTTGGGATGAGCACTGGGTGTTGTATGGAAACCAATTTGACAATAAATTTCATATATTGAAAAAAAATAAACAATTGGTAGAAATCTTTGATACCATATATAATAGTTTGTTTTTAAATATAGTACTTATTTATTTTACAGTAATATGTATTTATTTGATTTATAAAATATACATGTTTGATGTAAGAAATAATGAGAATAAGAAAAACTTAAAATCTTATTATCTGGAGGTAGCCATGATTTATATTTTTCATGTATATCATTCTACTATATTTACTTTAAAAGTTAGGGTATACCAACATATTTTGAGTGCGTGTACATGCATGGATCAGACTCCTATAAATATTTCAAATTTATTATCTCAGTTAATCTTCATAATTATCATTTTAGAGAGAAGCTATCTGAAACTCAGATAAATATGTATACCAAAATCACAAGATAAATTAACGGTAGACTTGGGGCCATTTGAAACTGGTAACAACTGGTGCTTTGGATCTTAAAAATTATGTTGTATCATTTCCCTAACATATCACTATAGTTTGCAGATTTTGCTCTGTTACTGAGTATCCCTTTATAACATGTTTTTTTATGGTTATCTAAACTATCTTTTGAACATAACACAATTTACTTAACAGTCTCCTTTCAGTAGACAATTAGGTTTGACTTCTGTTTCTCTATGAGTAAGTAATGCTGGGTTACATCTTGTGCATAGTATTTGCCAAATTCTGGATGACTCCTGTGAGTAAATTGTGCAAATTAGATATCATAGAGCTGGGAGTGTGCATATTTTAGGTCTTTTGACTACGTATCCTCAAGTTGATCTCTCAAAGTTTGTGCCATTATTTGAGGGTACCTATTCACACTTTACCAGCATTCCAGATTATCATTTGAAAATCTATATCAGCTACATAAATGAAAATTTTATCATTACTTAAGATGTTTTTTTTTTTTTTTTTTTTTTTAATGTTTGTTTTATCTTTGAGCAAGTGCAAGCAGGGGAGGGGTAGAGAGAGGGGGACAGAGGATCTGAAGCACACTCAGTGCTGACAGCAGCGAGCCTGATGTGGGGCTCGAAATGAGGAACCTTGAGATGGTGACCTGAGCCGTAGTCAGATGCTCAACCCACTGAGCCACCGAGGTGCCCCTAATTAAAATATCCTTTCTGATGTGGCATGAACTACCAAACCTTTGAAAATCTAGAGTTTTTAATGGCACAATTATGTGAAGATTTTGGTTTTCTATAGAGTTTATATGTTCATGGAACATTCTTTCTCTGGAAAGAAAATTTAAATATATTCTTATTGTAGAATACAGAAGTATTTTATATAGAAGTATCTAATTTATCAAACATAATGTACAGTTTAATGCAAAGATTCCTTATTTATTTAAAAACTTATTAGAAAAAGAATTAGGATATGAAATTATGAAAATTAGGTAAGTTTTTTTTTTTTTTTTTTTTTTTTTTCCAGTGGATATAAAAAGAAGCCCTATTAGGCTGTTCTTAGCATCTCTGTTTTTTCATTATGTATGCCTGGGACATCAAGTAATGCTTTGTAGTGCATATAAAATATTTGCATATTTAGATTAATTAAACTTAGAAAATATTCACCAAAGTAATCACATAAGGTCACTCCATTAGGATAACATAAGTTCCTTTAGTTATTCACTTTCCTACCCTTGCAACTTCTGTGCAATAATAATGACATTGTAGTGTGTAAATTTAAATTGCAATGTTAAATTAGTTAAATTTGGATGTTATTTATCAACTTCTACTTTTGTTGGTAAAATTTAAGTTTGGAAGCTGCCATCTATGTGCTCTTTTTTATAATCATTAATGTCAGTAATCCAGATAGTAGTTCCTTATGTAATATTTTTGTTCTGTTTTGAAAGAGAGATTATATGAATATAATGGATATTTTAAGTTTAGAAAGTATATGTTCATATCATAACATTTTAAATATTTTAATTTTAATTGATGAAGGCATATATAGAGATTAGATATGAATTATCACTATCCTGAATGCTCTCATTTTAGTCTTCTAAGTACTTTGACTTCAGAAGCCTTCCTTTGGTTGACTATCATAATTGCCCTCTGTAGAAAAAAAAAAGTTGCTAGTGATCATACTTAAGGAGATGGAAGTAATTAGCGCAAAAAAATTGCCTTTCCTGCACACTTAAGATAGCAAAATAAAGCAAAACACTGATGCTTTTTTGTAAATACACATTCTGGATAAAACTCTAGTTTTATATGAATTAGTGTTTTCAATTTTGTTTTATGTGGACATCTGTACGTGAAATCACTGAAGAGCTTTTGGAATTTCCATTTACTTCTATATAAAATATTATTCATTTAGAATAAAATCTGTATTTCTCTCAAGGCCTATCAGCTCTTGTCTGATCCATTTTATCTTTTCCTGTCTGACTTCATTTCATTCTTCTTGACCTCTCAAAATACTTCAGTTCTTGGGCCTTCTTATCCTCATTCTCATGTAAGAGTATTTGCATATTTTGTTTCCTCTCCCACCTCAGTGCTTTCTTTATCTCCATTCTTTAGATCTCAGTGTGAAGGTCCATTGATGAAAATAGCCATGTCTGAGTGTATTGTTTAAATCAGATATCCCATCCACAATTGTTTTTCTGAGTTACAGCTCCTATATTACCTTTAGAGCAATTACAACAAATTGACAATTATTGAAGCTTCTGTTTATTTATTTCATTGTCTCCCTAATCAATGTCCATAAAGGCCCATTTCAGTTTTTGTTCTTCGTTTATGTCTGCAGTGCCTCACATAGTGCCTGATGCACTGTGATCTTTTTAATAAATGTTTACTGAATGAGAAGTTGCTTACTGATTAAAATATACTTCTGTTTCCTTAGTGGTCTAACAGTCCTTTTTTTTTTTTGTAATCCAGTTCATTTAGGTCTTTAGAAATGAATTTGAAACATGTTTATTTGATTGCTACTCATATAATAACAAAACTGAAAGTTTGGAAAAATACTGAGGACACTTTGAAATCATATACATGTATTCTCATGTTTTACATGAAACAATCTTGGCTCTTGTTTCTGAGAACACAAAAAAGACCAAAAAGTGACAAAGTAAATGAACCGACTTTAACATACCCCTTCAAAAACAACAACAACAACAACAACAACAAAACAAAAAACAACAACTAAGACTACTGATAATACTTTGGTATAAGATGAACTTTTATATTTTTCCTTTAGTGTTAATACCATGTCTATATGATAGAAATTATATTTTCTCAATTCACCAAGTTGGACAAAAATGATTTGGCATTTATTATTTTTACTTATTAATCAAATTGTGCCTACTTTAACTCACACCATTATAAAAACTGTTTGTGGGACCCTTCCTGTTAAATAAATTCCTTAATGTGATTGAACTATAAATATGAAATTTAAAATAAATAAAGGAGGGTTGCCTGGGTGGCTCAGTTGGTTGAGCATCCAACTTTGGCTTGGGTCAGGATCTCGTAGTTTGTGAGTTCGAGCCCTGCGTCGGGCTCTGTGCTGATAGCTCAGAGCCTGGAGCCTGTTTCAGATTCTGTGTCTCCCTCTCTCTGCCCCTTCCCCACTCATGCTCTGTCTCTGTCTCTCAAAATGAATAAAGGTTTAAAAAAATAAGTAAAAATAATAAAATAAATAAAGGAAACCAATTCATGAGTTCTAGTTTCCAAGTTTAGATAAGGACCAAAGATACTGTCATTTAGAAATTAAGAGTATTATAGAAATGAATGGAAAACTTGAATTTTGACAACACCTGAAATAGATAAGTAAGAGGGGGAACCAGTGGAATCTCAGAGGACTTTGTAATGTGACTCTGTATTATTATCTTTTAGTGGCAACTGTACTTACAGTCCTTTTCTTTAATATATATTAGTAAATACAGGACTGTAAACATGGGAGTATCTCTATGGAGATGTCTACATTGTCCTTGGATTCCCAGTTTATAAAAGATATTTATGTAATGTAGATCTTTAAAGCTACTACATATTACAGCATTTAAATAATTCATACTAAATGTTATTTAGTAATTCTAAGTAACATTTATGTTCTACAATAGCTGCAAATATTTCTTTGTATTGAATCGAAAGGTTTTTGAATAACATTTTCTAATTACTCATGCGTTTCATAAATTTTTAAATGCATTTAAGAAGAAAAGTTGTTTTTATTTTGTTTATTAAAACCTCAGTTAGACTCTATTTGAATCTAATTAAAACTACTCTTTGGCACTAAATTCTGTTTCTGATATATCCTTACAAAAGAGTAATTGGAAAAAATTATGATTGGGTCTCATTTGGTAATAAGGTTGTATATGGTGAATGAATATATAATAATTTTTAAGATTAGTTTTTACCCGTTGTGTTATATAGCAACATTCTTTATTACTGGCCTCCAGCACTTTAAATGTAATACATTCCTAAGAGGCGGTGCTATATAGAATGAGCTGAACAAAGCCATAAGTCACAGATATTAGTGAAGACCACAGCTAGATTAAAAAGGCTAAAGGTAACCTTGGGAATAAATGTAGCCACTCCATCTTAGCAATCTATATATATTTTTTAATAAGGCTGCTTCTTATTCTGTAATACACTAAAACTTCTCTATTTTTTAATTTCTTTGAAAATGAAAGTTGACCATGCTTGAGGTTTGCCAGTCTACCAAATTCTGTGTGTTCTTTCTGTTCTACAGCTTTTTTCAATAAGATTAGAGGAAATACACTTTTAATCAGATAAAGTTAAATCTACCACTTGTCAAAAGCAAGTGGTAGATTGTCCTTCAAACACACTTCCCCCCAAATTAAGGTAGGAGGGCATAGTATGTTTATTCAGTATTAGCTGTCCAGAGACTTTTATGTCACGTTGATTGTCAAGGTTGTTGTCATACTATTGAATGGAGTGATGCATGCAATACGATATTTTTAAGTGAATAAACATAGTATCCTAGATCCTGAAATATAAAACGATCTTTGCATATAATAGGCATTTTTCAACTACATGAAGAAATCCTTTTGCTGTCAAGTGTTAGAATTTTATTTAATGGTTATTAGACTATTAGCCAGGTACATAGATAATGGAGATACAAGAACTTAAATTCATATTTATGTACAATTAATCAGGATACTGTACAACACGTGAAACCATGAAGAACATACAGGGTACAATGATAACACATAGGAGAGAATAATTTACCTTGTTGGGGTTGGGATGGGGTCAGGGAATGCTATAGCTACATTTTAAGTCAATAGCTTCTGAAGTGAACAGGAGTTTGGCAGCTTTAAAAACAGACATGCTTGTAAAAATATGCAGTTAAGTCTCTTAGGCCTAAATTCTTCTAAGTTCATCAGAATCTTCCCTGCTACTCCGACAAGGTTTCTAATTATGTGTCTTCCTTTTTTGTTCTTTTAATTTATTTTTTAATATTTATTTTTGAGAGGAAGAGAGAGTGACAGGTTAGGGCCAGAGAGAGAGGGAAAAAAGAATCTGAAGCAGGCTCCAGGCTTGAACTGTCAGCACAGGGCCTCAAGGCGTGGGTGGGGCTCTAACCCAGGAACCTGAGTGGAAGTCAGAGGCTTAACTGACTCAGCTAGCCACCTGCCCCTAATTATGTGTCTTTCCGCTAATTAATTGTAGTTCAAAGCATCATCTCCTGTAACAGTTGTGGCTCTTAAGGCTGCAAACGTTTCACTGGACACATTGAGCAGACTGATTCAGATGTCACAAATCCTCTGAGATGTTAACCCCATTTTAAAAGGGTCACTTATTGAAACAGCTTTTCCTATTCAATATCTACATGTTAATATAGTAATTTTCCCCTACTCTTTAGTCCTTTCTGCTGTTATAAAGTTGTCCTCTGTTATAGCAAGAGTGACTCATTTACGTTCATACACTAAACAGTTTGTCCTGCTAAATTTTGAAACCACCCCTCCAAGTACAATGTCTGAGTCAGAGCATAGTGGAGACATAACTTTTTTTTTTTTTTTTTCCTGGATGCGCATAGGAGTAGGCGGGGCAGGTACTCTAGTTACTGAGATTGAATGGTTGAATCTTTTCTCCTCTGATGTTTGTTACTTACTGTAAGAAGGACCATTTTACATTGACTTACAAGGTTTTTTTTTTTGTTTTCCTTTCTAGAATATTTGAGGAAATGGGCAAATGGGATATTAGAAATACGTGTTTTCTTCCCAAATAATGATGCTTTGGATTTTACTTTCTTCCTTGAAGGATTTTGTGCAACTGATAATTAGATGGCATGTCTTCTGCCTGTTACCTGTTTACTTTAGCATGTAAAGATATTGATAACCATAGGTCTCTGTAAACTTGTTATCTTCAGTTGATATGTTTTGGACTGATTTCATTTTTTTCTTTGTGCTTTTGCTAATTAGATTTTTATAAAGTGAATATATCATCTTGTAAAAACAAAGTAAAATCATTTTAGCAATGTAAAAAGTAGGCAAAAATGTAAATTTAAAAAATCATCTCTAAATTTATTAGTGTAACCCCCTGATGAAGTTTCAGAAAGATAGAATGGATACTTTCTAGACTGTTAGATTAAATTTTGTTGTGCATGGCTGGTCTCCAGGGATACAGCCATTCTGCATCTGGGTGATCATCTGTTTTGTTACAAGGGATTCTACTGTAATTATTTAAGCATGCTAGATTCCCTCCTTCTGAAATAGGTTTTTAATGTCAGGAGGTAGTTAATGATACAACTTATTATTAACCTTTAGTCAGTCTTTTCATGTTTAAACATTTCTTTTTCCTAAGAATAAAATAACCTCATCTCAAAGTACAAAAAGTCATATTTTTGTTGCAGTAGAAAATCTAGTTACAGTAAAAATAAATGATGAGTCATGCCACCGTATAGAAACACCAAGTGTGAATAACTCTGAATTCCTCGATTCAAGAGAAAAAGACTTGGGATAAAGGTCTTTGAATTTTATATAATAAACACAAAGTATTTTATTATCAATTTTAAGTACTTTCTAATAGTAAGAAGTAAATTTCCTAGTATATTTAACCATATCAAAATATAGCTACCGCAGCTCACATTACTGTTAAACAAAATGATTTGAAAGTTCACTAGAGTTATGATTAAGCATGATGGTCTAAACAAGAGTGTTTATTTAGTTACTCCCCAAACTCCATTAAAGTAATATTAAGAATTGAGGCTTAAATCCGTGAAGATAAAGATTATAGAAGAGAGAAGATATTGCTAGATAAGGGATGCTAACAAAAGTTGAGAGCAGTGATCGTTGACTTAGAAGAACAAAAAGCTAAGTGCCTGCATTGGGATAATATATGATCAATATGTACTACATTGAGAAAGAATCCCATTTGTGCATCAGAGCTCTGCAAGAGTTTAGAAATTAGAGCCACAAGGTGACTTTGAAAGGTTGAGTTCATTGTAGGACTGAAGACAAAGACTGGTTGAGAGTGTTTGGAAGAAGTTCCATTCCCAATCTCATCTTCACTGATCTCAGCCTTTGTTTGAACTCAGGGAGCTCTGGACTCAAAGAAACCAGGAGATGAGAAATGTGTCATCATTCCAAAAGAGGTATCATCAACCTGAAGAGGAAAACCCAAAGAGTTAAATGAAGTCTTTACCATAATTAGAGAGATGTTTGGAGATTTTTAATTTCTATAGATAGTGGCCCAAGAGGTGAGTCTTACAGAGACTTACATTTTGGGATTCACTAACAAAATGGCCAGGTCACCAACTGATCACCCTTTGATAAAACCCACATATCAGAAAGGAAGTCTGTGCATAAAGAACTTCTAATCAGCATTTCAATGCCTTACTCTTCAATAAGGAAAGACAAAGATTACGGGTATTTGAAGAAAGTTTTGAACATAATGAGAAACTCACAATGACAAACTGGATAAAAAGAAGACAAGGACAGAACAGAGGCAACAGAGACAGTTCAGGAAACAGAGGAAAAGTTTTTAAAAACTATAAAGAAATCTTTAGTTAAGAGATTTTATATTTGTAAAATAAGATTAGAGTGCTATATATAATTCAGAGAACATATAACAATTGATAAGGGAAATAAAAACACTAAGTAGAGGGAAGGAAGATAAAGTTGAGAGCACTTTCCTAGGGAAAGAAACACAAAGGAGTGAAAGACAAAGTATGGACGTATGTGGTTTTTATTATATATTTTAATATACATCATGAATTCACATTCATATAGTCATATAAGTATTTACATATATATCAATTATATATATAATGTATAATTTCCTGTAATTAAATGACATGAAACCCAGATTGATAGGAATCACTAAGTTTGAAATCTAAGAAAGAAAAGACATTGACAAGAGGTTTAAGAATGTTAGAAGATATTACAGCTCTGGGGAGAGAAATAAAGGACAGTACACTGGAATAAAAGTCAAAGGCATTATACTTGTAAAGAATAATGCTGGAAGTTAAAAACAGTGGGAGATGCTTTCAAAATTCTGAGGAATGGTAATTTTTAAACTACATTATATATCCAAGTCAAACTATCAATTAAGTATGAGGTAGGGCAAGTAAATTCTCAGCAAATTGTTCTCCCATGCACTCTTTCTCAGGAAACTACTGGTAGGAGGACTCCAGCAAAATGAGAAGGGAAGTAATAAAAAGGAATATAGTACTGTATATGAATTCAACAAAACAAAACAAAAACACAGCATTGAAAATTGAAAAGATAAGGAAATTACTAGATGTGAACAGAGTGGCAGGACAGGAATCAATTAGTCCAAACAGGTGCAGAATGATGGAGGGGTCTGGAGTGATACCTCCCAGGAAAGCACAAAGCAGATAAATTGTTCATTGTGTTGACCAATGGGATTGGCCATTTCTTTTAAGAACCTGGCAATGTATAACTCCAGGGAAATCAAAAGGCTGTAAAAGAAAGAAAATGTTACCATGGTACACTGAATGGCTTAGCTATGACTAATATTTACATTGCCATCTTAGTATATCCACTCTGAATACTGAATTATCTAAAAGTTGTGACTATCTATGATGGAAGAATTGAAGGAGGGAAAAAGTGTTTATGTGTGTGTGTAGTGGGGAAGGGGGAGTAACATAAGAAAACTAAATAGTTTTCACTGAAGACATTCTATGGATATTATCTAAATTTTAAAAATATAGCAGTTTTAGCATGTTATATTTAAAAATAAAGTTATATAACAAAAGAGGGTTAATACGATTGAATGAATATGACTGAATTTGATTTCAAAAATGATTGGCTCTGGGAATCTGCTGGGAGCGGAAAAGGGTGTGGCAGAATTTTTAAATATAATGCTTTCTTTTATTCTTACATGACTTGAAATCCTGATTGACTTTTAAATTAAGCGTCTATCTGTGCTATTTAGGAAAAGTAAAAATTAATTAACAATAACATACTGTATGCAGTTTCTGTTTGGAAATATACTACATTTATATTGCTTATATAAAATTACGTATTAACTCGACTTAGTTTGGACTCTTGCTTCTTTTCTATGTGCCTGTTTTTATTCAGTATAATATTGCTGAAAGGTATATCTGTTTTCTTCTTGAATTCTCTATTTTTGCATTGAATAAGACTGAAATAGCAACAGATCGTCCTTCTATGCCTCGCGCATGTCACTGTTTGAGGCATCCTTTTGATCCTTCCTGTGTTATGTTGGCCTCTCTCCTTAGTCTTTCTTTCACAGACACTGCTTCAGTCCAGAAGAGTACTCTCATCTGGAATATAGTGACAACTTTTGAAATGATACTTCAACTACTAGTTTCTTTCGTCTTCAATTTGTTCTACAGTGCTTCCAGGTTAAACTTCAGAAGTTACAGCAGTGATGCAAGTTCTTCTTTCAGGGAATGAAAAAGAGTTAAAGGACAGATGTGGCAAAGTCTTTTCAGTGGATAATAATTGTTTTGAGGAAAGCATATTACGTCAGTATCCTGGTGACAGTGATAAGGTGGATTTACTCGATAGTGTTTACTCATCACTGGTCTATATCAGCCACTCTACTAGCTACTGGAGTTCTAAATATTAGAAAGATAATGCCTGGGGCACCTGGGTATCTCAGCTGGTTGAGTGTCTGGCTCTTGATTTTGGCTCAGGTCATGTTCCCAGGGTCGGGGATCGAACCCTGCATTAGATTCTGCACTTGATGTGGAGCCTGCTTAAGATATTCTCTCTCTCTCTCTCTCTCTCTCTCTCTCTCTCCCCCTCTCTCTCTCTCTCCCCCTCTCTCTCTCCCCCTCTCTCTCTCACCCCCCCCCCCCGCCTCCCTCCCTCTGCCCCTCTTTCCTGCTCACACTCTATTTCTATCTAAAAAGAAAAAAAAGACAACCACTTCCCTTTTAAGTCACATTCATTGAAATGCTGTCAGTGTTAGTGTTTTCATAGAGAAGACTGGAATTTCAGTTGGCTTGGGCCAATAGCTGGCCAAGTATTTGTCAAAAGACAGTCAGGATAAGTGAACTATATTGCGACCATGGTAGGTTACACTGTGTGGTTCTTTCCCCTCTAAATCTTTACTCACTGAGAATAATATTTACTATTTCTTAAAATGTTTAGTGTTTGTTTTTAAACAGAGACTTTTCTTTGTCATATTTTGAAGTTAGAGATTAATTATATAGCTGGTTTACATTCTTTGGAATGCTCAGCCCCTTTTCCCTGTGTCCATTTCTCTTCCTCTTGTTACTTACCTTTTGATTCTGGGCCTCTGCACACTCCTGTCCACAAACAATTGCAACTTCAAAATGAATAATTCATATGGTTCATTGTATAATGAATTGGCATATCTGAGAGTAAATATGCTACCTTGTGTTCATGCAGGAAGCCTTTTGTTCTTTTGCAAGAGAAGAAAAAAATATGTGAGGTGTCAGAAGATGTTTGTGCTAAATTATGTATATGTTGGGCATTTGATTCTTACAGTCATGCTAGGGGGTATATTTAAATGTAGGGCTATATGTAACTAGGTTTTATTATACTTTTTTGCAGTGGATAAATTCAAATATCGTTTCATCTCTCAACAAATAGTGTTCATCTTCTTGAGAAAGGACAAATAGATAACTACTTCACTTGTATCCCATCAAGATATACAACTGTGTGGAACTAAATATTTGCACTATGTGGTCATAGTGCCTTTCTGATAGGTAGTGGCTGTTACGGGCTGGCTGCATGATTGTGATTTATTATTTAACTATGGGCTGTGTTCACTTCAGCAGGGAGCCCTTCTTCCTGCAGCTCCTTTGAGATCTCTGACTGTCATCGCACTTTGCACAGTGGCTTGGACATCATTCTCAGTTGCGATCCCTCTGAACTCCTCCAAAAGGATTCATTTTCATAACCTCAATGGAACACACAGAGAATTCATGCCTAAGCTTATTGACTCTCTGATATCCAGTGTGTTCATAGGAGCATAAAACCATAGGCAGCTGTTCTTTTGGGTCCCAGTTGTCAGGTGGGAAATTATGAAGAGCTACATGCTGCTCTAAATAATTAAAATTAATACCAGAAGAAAACCTGCTCAATTAGCATCAGATTCCTTACAGATATGGAATATTAAACTAGTGTCTGAATGAGACAAGTGTGCATTTGTGAGATACAAATATTTAAGTAGGAATAATTTTTAATCTGCCTAGACTACTTAACAAAATATATCAATTCAGTGATTCTTAATAAAGA
Source organism: Panthera leo (assembly GCF_018350215.1). Taxonomy (NCBI): domain Eukaryota; kingdom Metazoa; phylum Chordata; class Mammalia; order Carnivora; family Felidae; genus Panthera; species Panthera leo. Next base: position 85,548,842 of record NC_056680.1, on the reverse strand, counting down.
GGCTAAGTATTTGTGTGTGTGTGTGTGTATTTATTAGGTAGGGAATCCAAAGAAGCCAGCTTTCGACATGAGCGCTCCTTCTGTCTTTCGCCTAGGATCCTTAACCCCAAAGCAGTCCTGCCTCCCCTTAATTTCCTTTCAATTGTTGATAGGATAACTTTTGGAGGACAGAGATGGGACCAGAGGGAGCCAGGAAAAAATAACATCTTTAATAGAAATATTGAATAACAAAAACAAGTTCTAATCTTGGAATGAATGTCAGGAAGACAACTGTGAGAATGTTTACTCTGTGGCCCTTGAAGACCTATATATAAAATACTTGGGAAGATTGTACCTCAAACATTCCTGATATTCCATACAGCAGACAGACAGCGTTAGCAAGCACCCAGCATCCACTGCTCTGCTCCACATAAGAGCAGAGAAAAGCATAACAGTGTGAAAGGCTGTAACCAAGGTAAGAGTAAGAATATAAACAAGTTCTATTATTAGTCCTCGTGACTCTCAGAGCTTTATCCCTTTATATTTATGGCATGAGAAAGCCATAGTTTGTTTTCTCGGTATTTTTTAAATATCCACATCATTTTTTTAAAGGCTTGTCAAATATAGCTTGCCAAATACATGACATTTGAATCGTTAAGGAATCATATTATGATATCCCAGATCTGAAAGTAGAAAGTGCATTTTAATGCTATCTTTTGAGAATTTGGGTCAGCTCTCCTGGGAGTTCTGCATTTGATATTCATTTCCTCTCTCAGCTGCATTTTTTTCTTTTCATTGAAAAGATGGTGCAGTGAAGCATATAGGACAGATGTTGTGTATGAGAAGGAAAACTGAAAACAAACAAAACTATGCAGTGGGATGCGATTGGGTGGAGATGTCATAGAATTCAATATGGCTTTTTCTCCAGAACATTCCAACCAAGTATAGCATCCATTCTTGAGGCTGCCTTACTGCTAAACTGCCTGGCTAAATATGACTTAAATTAGTAAGAAATATTTTATAAAAATAAACAAGGGACACACTGAGGAAAAGGAGAAGGAAAATGTCTAGGCTAGCTCTCCCGTGTGTTAATTGATTTGTATGTCAGTAACCAGACAGTTGGTGTTGAAGTCACTTTCTGGAAATCCTTGAAAAAGAAAAGAAAATACACTGGTGCTAATTGTGACTGCCCTGAGCTGAAGGCCTATTTTATTAAAATAAGAGCGTTCAAAGGAGAGTGATAATAAATTGTAAATGAACTGTAAATTAGATCATCTGATGATTAAAAAAGAAATCGCTCTTTTAATCTATAGGTGCTTGTTAAATGATACAGGAGGCAGAGAGCCCCTGCCTGTCTTTTCTATGCCCTGGACCTGCTGTGCTTTTGAAACCTATAGATAAGTCAGATATGTTCCTAGCAGCTCATGGAGACCATTTCATCTTTATAAATGGGGGTAAAAATAAGGAAAAAATAAGAACCCACACACACTTAAAAAGGCAACGAGACAAAGTAACTTGGGCTAAGGAAGTAAAAACCCATCAGGGGAAGTTTTTTTTTTAATAAAACATTTTTATTTTTGCTTCCTTCTTTCTTATCAGAATAAACTAAAGCTTTTTAAGGCCAGATGAGGTACTGAGACATGATCTAATCTGCCTTCCCCCGACCAGCCTGTGCTACATCAATAATCAGAGTCAGTGACTCAGAATATGAGAGTAGGGAAACTTGGGGAAGAGAGCGAAACTAGAAAATTAAAGACTTTGAAGAAATCAATCTGTAATGTTGCATTTTAATGTTTTAGATTTTAAAAAGCTATAGAATTCTTACCTCTCTCTCTCTCTCTCTCTATTCATAAAGCTCTACTGAACCTTGTGTCCATTTCAGTGAGGGCTTTTTGTTTTTTTTCTGGATAGACAACTTATGTGTGGGTATATGTTCAAATACTTGAGGATAAAAATTTCCTGTGAGTAGTTAAAAATCCATTGCTTCTTCAGAAGTGTAAGGAGAAGATGGGGCGCTCAGCCGGCTCAGTTGGTAGAGCATGCAACTCATTCTCAGGGTCGTGAGTTCAAGCCTCACGTTGGGTGTGGAGCCTACTTAAAAAAATTGAATGAAAAACAAGTCTAACAAGAGAAGGGATAGAGGGAGTGGCAGAGGAAAGAAGCATGGCAACAGCATAGACAGGGGATGATAGAAAGGGCGGAGATTTCTGAGAGATGCCATCCACCGTGTCCCACAAAGGAGTGTTTCCCCATCATCGGGGTCTGTCTCCCGCAACAAGCTTCACAGTGCTGTCTGGATGACAGATAGATGTTCATGGAAGCTATTGACAGGCACAAAATTGCTATGTAGGTAGATAAGGGAGAGAAGGAGAAAGGGAAAAATTTGGAAGTGTCTGTGGCCTGGCGGGCAGAGATGGAAGGAGACAGAAAAGACAAAGGAGGAGAAACACAGCGATTGGATAATCTGTGACAGCACTCTCATATTTCAAGAAGTTCTTGGACTCTGTCTGTGCCTTTGTCATCGTCGATCTACAAACATCAGACCTAATTATTCAGATATATACTCCTAACTGTGTTTGGTCGACTGTGCCTATCTACCGTATGTAATGCAATCCATCACCAAGTGGGAGAGACACTTCATAACCTATATTCTTCATTGAGAGTCCTGTGAGCTCTAGTCTCTAATTCTTCAATGTGTTATAGCCAAAATGATTAGAGGACCTTTATGTTTCCTTTTGCCCAGGAAAGTTCCAATTTTGTTTGTTGTCCCATGTATTTATATATTTAGCACCCCCTTTTACTCTCCAAATGGTTCCATTTTGAGAAAATGTTAGACGGTCCGTTTATCAAAGTGGATCCAGCCAATGTGTTCCAAGCCACAGGTGTCATAATATGTCTCTTTAGTCCTGTCTCTGAGACCTTTTATCACTCCTACCCAGTAGCTAAGGTTTCTTATAACAGTTATTTGGTTCATTTAAGAGGTAGAGTTTACAAACCTCTAAAGTCCCTTATGTGTTACAAGTAAATCAGGAAATAACTACTTCAAGGGTAGCTACTGTATACTGTGACCCTTTGCAATCTTGAAGTATACCTGGCTGCACCCGCAAGAGTATTCAAGGTTGGGCTGTGTAGGAATTTGGGGAGTGATTGAGGGAAAAGACATGACCGTGAGAGGCAGTCACATGCAACAAGCTTAATTGGGCAGTGCGTGGACAGGGTTGCGTGAGAGGGCAATTCCCTCACAACAGGTGACTATGCACAAGCTTATGGCACAGAGGCCACCATCCTGAAGGGGAGGAGGGTGTGGTAGTGCCTGGTGGAGAGGGCCAGCAGGCTGGGGCTTCCCTGTCTAGGTGGTGTTGCTTAAGTACTGCAGGGCATCCTGGGTCAGAGAGCTGTGAATGGTAGCAGTATCTTTGGGGCTCCATGGCCCAGGGCTTTCTGTGACTCATACGTGTGGGGTGTGCAGGAGTATGTGAAGGAGGCAGCTGCTCAGTGGTTAAACATCCCTTTGGGCTATTTTTAGGACAGTTGGTTTGTAACATTTGAGATTGGTGCTGGTGGGCTTTTGAGTGACTAGGACTCAGCCTGCTGAGAAGAGATAGCCTAGGAGTCCATTACCAGGGTCATCCTTGGCTTCTTTACGTAACAAGCTGATCCTTGCATCTTCTCAGACCCCAGTGAATGAAGGACAGGACCATTCTGGGTCCCAAGGGTGCCTGGGTGGCTCAGTTGGTTAAGTGTCCCACTTTACAATTTTATGGATTCAAGCCCCACCTCAGGCTCCGTGCTCAAAGTGCAGAGTCGGCTTGGGATTCTCTCTCCCTCTTTCTCTGGCCCTCCTTCACTTGTGCTTTCTTACTTTCTCAAAATAAATAAATAAACCTAAAAAATAAACAAAGACAATTCAACTTGTATGCTATATTACCCTCACAGTGAGAGGGAAAGTAGCAAATACCCGGACAAACCAGTGGCTTTTTATTCATCAGTTAAGGCTTTAAGACAGTTTTCCAAACATAGAGCAGTGAGGCCACCCCTGCTGCGTCTCCGACTCCTTGCCATCGTGTAATCGTAGTCTCGTCCTCTTTCCTCGCACAACTCTGAACTGTGTCCAGGCGGACGTTTCCACTGCAGCATGGCGCACAACGGGATCACGTTAATTTGTAGTCGTTTATGATGCCGATTTCATTAATATTTATTCTTACACTGTACTCAGCTTCTGAGCAAGCTTAATAGGTTTATAACATCATAGGATTCTCTCAGGTCTGTCGCCAAGATGAATATGATGGTATAGATAATATGGCAAATATTAACTTTTCTCCGTTCTTAATAAAGGATGCTCTCCTTGACTGTTTTCAAGGACATGGAGGCTAGAATAGAGTCTAAACTTATGAACTCTGTATCAACATTTATGAGTCAGAGCCCACAAGACAAGGAAAACTTTGGTTCTTTTTTAGAAAGCTAGGTTTATTCAGAGTTTGTCCAAGGATCCACATTAATTAAGTACCTTGGGTCTTCTCTATAGCACAGCCCCAGGCACCTGCTAGTGGCTGGGTGCTTAGGTCCGGCCAAGACCGGTAGCCTACTGCTAACTGTAGTAATAATAGTCCTTTGCATGAGTCCAGTGTTTCACTCTTGTAAAATAACCTGCCGTGGGGCCCCCCGGGTGGCTCAGTCGATTAAGCATCCGACTCTTGATTTCAGCTTAGGTCACAATCTCACTATTCATGAGTTCAAACCCCTCATATTGGGCTCTGCACTGACAGAGCAGAGCCTGCTTGGGATCCTCTCTCTCTCAATCTTGCCCCTCCCCCACTTGCATGTTCCCATTCTCTCTCTCAAAATAAATTAATTACTTAAAACAAACAAACAAACCCTCCGTGAGTGCCATTGCCCTTCCTGCAAACTTCCTCACATGTGCCTCTCCTCCCTCTCACATTCACCCCTACCTGTAATTGGACAATGTACTCAGCTACAGGCACTCTGCCTCAACTCTCGAGTAATGCAAGCTTCTGTCTCACTTTCCTTTTTCCTTTGACTTCCAGGCATCGTCATCCTTACTTAACTCACTTAAAAATATTCTGCATTTTTTCATTCACTTTTTTTCTATTAAAATTTTGGGAAATTCCAAGATAGAAGCAAGTAATTTCTAATTTCTTACCTGAAGATGACCGCTGTTAACGTTTGGCTACATTCCTTCTCATCACCATGGATACTGCCCCAGGAGAGGGGAGAAAGAGAATAAGATATGTAGGAGAGTTAAAGATTGAGAAAAATAAAGACAAGGAGAGAGTTCAAGGTAGGAGCTACCAGAGCTGAATGTAAGTTAAGGGAGACAGAATACACACACTTGAGTGTTTTATGTAATACTGTAGTTACTATTTGGCAGGTTTCTTTCTCCCTTAGAACTATACTGTAAGGATTTCATATTTTTTCTGGAATATCTAAGATCCCTCTCATGCCAGATTGATGTAATAGGAGGTATTTATTACATTTTGATGTTCTTTTCATACTTTATCCTAAAAACCACTGTAGTAAATATGTTTGAAGATAAAGGTTTATCTGTTTCCTAGAATTATAGTAGTTATGTTGTGAATACTTGGTATTCTTCTAGAGTATTTTAAATGCATACATTCTGTATGAAAGCAAGCCTTTGATGCATGTTGCTAAACTGGCCTCCGGTATACTTTGCTTAGATTCACTACCATGTTCCTACTTTCCCAACCCGTAACTCCTATTATCTACATTTCTTTTGAAAATTTTTTTTTCTGATTTTCAGTTAAAAAAATAAAAAATGATACTTTACTGTGTCCTGTGTTGGTGACCAGTGTGACTGAATGATTTTGTATTTTGTTGTTCTTGTTGTTAGTTGGCTTTTTGTTTTTTCAGTAAATTTCCTGTTTCTGTCTTTTGCCAAATTTTATTTCATGGGTTTATTTTTTGTAACTTATTTGTATGAGCTTTTACATATTAGGATTTCACGCTGCTTTATCATTCCTTTAAAACTCGTTAGCTGAGTGTCGGTTCTGATGAGCACGGAGGACTGTGTCTGCTGTAGCTTAAACGGGCTCCGTGCTTGGACAGCTGTGCACACCCAGTCATGATGTTCACGTTGACTACAACTTGCCTCTGCCTTTCCTTTTTTAATTTGCGTAGTTATCCATCTTTTTCTTTATAGTTTCTGTCTTCACTGTTTTGTTTAGGAAAAAGTCTCACATTATTCCTTTTCTTTATTTTATTGTTTTTGTAAACTGCCCCCCCCCCCTTTTTCTCTATTCATTTAACCTCTTAATCCATTTGAAACGATTTTGGCACATGCAGTGAAGTGAGCACCTTACCTTTTTTTTTTTTTTTTTCTTTCTAGCCCAATAGTTAACTAATGATTCCAACATCATGTCTCCACTTATTAAAGAATTTATCATAAAACTGCAATTGAAATGACACCTCTGTTTCTAGATTTTCAGTTCAATTCCATTAATCTGTTTTTATATTACTGTGCTAGTAACATGCATTGATGTTTTTTTCCCCCTGTATTATGCAATTTAATATCTGAGAGTCAAAATAACCTTGTTTATTTTTTAAAAATGAATATTCTTCATAGTGATTGTGGGTATAGTTTTATCGGCATCTTTCCATTATCCTATCCCTCAAAAATATATAACTTTAATCCCCGATTCTATAGAATCTTGCTTCCCATATTCACAGATATTGTTCTTAAAATTCTCTAATGTCTTCATGCCTAAATCCAATTGCTTGTTAGCCAGTCTACCAGTGTCAATGACATTTTATTGTATATTATAATACTTGAATAAATAACTATTCTCTCTTTGTAAATTTTAACCTTTTCCAAAATCATAGGCTCTTTCGATGCTGGCTCCTTCCTGGCTTATCTTTTTTATTCATCTTGCCCTCTCCTTGTATAGAGTAAACCTTACATGTTCCTCTTCTATCATTAGGAGGGACCTTTGGGGGCAGGTAGCTTTGAAAATGTATCATGAAACATTAAACAGTTTGAGGGAGGTCATGCTGAATTCTGGAGTACAGACTGGAAAATATTGATATACTATTTAGTTTTTGAAATGATATTTTTTAACTTCAATTCTTTTCTAGCAGCAGATGGACTGGTACTCTTCAGGGCAGGTCTAATATGGTCGAAACACAATTGTAGGAAAAAGATTTCTGTAATACTTGGTAAGAAGTGTGAGATACAAAAATCTGTCTTGTTTCAGATGTTTAAGGTTCTCTTATAAAGTGAAAGATACTTGAAAAATTCTGAAAGTACAATCACCATTGCCATGGCACTTAGTTTCTTAGGGTCTTTCACTGGAGGAATTGCAATGTTTCCATTTTTTCAATGTTTATTTATTTTTGAGAGGGAGGGAGAGAGCAAGTAGGGGAGGGGCAGAGAGAGGGAGACAGGATCTGAAGCAGGCTCCAGGCTCCCAGCTGTCAGTGCAGAGCTGGACGTGGACCTCAAACCCACAAACTGTGAGATCGTGACCTGAGTCGAAGTCTGACACTTAACTGTCTGAGCTGCCCAGGCGCCCTGCAGTGTTTACATTTATGATATTTTACAGAAAGTTCCATGGTGTCCCTGTGTTGCTCTGCCTCCCCTACGATACACTTGTAGAATAGATTGCATCCAAAGAGAGCATATCAGAAGTAGTGTAAGAAATGTGTTTTCACTTCAAAATCCATTTTTTAATTTTTTTTTTTTTGGATAACGTTTATTAATTTTTGAGAGAGAGAGGGAGAACGTGAGTGAGCTGGGGAGGGGCAGAGAGAGAGGGAGACACAGAATCTGAAGCAGACTCTAAGCTCTGAGCTATCAACATGGAGCCCAACACAGGGCTTGAACCCACAAACTGTGAGATCATGACCTGAGCTGACATCAGAGGCTTACCTGACTGAGCCACCCAGGCGCCCCTCTTTGAAATCCATTTTATTGAGTTGGATATCCTTATAGAATACCCTCTGTGAGTTTTCTCCCATCTTACAATTTTATTTATGCTGTACCTTCTTTAATAAAATGGAAATATGGGGGCACCTGGGTGGTTCATTCGGTTAAGCGGCTGACTTCAGCTCAGGTCATGATCTCGCTGTTTGTGAGTTCGAGCCCTGCGTCAGGCTCTGTGCTGACAGCTCGGATCCTGGAGCCTGTTTCTGATTCTGTGTCTACCTCTCTATCTGCTCCTCCCTTGCTTGCACTCCGTTTCTCAAAAATGAATAAATATTAAGACAAATTTTTAAAAAATGGAATTATGATATTTTTTGTTGGCAGTATGGGAATTAGTTGTAAGTGTCAGAAAATGAGATAATCAGTTGGGCTATCTCTATTGAAAGAAGCAGATATACCCTCCTACTAGGTCCTGCCTTCCTCATAAGTCCCACTAACCTTTCTGCCTTTGACTCTTACCTGTTTTACAAGGGTTACCCAGGATGCATCAGTTTCAGTTCCTACACAGATTTTCTACATGAGTCTTGGTATTCTTTCTTGGTTCAGTCTCCACCTTCCCCAGATCAGTCAGTAAATCTAAACATAATTGTGACAACAGATTAGATTGAGCTTTGGTATATGGCATTTGCTTGCTTAGTTTTCTTGATATTTACAATATTATGAAAGATCTTATAGATTACTCTCAGAAAAAGAAAATCACTGTAAGTTATTTCAGTAGTTATGACTTTACATTCATAGGAGGTAATGCCATTTTAAGATGGGATTATGAGAAATGTAAGTAAACATTTTGCCATATATGTACATTTAATGTATATTGATATTGTATTTGTCATGTTGATATAAAATCTAAATAAAAATAGCATATCTCATTATAAAATATTCACTGTATACTTACAGTCTTTTAATTATCCCTGCTTTCTTTGTAATAATATTTATATAAACAAAACGAAAGGCACATCACAAAGTTTAAAGATTTTGGGGGTCGTGTTGCTTGGTTATCTATGTGAAGTTTAACTCTATATAATTGAGAATGTTCACTAAGGAATGACAACTAGTAGATAATTGTTCATGTGAAAGGAGTTATGTCTCCACATTCTCTTACATGATAGATACTGTGACTGTCTCTTCGACATCTGGTCCACCCATCTCATGTAACTTCCATTTTGTTTGGATGATGCTGACCAGTTGGTCACACATACTGTCTCTTGAAATGGTGATTGGTTCTTGTAATACCCTAGGGCTCAGTTAATTAACACATGACCTTCCATTCTCTAGAAGGACCGATTTAGGTGATTTCTTCTTCAGTAGTTGTATGAGGAGGGGAAACCTCTTTACCCGCTTATCTGGAACTTGGCTCTCCTAAGACCAAGGCCTTTGGATCATAGGACGCTTGATTTCTTGATGATGATGCTGAGGTGTCCAGTCAGCAAACACTGAATTACACCTTACCTCTATACTTCCCCGTTCCATCATCAAATAAACCCTTTACTGATCTTGTCAGTTTGAGTTGAGTTTCCAGTTATTTGCAGATGAAAGAAACCTGATTTATATGCTCAGTGCCGTGGATATAGTTCTGACCTGGATTCCAAATTAGGAACCTAAATTCTTGTCTTAGCTTTTCCATTTACTTGCAGTTTGACCTGAGACAAAGAAGTTACTTTTACTTAGAGAGGAGTAGAATGAGGTGACATAAAATGCTCCTTGTAGGTCTAAAACTCTAGAATCTTGTGATCCTAAATTGGGTTCCAAATTAAAAGCAGGGGTAAACAAAAAACAATATGTGTTTTTTGTTTGAGGAAGATCATTAACTTGTTCCAGAGCTAGACTCATCCTCCAGGAACCTGTGGCAAAATACAGACCTTGAGAGTCGGATGACAGGTTTGTGCAGTCTTTGGGATACATTAAGGTGATGCACATCAAAGTTTCATCTGGGTAGACATTACCATGAGCAAATAATGCCACGGAATTTCCTTATTAACTATGTGAGCCTTTAGTTTTGTTTCTCTGAGGTCTTTTATTTCTGAGATTCTGAAAATTATAATTTCTCTGTTGCACACACATACACAATATACAGTTTTTACATTCTCAGTAATGCCTTGATATAGAAACTTGCCAAAACCTAACAATCAAAAATATTATTAGAAGTAGTATTTGTTTTCATTTATGGTTCATGATAAATTACATTTATATTTATTTATATTATATTTATATTATATTTATATTTATATTTAAAAAAATACATATATATACACTTAAGTTTATGTATTTATTTTAAGAGAGAGGGAGTGTGCCCGTGTGCACATGAGCAGAGGAGGGGCAGAGAGAAGGAGAGAGAATCCCAAGCTGTCAGCTGGGAGCTGTTAGCACAGAGCCTGACTTAGGGCTTGATCTCACTAACTGTGAATTCATGACTGAGCTGAAATCCAGAGTTGGACGCTTAACTTACTGAGCCACCCAGGTGGCCATAAACCAGTATATTTTTAATTGCTGTCTGTTTTTGATTCACAAGATTTATTTCAATAAATGAATGCCAGATTTTGTGTTTTTTAAATCACTATGACTTTTTTTTCATATTGCTTAAAAATGAAAGCATGAAGGGGCTCCGTCAGTTAAGCATCAGACTTTGGCTCGGGTCATGATCTCGCGGTCCGTGAGTTCGAGCCCTATGTCGGGCTCTGTGCTGACAGCTCAGAGCCTGGAGCCTGTTTCGGATTCTGTGTCTGCTTCTCTCTGTCCCTCCCCCACTCGCACTCTGTCTCTCTGTCTCTCTGTCTCTCTCTTAAAAAATAAACATTAAAAAAAAAGTGAAGACGTGAAAAGTGTCATGGCTATTACAATTTTTGTTTGTTTTTTTTAAGGACACGCAAGTATGATTTACCTTTGATCATTGAAACTGTGAGCAAAGACAAGATTGCATGAAAATTACTGGAACTAAATTTAGTCTTGTCAGAAGATACAATCTTATAACCTTTTAGTTTTTGTGTTTTGTTTTTTTTTTTATATAACTATAAAGCTGCAAGATACCGCTAGTAAGCATTTTATATAATAACTATTTGGCAAAACTTAATTTATTCCCAGGTCTTAACAACAGGTCATTGTTTCAGAGACAACACTTAATGATGAGAACCCCACAGTCCAGGGTGATAGCAGGTATGTCCCACGTTGGGCAAGAAGAGGAGATTGAATGTCAGTTAAGGAATTAGTTTAGGTTCCATCTCATACACACTTATTTGCATTCAGGTAGGAATAAACTTGGAGAAGAGGTCTTCACCTCTGTGTGATTTCCAAGATTTAGAAGCCTTAACATTCAGTGATGAGGAAACCTCTCAGAGGGACCATTATTGGCCTGTTATTTTGGCTTCTAAGAAATAAAGACTCTTTGGTGGATAACCAAATTCTGTATATGGCCTCTTACTTTACAAAATATGCATTTTCTTAAAGCTTGTATTGGCACCTTTTCTGCAGTGGCTGCTCCATTGGCAGTCTCTTGCTAGAAAATGGGTAAATTGCATCCTAGAATGGAAAAGAGGAGCAGAAAGGTTCCTGTGCTCACGTATTTCTCTAGAACATACTTGGTTCTGTTTATTATTGCTCTTTGAAAATGCAAGTACTCCCTGGAACAGATAAACTGCTCAGTCACAAGAGAACCACCTTAACAAGGTGGATTCTGTTTTTTTCATTGGCTGACAAAAAACAGAATGAAATTTTCAGGCGAACGGAAGGAAACTTTGGAGCTGAGTTTTCTGCAGAGCTTCTCTGACTAGAAATGTTGGGCTAGGTGGCTAAGGGTAGGAGTACAAAGAGCTAGAAAATAAGTCAGTTTGTTTTGCCTAGATTCCTGGAAACCTTTGAATCCATGAAGAACCAATGTATATCTTCTACTGATCCTTACACAGGAGTGTCTGTGGTGGCCAGGTAGAGTGCTTAAGGTTGCCTCTTAAGTCCTAATGCCCTTTACCCCCTCCAGTGCCATTAAGTGTTAATTTAAATTTTGGAATCCACTTTAAATGTGTGGATTAAATGGCAATCTTGTAGTTTATCATTAATTTTTTTTTTAAATATTTGTTTATTTTTTACAGAGTGAGAGAGAGAGAGACATGGGGGAGGGACAGAGAGAGGGAGAGAGAATCCTAAGTAGGCTCCATGCTGCCCATGGAGCCCAAAGCAGGGCTCAACCCCATGACCCTGAGATCATGACCTGAGAGGAAATCAAGAATCAGATGCTCAACCGACTGAGCCACCCAAGTGCTCCTCATTAATTTTTATCTGACTTGTTTACACCAAAGAAATAAGAGTATTCATGAAACAGCATGACAAATTTTTACCAAAGTTCCATTTTTGAATCTTGCTTTGAAGATTTTTGAAATTTTTGAATCATCCAAAGATGGTAATTTCTTTTGTCAGGAAGATGTCTAATTTTGTTTGTTGATGCCACTGTATTGCTGTTTAAAATATAAACTTCCTTCTGTCATAAAAATCATATTAACATGATAATGGGTTGGCATGTGTAGGTCATCTGGTTTGTATGTGATACATTATTACAAGTTGTATGTATGAAAGTTAATGTACACATTAAGGGGGAAAGAACTGTATCAGAGAGCTAAAAGTTATAAAAACTTCTAGTTATTCTTTATTATGACACAATCTTAATTTTGTTTTTCAATATATGTGTGTGTATGTCTCTGTGTAAACACACACAAACCATTTCACGGAGATGTATGTATAACCAGTTGAGGTTAGAGATTGGCTGGTTTTGGGGATCACATTTCTATCATTGTCCCAACTCTTAATGTAAACATACTTATGTTTACATCCTTAGTATCAGTAATTTTACTTTTCTAATTTACAGAGGTTATATAAGACTGAAAAGGACGAAATGCAATTAAATGTTCCAATACAGAATTATACTGACACTGCTGCTATACGGATAAATGTGAAAACTCTGTCCAATAAAACCATTGGCTGTTAGGTAGTAGTGAGTTGAATCAGCTCTAAATGGTCAAACAGGAGTTGATGTTAAAAATAAAGAAGGGAGGGTGCCTGGCTGTCTCATCTGGAAGAATATGTGCCTCTTGATTTTGGGGTTGTGAGTTCAAGCCCCACCTTGGACATAGAGCTTAATTAATTAAAAAATAAAAGGGTGTCAATGTGTAACCTATCCAAGTATGCTTTACTCAGAAGTTGTCCTAGTTAAGGTTTTTTACACTTCCAAATAACAAAGGCATGCCTATTTAAACAGCAGACATATTTATTGGAAGAGTATCTTGGGTAATTCATAGAAGTGAAAAAATTGCATACAGAGCCGGACTAGAGAGGACCCGCTTGCCATGAGCCCTGCGCATTGGCATCGTGGCTTATACAGCTCCCATTAGCACTCGTCACCTGGAGCTGCTGTTGATACCCCCAAAACTGGATGTTGCTGCTACAGTCAGGATGGGTCTGTCACTGTCCCTCCTTCTCTAGGTCACTAACTTCTCACTCAAAATCCAGGACATGTCCCTCTTATTGGCTGAGTCCAAGTAGTCGGCCATGTTCCAGAGGCAAACAAGGCAAGCATAACAAGCTTTTGATTTCTAACATCAGATCTGGGTGTGGCCACTACTTCTCGACAGACTTCATATCTTGAAAAAGTCACCAAAGAAATGTTACAATAACCAGAAACAAATAAGTAAAAACTGAGACAAATGTCCACTATAAAGTTGAGTTAATTGCGCTATAAGTCCCTCTTGAGGATGGTATCTCTAAACACTCCTCTCTTCAAATAACTTGACACTTCAGGATTACCTGATTACTCTAATCAGCCGACTCAATTCAGGTTGAGACTATGATAAAGTAGAACTGCTTGTCTGATTGTTACATCTGTGAAGAAATGGGAACAGTTAAACAGTTAATTGGTGTAGATGTAAATGAGATGATGTGAGTGGAGACCTTGGGGTGGCAGATCTTCTACAGTGGGATAATTGTAATAAAGGACAGTTCAAAGCCTCTTATGGTCTGCTCAATTTGCTCGTTAAAAATCTATTATGCTTCAACAGAAAATCACTAGTTACACTGTCTGTCAAAGGGCAAATATAACGTCTTCTACAAACAATTATTTAGTGCTTACTGTGTGCATGCGACTGCACTGTTGTTTACAAGGTACACACTTTGATGTCAGAGTCCTGTTGCTCTTTGGCTTCTGGTACACATCGCCTTTAATCAGGTTGGCAGGATGAAGTGTTGCCTGTGGAAAGTAATTACGGGTTTTCAGGGAAATGACAGTGTAGAGCCAGCTAGATGGTTGTTGTCACGCTGAAGGGTGTATGAAACACATACACCAACTATGGGCTCTCTGTCATGAGACCCCTTCCAGAGATAATGACAGAGCTGCTTTCCGGACTGATAGAATCAGAGAACAACCTGATGGGGGTGCTGCCTTCACCTTGGGTGAATTACCGTGCTGTCTATTCAAGAAGATCAGAGAAGTTAAAAAGAAAATATTAAATAATGGGCAAGCACTGCTGGATACGTGCTCTGAGATGCATTTAAATGTAAAGAAGTGTTGTAAAAGTGGGAGTGGTATTGAAATTTTGATTACTTGGGAGAACAGTTCGGAGGTGGTATTGATTCCGATTCTTTTCAGGGAACTACATGGCCGAGCCAAGGATCTTGCTGTAGATCCTGAGTAAATGTTGATGTCTAATTGTAGTAATAAATTTACACTGTGATTTCATTGGCAGTTCGGAGAATAGTGCTTGATGGAAAAAAGCTGTGCATTGTGCAGCAATGTGTACATTTCATATCACACAATGCTCGCATCTGAGATGGGTTCATGAGCAAGGGTTTTCATTCAGTATATTTTTATTGTCACATGCTTTTAGATTAATTGTCCTTGTGTACAATTTTACTTGGCCTGTTTTTACTGTTCCCTTACATTAAATCATCTTTATAGATGCATGGAACAAAATGTATTGGCTGTTCCTCATTCAGTCATTCAGAAGTACATTCATTTGACATTTATTAATCGAGTGCCTAATATATATCAGACATTGATTTAGGGATTAGAACCAACAAACAAGAAATAATCACCTCCCACCACGAGCTTGTATTCTAGGACTCTGTGAGCATGGGAGTATATATTTATTTATTTAATTTTTTAATTGAAATTAATAATAAATTTTATTTAAAATTTTTAACATTTATTTATTATTTTTGAGAAGCAGAAAGAGACAGAGCACGAGGAGGGGAGGCACAGAGAGAGAGGAAGACACAGCAGCAGGCTCCAGGCTCTGAGCTGTCAGCACAGAGCCCAATGCGGGGCTTGAACCCATGAACTGTGAGGTCATGACCTGAGCCGAAGTCGGATGCTTAACCGGCTGAGCTACCCAGGCGCCCCAGCATGGAAGTTATTGCATTAATCTGAGCCTCTGCACATCATAGACAATGTTGGTGAAGTGTTCTCCACTTTGCTTGACCCTATGTCATGGGTTAGTAAGGATAACCCAGCAGTGACACATCAGTGCATGAGGAAGCAGAACTCATTAGAAATGAAGAAGAAAAAACTGGAGGGCAATACCTATGAGCTGAGAAGGGGTGGAGTGGGAGGAAGAATAGGTAATAGTTAACATTAGATGAGGCATTTATTCCAGCACTCATTCATTCAGGAAACATTTCTTGAATATTTGCTATTTGGTAGACATTTTTCCAGGGATGAGACATGTAGCAGTTACCCGGACAGATAAATTTCCTGTTGTAAATGTAATTCCTGTTGTATAAGTTAAGGGAGATACACAATAAACCAAAAGAATATTTAAAAAGAGATTTTGTAAAGCATGCTCCAAGGATTGGTAACTGGAGGATCATAATTCTTAATCTGTTGCCTGGGCAGGCTGCTTTGAATGTGATGGTTAATAAAGATTCTCTAAACTGAAGAGGAAAACGTGGCGGAGGAAGCAGCCATGTGCAGGTGGGGAGGTGCCGCGCCGGACAGAGGGAGTGGTTGGCGCAAAGGCCCTAAAGCCCAGGGAGGTTTTTGTGTCCCAGGATCAGAAGGGCCCATATGACTGGAGCTTAATGAGCACGTGCGGGAGTGTCTGAGAAGAGTTCAGAGAGGGAGCCAGGTTCAGATGGCATATGGTCTTCTAGAAGAGCGTCCGCAATATGTGGCAATGACTGTTTATTTTCCTCACTAGAAAAATTGCTTTCTCAATATTAAGAAGATAAGTAGAAGAAGTAAGGAAGATACAGTTGACTTTGATCAACACAGGGGTTTAAGGGCGCTGACCCCCCTAAACACATAGTCCAAATTCCTCATGTACCTTGTGACTACCTAAAAATTTAAGTATTAATAGCTTACTGTTAACTGGTAGGAGGCCTTATTGATAACATAAACAGTTGATTGACACATATTTTGTGTATTACATGTATTAGGTATTACCTGTATTAGGTAACATAATCTTAAAGTAAGCTCTGGAAAATAAAATGTTATTAAAAAATCATAAGAAAAAATACACTTACAGTAATGTACTATAAACAATCCATGCATAAGTGGACCCACACTGTTCAAACTCATATTGTTTAAGCTGTATACTCTTAATTCTTCACTCGGGTATAAATAACATTGAGGTGCTTTTATTTCTCTTTCTGCCCATATCCACTTACATGCACATGCATGGAGGCACAAACACATGCAGGTACACATGCAACTTTTTATTAAATTGAAGTTATACTCTTTATATGTTTTTTTTTTTTTTTAATGTTTATTTCTGAGAGAGAGAGGGAGAGGCAGAGTGCAAGCGGTGGAGGGACAGAAAAAGAGGGAAACACAGAATCTGAAGCAGGCTCCAGACTCCGACCTCTCAGCATAGAGCCCGACACAGGGCTCCAACCCATGAACCATGAGATCATGACCTGCACTGAAGTCAGATGCATAACTGACTCAGCCACCCAGGCTGGTTTTAAAATCAGTGTTTAAAATCAGTTTGGGCGCTTATTGTGTTGAGAATGTTTGTCAAGGTCATCAAATGTAATGATACATAAAACGGTCTTACATAATACATAAAATATTACAATATCATGTAACAATAAATAATATATAAAATATAATTTTAACGGCTATATGGATATATGAAGATCTGTGGCTCATTTCTAAAAGCTCCAATTTTTTAGTATCACAAATATGAATTCCATAAACATTTTTGTATAAAAACCTTTGATTTCCTTCACAGAGATTGCTAAGGTGGAGCCATATCAGAAGTCATTATTATGTGGATACAGCTTGCCAAAATTTCCATCTGATATTGTAAGCAGTGTATGAGTGTCTTCATCTTTACTTCCTTTGTCACACTGGTTATTATTATTTCTTAAATATCTGAGATGGTAGATGACAGACAGCATCTCATTTTATCTTTCTTTGTGGTTTTGTTTAGGACACAAAGTCAGTTTTCTTTACTATGATGTCACTGTTATAGCTACCTATATCTGCATAGTACATGACCCAAAACATAGTGGTTTAAAACAACGAACATTTGTCATAGTTTCCATGAGTCCAGAATTTAGGAGTTGCTTATGTGGGTAAAGATGATGTCTTAACATGGGTAAGGTCATCTGATGTCTTGACTGGAGGTGGAGGGTCTGCTTTCAAGGTGTGTTGATTCCCTGGCTACTGCAGGAGGTATCATTGCCTTATCACACGGGTTTCTCTACATCCTGCTTGCCTGTCATAGCTGTCTAGCCCCACTGTGAACAATCCACGAGAGCATGAGGACGAATTCACAGTATCTTTTATGAACTCATCTCTTCAATTGCACACTGTGTCTTCTATGAAGTTTGTTAGCAATGAATCACTAAGTCGGGCCTTGCACTTGAAGCAAGGAAGATCAGAGAATTTGTAGACATAGTTGAAAGCCACAGAATACTTTTTACCAGTGTCTTCCTGGCATATTAATAGGGCACTGAGCATGTTGGTACAGCTCTTCTTGCTATTGGACAACTCATGTACCACCTCACTATCGAGAGTACAAAAGTTACTCAGTCGGGGCTTGTTTACATGTTTGTCATCTGATCCAACTACCTTGCTTCCAAAATTGTTGTTTTTTTTAAATTTTGGAATGCTCCAGCTTTGCTTGTAAT
Organism: Panthera leo; assembly: GCF_018350215.1. NCBI lineage: Eukaryota > Metazoa > Chordata > Mammalia > Carnivora > Felidae > Panthera > Panthera leo. The sequence continues at coordinate 85,530,796 of NC_056680.1, read as the reverse complement.
CATGTTTTATAGGATAACCTGTTTTTTAGAAGTTTATATTGAGGGAAAAAGTTGTCATAGATTCTGTTTCATAAGTTGGTAATTGTGGATTTCTGCTTAAATGAGCTTTGACTTCTATAAATCTGCAATTTTTTTGTGTGTATGGACCATTTGTATTGTTTACCATTTATTGTCTAGGATTGTAAATACTATTTATTTCAAATGAGGTAGATTCAGGATACAAGAAAACACTGATTAGAGTATTACATTTTAGTTAGTGTTTTCCTTGGTTCCAGCCATTACACTTGAATCCTTTTATCTTTTTGGCTCTCATCACCAACTGTCTTTCTAAAAGTTCAGTTTCTTTCAACTTCCAAACAGGGATAATAAAAGAAACTTATCCACAGGTAGTTGTGGTGCTTAAGGGAAAGAATGTTATGTATTCAAAGCTATGACATGTTAGTTACTGCTTTGTTAGTGGTGGTGGTAGTCATGATAATCTGAGGACAAAAATCAGCAATTTGAAAATTAGCAAGCTTGCGTGAAGTTTGGCCCACTGGAACAGGTTCACTTATGGATGGTAAAAGGTGTATCAATTTATAATTACTAATTTCCATTGTAATAGAATAAATATATTTTATGGTGTAAAGAATGGATATGTAGTGAGAAACAATCAAGATCATTTATTCAGTTACTGCCTTATAGGGGAGAAACAAGTGAAAATAAATGGCTCCAGCTTTTGAGATTGAATGTATGAATTGTATTTTGAGTAATAAGGGGAAACTCTAGAGGACAGCTATATTCTAGAGAAATCAGTGGCTTTGCTTTCCTACATGATGAATCTGAGCTGATGGTTGGCTCTCTGGTAGCTGCCTAATGGCAAGTGAAGTTGGAGGAAGGGTAGCAGATACGTAGTTTTATAGAGGTGACAGTTGACATAAAAAAGCAAGAGCAGAGGATGCAAGTGGAGAATGGAGCCAGAGTCTCATGGGACTGATGACGTCAACATGACATCCACTGCAGCAAGGCAAGGACTTTGTAGTTGGTCAGATGGGGATGCGGTTCAAGAAAGATGCTTATGGAGAAAATACAATGGAGTTTGAAGTCATGAGTATTAGAGCAGTGAGAGGCCATAATGAAATAAGTCAAACAGTGAGTGAGAGCTAAAGAAGTAGTTAAAGGGAGTTTATTTATGGTAACATCAAGAGAGTTTGTAGTTCAAATTAACCAGAGTGGCCAAGTTTTTTAAAAAGACTCGCAATGCTCATTGTTAGCCATTGTGTAGAACATCTGGAACTTAAATTGGACATTGGACATGGGGATGCCCATTTTTACAGCTACCACTTTGGAAAATTCTTTGGTAGTATCTAACCCTATGATCCAGTGGTTCTTAGAATATATCTAAGAGAAATGAGTGCAATTGTCTACCAAAAATCATGTAGAATTATTCACAGTGGCTTATAGCTGTAAACAACTCAAATGTACTTTGACAAAAGACTGGATAAATAAACTGTGTCACGTTCGTAGACTGGAATATTGCACAGCAAAAAAACAAAAACAAAAAAACAAAAGAAAACCCCAAAATACTGCTACATGCAACAATAGTTATAAATTTCACAGAGTGAAGAGCCAAAGAAGTCAGACAGAAAAGCGTACTTACTATATAAGTCAATATACATGAAGTTCAAGAACAGGCAAAACTAACATGTGCTAACAGAAGTTGGAATAGCGGTTATCCCGAGTGTGGGTTGCTGAGGAGGGAGGTAGCTACTCACTCAAATGAGAATGAAGACACAGGAATAAAGTCTAAAACAGCAAAATCAATAAATAACAGGACAAGTCAGAAATAGCTGAGGAAAGAAGAGCTATGGACTTAATCACCTAAAGCCAATGATGGATCTGTAATTCAAGATATGGAAACCAGAGAGGAAGAATAACAAGATAGAACTATGTATCAATGTAAGAGTCTCTCTTGTCTGTGTTTTTATTCTTTGAAGTCACAGTTTAAGACTTGACATGGGGGACACCTGGGCGGCTCAGTCGGTTAAGTGTCCAACTTTGGCTCAGGTCATGATCTTATGGTCCAAGAGTTGGAGCCCCACATTGGGCTCTGTCCTGACAGCTCAGAGCCTGGAACGCGCTTCAGATTCTATGTCCCTCCTCTCTCTGTCCCTCGCCTGCTTACTCTGTCTTGCTCTGTCTCTCAAAAATAAATATGGAAAAAAAAAAAAAAAGACTTGACATGGGGGACACCTGGGTGGCTCAGTCAGTGAACCGTCCAACTCTTGATTTCGGCTCAGGTCATGATCTTACGGTTTATGGGTTCGAGCCCTGCATTGGGCTCTGGTCTGACAGTGCAGAGCCTCCTTGGGATTCTTTCTCTCCCTGCTCCCTATCAAAATAGATAAATGAACTTTAAAAAAGAAAGAAAGAAAGAAAGACTTGACATGGGGAGGAGGGGAGAATATAAATGAAGAGCTTGATCCTTTCTTGCCACTTTCTTCCTAGTATCTGTGTGCTGTCATTAGCTCAGAAAATTTTTACTGAGTATCTCTTATGTTGCAGACATTGAGATAGGGGTGAAGGATATGCTGCATTTGAAAGATGATGTCTTTACCTTAAAGAACTTATAGTCAGGCAGTGAGGATTGTCAGACAAAGAGTTTTAAGAGATGTACAAGTACCATGGAAGCGTATGGAAGAGTTCCTGACTCCTGAGGTGAATAGAAAGCATGGGGGGATTTCAGGATTTCAGGTAGTGCACAATGCAGTTATGACTCATAAGGAAAATGGGGACATACAAGACTAGGGAGGTAAGTAGAGGCCAGGTAATAAACGGACTCGTATAACATGTGCCCTGAGAAGCCTGCACTCTTGAGAGTGGACACATTTGGGTTTGAATTTTATGACTTGTCTGTAAAATGGGGAAAATGGCGTCTGTCCATTTTGCAGGGTTGTGAGAATTAAAAACGTAAAGCCCCGCTGGTTGTTATTTTAGTGAGGGTAGCTCTGTCATGGCCGCGGGGCTCTTAGAGGTATTAAAGAAGGAGGATAAGAAGTGGATTTATTGTAAATTCACACTGGCAGCTTTACTGGGGTCTGGGCTAGAGGACTGCACAATCGGATTTGGAAGGCCAGTGTGAAGATTGCTGCAGAAATCCTGGAAAATGAAGACAGTCTGAAGGGCATATGCGGGAGAAGGTGACAGATGAAACAGGAGAGACTACAGGGCGTACTGAGCCACTGCATGTGAACATTGAGTGACATGAAGGTATTTAGGTTTCTGGTTTGGATAATCAGATGGCCTCTGGCCTTTTTCACTAAGGACCAGTGTGCAAGGGGAGCATCAGGCTTCTCTTGTGAACGGCTTATGCTTCTTGGCAATTGTCCATGCCATGTAAGCTTGTGCTCCGTTGCCCGCCAAAGGAACCACCGTCCCCTCTCGGTGTCCTCTTGCTATCCTCTCTTATAGATCGGGACTCTGGATTAAAGCCGCCTGGACATGCTTTTTTGTCTTTTCCCTCTCTTAAGGTATTTAAAAGGCTCCTCAGATTTCCTGTCTTAGTAAGGATTTCTTGTCATCGTGTTCTATTCACCATCCTTAATTTTATTGTCTTATTTTTTGTCTCAGGTATCTCTCCATTTCTCTTTCTATTCCCATTTTCTCTAAAGCTCATCTTTGCTTTTCATCTGTTTAATCATTACGCCAGGCACCTTGCCTCATGTGGCCAAACTACTTTCTCAGCCTTTGGCCAGCCATGATCCTTAGGACTCTAGTAATTAACTCTCTTCTTTTTGGGGGTGTCTGGTGTGTATTGAATAAAAGGAAGGGAAGAGAAATAAGAATAGATAGTGTGTGATTGGAGGGAGAGTGAATAACTGGGTTGCACCAACATATTTTTGTATTAAATAAATAAATCCCAGTGTGTCTCCATTTTGTTTTAAAAATTTTTTTAATGTTTATTCATTTTTGAGAGATAGAGACAGAGTGAGAGTAGGGGAGGGGCAGAGAAAGAGGGAGACACAGAATCTGAAGCAGGCTCCAGGCTCTGAGCTGTCAGCACAGGGCCTGGCGTGGGGCTTGAACCCACGAACTGTGAGATCATGACCTGAGCCGAAGTCGGATGCTTAACTGAATGAGCCACCCAGGCGCCCCTCCAGTTTGTTTTATATCAAGGTCACTGTTTGTTTCATCTGTTTTTGTAAAAGAACCTTTAGAAGTTAATTTCATATTTATGATATTATATGAACATTTTCAATTGAAATACTATTTATAGAGGTAAAAATATCTGAAACATTAAATCTTAGCCACTATTATGGAATTTTTTTAAAAGACAAATTTTAATTTTGGTGCAGTTATAATACCACTGTATTTCCTTTGGTGAGTTTTAATCTTTCCATACTCTGTATATTTCACTAACTTTAAAAAAAAATATTAAAAACAAAACTTTACACCAAAAATAGATTTTTCCTCTGCCTATAAAAAATATTTAAGTGACTGATTTCACCAAAAATAGTAAAGTCATTCTTTTCTATTTAATTTTTTTAATGTCTATTTATTTTTGAGTGAGAGAGACAGACCATGAGTGGAAGAGGGGCAGAGAGAGAGAGAGAGGGAGACACAGAATCTGGAGCAGGCTCCAGGCTCTGAGCGGTCAGCACAGAGCTCCATGTGGGGCTCGAACCCACGAACCACGAGATCATGACCTGAGCCGAAGTCGGATGCTTAACTGAATGAGCCACCCAGGCGCCCCAGTAGTAAAATAATTCTTAACGAATTGTCGATTTTTGTTGTCCAAATAAGACTGCTTATAGAATCTATAGATTTATAGAGGTTGGCTTTAAAACCTTTCATTTCTTCAATTCAGCAAGGTAATCATTTATTGATATTGTATGTATTTGTATATGTATATTGTATATCATGTATTATATTGTATATATAAGTGCGACATGTTGGTTACACAAAAAATTCTATTTTTGTACCTGTAGTCAAGGAATGTAGGGCTAATGGGAGAAACAGACAAGTATCCGATAACATTCTACCTTAATACTATATTATAAGTTTAGGTTCTGTAATCAAATGTCTTGAGGTGAGTAGTTACTAAGCAAATTATTCTGAACTGTTTTCCTGTTTGGATTCAATATCACTTGATGCTGTGATGTAAACAGTTGTGACACTTAAGGACTATCATGAATATCGATATTAAAGTCAGACTTTAAACAAATCAATAAGCAAAAATTAGCAATCCAATGAAAAGCTAGCAAAGTATGAGAAAACACACACACATACACACACACACACACACACCAATAAACATATGAAAATGCTTATCCTCTTCCTAGAGAAATGTAGATAGAAACATCGGTGTAGCCTTTTTTAGCAAATATATATACACTGAAAAACAAATTTTGTTGTTGTTTATAAAGGATTTTGGGGGAGGCTTTTGACATTTGCCTTGAAACTATTTGAATCTAAATTAATTTGTCAATTTATGGAGGCTAGATTCTGTGTCCATTCCTTGGGATATTCCAGGTGCTGAATTTGGTAGATGAAAATGTATTTCAGTAGTAGTTTGTACTGGGATTGAAATGTAGATAGAGAACAAATCAAATACTTTCTGGATTCAGCCTTTTTTTAAAGAGTAATACAGTTCTTCTTATGGTTTATCTGGACAACAAAAAAGGTCACACACATTTTTGTTAAGAATTAGTCAAAGAGCTTTTCCACCAGTAGACAGTGATAGAAGGCTTTTAAGCATTGACCTGCCTTATTTGGGGTTCCGTAAGATACTATTTATGAGTTGATTTCTACAGCTGTTACAATTTATTTTACAAGTAAGTGATAGTAAACGTATAACCATCTTCACAAATGCTCTTCTGAACTCACTTAAGAGTATTTGGAGAAGCATATACTTATTGAATTCCGTAGAAGCCCAAGCGTATTCCAACAGTCTGAGACCTATGAAGGGCTCTGTCCAGGGTTAACCAGTAGCTCCTGCACTTATAAATCTTAAATCAAAACCTGGATTTCAAATAGACAAAGGAGATGTACCTTATTATTATCTGAAGACCAGGCAATTTTTCTTTCATTTTTCAAATTGGCTTATTGAATAGAAATGCTTTTGTGGTTTTTTCAAGGTAATTGAATGGCTCCTGTAAGACTGTCTCTCTGTGTTATAAAAAATAATGCATTAGATGCACACAAAGAAATAAATCATCTTGTAGATCAAATAGATGATTTAATGAGGTAAAATATATTTCCGTCTATATTCCATCCAAATAAATTACATATATTTTCACTGTTTTATCGTCCTGTAGATGGAGTTGGAATCACTAAAAATAGCTAACCAAAAAATATAGTTATAAGATTCTGTATTGCCTCTCACTTCTCAGAATCAAATCCTGGATAAGGGAGAAAGAAAATAAAGAAGAGAATGATTGAAAAATCAAAAGTTTAGTGTATAAGGAAATGGAAAATGGGCTGCAAATAATGGCAGGTGGTTGAAGAATAAGGTATAATTTTAAGATAAATTTATCCTTGAGACAGCAACATTATACGTTTACATAGAACACAATAGACTTAACTAAAACTTTCATAAGGGTTTGCAGTAAAAGGCAGATATTCAGAAAAGGAACTCAGAGCAGATTAAATAAACTTCTGAATATATGTCCGTGAGTCCCCAAAATAAGCCAAAAGGACCTATCGCAAATGGGATTTGGGGATTTCTTGAATGAAATCCAAATGCATTGGGTTTTTTTTGTTAAATAGAGGAACAAAACTATATAGACACCAAAATAAGAAAGAAAAGAAAAGAAAGGAAAAAAAAAACCCTATTAGTATGCATGAGTTAGATGTGGCCCTGGAGATCTTAGATCAAAATATGATCAGGTTTGCATTGCTTTAGGAAATTGTAAGGCAATATTTAGAAAAAAAGTATACAGTGAAATTTAGCATTTCAATTTGAGAATAGCGCTTTGGTTCTAATGAGCAGATGCTCAACTGTGTATTGAGAGACCTGATGCAATTAAAAGATGTTTTTAGGTGGGAGGAGATCATTCAGCCATGTATCGCCTGTCAGCTCTGCCTTGGCCAGCTTTCCTTGTGACAGATGCAATTAGTTTTTCCTAAGTCTATTCAGCCAGCCACAAATTTGGCTATGGTCTCTTCAACAATAACTTATAAGACCTGGGTTTGGAAGAACACTTGCGTGTCTCTTTTTTAATATAGCAGAGATCAGATGTGTCAGTGCAGTGATATGAACATGCTTGATAATGGGATGAATCACACTGACTTTTCAGGAAAGAAGATAGAGACTGAAATTGGAAACAGGACACATCTAGTTGGGAGAATCTGCTTTAATATAGGTATATATTTTGATTTGTGAGTATATATATGTGATAAAGAGAGATACAGCTTTTTAAAATAAGGACAAGAATTCTTCTTTTTGAAGTAAATGATTCCATCATTCAATGGTGTATCTTGGATGACATTTTATTTTTAACAATCATAGACGAGGAAGCAGGTGCACCTTGAGTAAGAAAGTAGAGCTTAGAGACGCTGTCATTTACTGGAGGCAAAATTTGATTCAACTGATATGCTTTCCCTTGTCCATTCTTTTCCTTTTCTTTCTTCATTTCTCTTCAGGTCAGAGGCTGGCAGCATAATTAAAATTTGAATTATTTATGAAGAGCCATTAAAGTGGGTGGCTTGCAGATTAGTCAAAGACAGCAGAGCTGACACTAAGCTGCATTTCTTTTACTCTATCACAATAAATGATACCTTGACGACATGCCTTGAAAATAAGCATATGACATTGAAGCTTTTACAAGAAAAATATATAAAACATTGTGACCATTTAAACTGAAGCAAACACAGTGTGTATCCATAATCATTATCATGTGCAAAAACGGGTCTTTGTGTGTGCGTATATACATAAAAGATCTTTCTCTGCCAATAATTCATTAATATTGAATAGAAATATAATTACCAAGGGGAACAGTTTTTTTGTAGATATATAAAGATATGACTAGAACTATAAATATACACACAAGGGTATCATTAAGTGCGCATTTTATATTTGGACAGGGACATTGAAACAGTTCAGAAACATCTGTCACCAGCGTGACGTGTTGAGAAGCAAAGAAATGGAAATGGGTGTCTGTTTTCTCAAAAGCATTAGGATCTGTAAACATAAACATCATTTTTTTTAAATCTGCCAATTAGAATGCGTTTATGAGCCTAATGCAATTTTTGAAAACAGTGAGAGCCTACCTAATAATGTTAAACTAGAATATTCTCCAAATTAACAGAGAGGAAAAAAACCCCACAAAACATATGATGTGTTTCTTTACAGCCTCATCCTATTCTTGGCGGGGGGGGGGGGGGGAGCATATTGTGATGCGTTTCATTTTGCATAGTGATTGAGGCAAACCTCTTTATTTTGCTTACTGTACCTGTGACTTTATTCATACTATTTAGAGGAAAATCAAACATACCTTTGCTTTCCTAGCTTTTTTCTTCCACTCCATGAAAAAATGGCCCCCAATGATGGATAACAATTCTAATTCCATTACAATTGAAAAAATATTAAATCTATCCATACCTTTATTTTCATTTTTAATATATTTCTTTTAAGATGTCCCTAAGTAGAATATATATTAATGTTCCATTGAAATAATCACTTGTGTGTAATATTTATTCAGTTACATTCATTTCTAATTTCAGAATTCATTCTCTGGATATAGGGTCAATCTTACGAGGTTTTTGTTGTTGCGCTTGTTTTTAATGAGAAAAGTGGTTTTTGTTTGTTATGTTTGTTTTTGAAGGAGTAGCAGTGTTTGTTATTTTTTATTTTTTAATTTGTTTTTCATGTTTATTCATTTTTGAAAGAGAGAGAGAGAGAAAGAGAGAATGAGAGAGAGAATGAGCAGGGAAGGGGCAGAGAGAGAGAAGAGGGAGACACAGAATCCTAAAGAGTCTCCAGGCTCTGAGCTGTCAGCACAGTTCGGGTTAAAGTTTCCTCGGTTTGTCTGGACCCAAATGACTGAAGCATGATGTTTTTTCCCCCCAGCATGTTGATATATCTATATCTATATCTATATCTATATCTATATCTATATCTATATCTATACCTGTACCTGTATCTATATATCTATCTATATCTCTATTAAACAGTAACATATCTCCCTTTCTTCTTGTCTTCTCTCTCATGCGTGACTGAATCTCCTCCAGCAGTTTTACATGTAGGTCTGTGTATGTTGCATGATAAAATAATAACAATAGGAAAAATAATGATAAATATAATAAACTTAATGCTTCTTGTTACTTGTTAGCATGGGAACATCACATGCTTTGTCTTTTCCAGAAAAAAAAAAAAAAAAAAAAAAGCACAGATTGGTCAGCTTCCTCATTAGCATTTGAAATTGGCATTCATCGCCAAATAAGTCATTCACAGGGAAAGATTAATCCATTCTAACATTTGAATGCCAAGGTCATTGAAAGAAAAGTACTAGGGCGCCTGAGTCGCTCAGTTGGCTAAGCCTCTGACTTCAGCTCAGGTGATGTTCTGACGGTTCCTGGGTTCCAGCTCCGCTTCCAGCTCTGCGCTGGGCTCTGCGTTGACAGCTCAGAGCCTGGAACCTGCTGCGGATTCTGTGTCTCCTTCTTTCTCTGCCCCTCCCCCACTCATGCCCTGTCTCTCCCTACCTCCGTTTCTCTGTCTCTCTCTCAAAAATAAATCCATATTTGGAAAAATTAAAAGAAAGAAAGAAAGAAAGATACCAGTAAGATCCTGGGCTTTACCAACACCAAAAAGCATTTACCCCATTTTTTCCACTTAGAATGAAAATATTATCTCTATTTCTAACATTCCCTTTTCTCCATTTAATGCTTATAACCTCTGCCATACAGTGGCTTATATTTGATTGGAAATGATGAAGTAGAGTACTGTCCTTACATAGAGGTGGAGCTACTACCTTCGTGATAATCTGGAGTACTTAGTGTTCTTTCTGTCCAATTCATATCCCGTCATTGATGGGGATAAGTGATATGACACTTCATTGATGGAGACCTGCCATGACATTTCATCAGCCTAAGGGAGGCTTATTAAAATGCAAATACATAAAAGGGATACATAGTAGATTGGCTTCAGTCACTCTTGACCTTGTGAGAAAAAAAACGGAAAGAGTGGTTAGAGAAATCTGGAGATAATAAGTTTCTTTGAGCGCTACCTATACATGCTGCTAAGAAAACAAAGGTTATGGCACAGCGTAGGACTTACCAAAGTGTGTACCCCGTCACCCAAGGTATGAGAGGCATTCCCGAAAAAGTGGGCCACGATCCAATACATTTTGGGTATACTTTATAATCTATCTCTCTCCTCATAGATCTCACTAACTCTTGAATATTTAAAAGACATGGTAAGGTTTTTATTTAGGAAGTCTAAGTTTCTTTACACTAATGTTTTATGTATATTCTAATAATAATATATATGTATGTATAACATACCATTATAGTACTATTTGAATATTATATATGTGTATGCATGCATAAGATAGATTGTGTACGTATGTATGTGTGTGTGTGTATATATATACACATATATACATATGTATATATGTATATATATGTATGTGTGTGTGTGTGTGTGTGTGTATCCTCAGACACACTTTCGTACAATTTGAAAGCTACTGGGGTAGGTGTAGAGAACCTGTTAAAAACAGCATGGAGCCTGCTTCAGATCCTCTGACCCCCTCACTGTCTGTGCCCCTTCCCTGCTCATGATCTCTCTCTCAAAAATAAATAATAAACATTAAAAAAAAAAAAAAGCCTAGAACAAAATCTACTTCTATCAAACCAAGCAACTTTGAGAAAATTAACCTTTCTGAAGCCCAGTTCTTCACCTGTCAACTGGTACAAATAATTTCTCCTCACGTGACTGTATTGAGGATAGAAAGCCATAATATATTCAGAACTCTTAGAGAAGTTCCATCATATAGTCATTTGATAATAAAAAAGTTGAGATAATTGTATCTTTAAAGTCCTGTTTTGCCTATTTCAAATATTTGCTTAGGATTAAGCTTTTGTAATTGGGTCTTGCTTGAATTATTTGCATATTGTTTCATGGGCACAGCATTACTCCTCAAGGAAGCCTTTCGTTTCCTGTAGCAAATGTTTGTTGTTTTTGCCTTCTTGACATTATTTTCACTTCTTGTGGAAAAAGTACTTGTATTCCATGTGATCGTGGTGGGATTGTAATATGTTGATGTTGATGACAGTATCATTAATAGTGACCATAAATGACATTTGCTGAGTGTCAGGTACCATTCTAAGTACTTTATATATATTAACTCATTTAACCCTTACACCAACCCATAACATCCATACTATATGTTTAATTTTTTTTTTTTTTAACGTTTATTTTTGAGACAGAGAGAGACAGAGCAGGAACGGGGGAGGGTCAGAGAGAGAGGAGACACAGAATCTGAAACAGGCTCCAGGCTCTGAGCAGTCAGCACAGAGCCCGACGCGGGGCTCGAACCCACATACCGCGAGATTGTGACCTGAGCCGAAGTCGGACGCTTAACTGACTGAGCCACCCCAGGCGCCCCCCATACTATATGTTAATGACAACATCATTAATATTGACCACAAATGTCACTTGATGAGTGTCAGGTACTATTCTAGGTACTTTATTTATTATTTGTTTATTATTAATTCATTTAATCCTTACACCAACCCATAACATACCTACTATAATCATCTCAGTTTTATAGACCATCCCACCCAAAACAACAATGGCAACAATAACAACAATGGCAACAAATGGAACAGAGAGAGGTTAAGAAATTAGCTCCAGGTTACACAGCTACTAAGTGGTTGAGTTACTAGTCAGACTCAAGCAACAGGATTCCAGAGTCTGGGCTCTTTAACCATTGCACATACAAAGAAGGGCCCTCATGAAGGGCCTTATTTCTCCCTTCCACCTGGGTGAGCATATGACTGCAGGCAAACCTAATTTCTCAGTTCTTTAGCATTCTAATATCAGTGTTCCTGAATGGTTATGATTAATTAAGGTTTTCTGTCAACTTTATAACCTGTTTAGCATTTAGGACTGAAAGTAGGTATGTACTTAATTGAGAAAGACTAATTAAAAAAATTTTTTTTTAATGTTTATTTTTGAGAGAGAGAGAGAGACAGAGTGTGAGTGGGGGAGGAGCAGAGAGAGAGGGAGACACAGAATCCAAAGCAGGCTCCACGCTCTGAGCTGTTAGCACAGAGCCCAACTCAGGGCTGGAACCCACAAATCGTGACCTGAGCTGAAGTCGGACACTTAACCAACTGAGCCACCCAGGTGCCCCAAGAAAGACTAATTTTATCTCTTACGTTGTGAAATGTTTCTAAAATACTCTAAAATATAAGGGGTATCTGGGTGGCTCAGCCAGTTAAGCATTCAACTCTTGATGTCAGCTGAGGTCATGATCTCTAGGTTTGGTTTGTGAGTTCGAGCCCCACTTTGGGCTGTGCACTGGCAGTGTGGATCCTACTTGGGATTCTCCCTCTCCCTCTCTCTCTCTGCCCCTGCCAAACTTACGCTGTCTCTCTCAAAATAAATAATTAACTTAAAAAAATCCTCTAAAATATTTATTCAAGTGCTATTCATTAGCCGTTTGAGAATCAAACCATGTATATACAGAGAGCTTTTTGAAATCTCCAAATTTGTAAAAAGCATTTGCCATTTCTGTCCCTGATTGTTCCCATTGATAAAGGAGGGACCTTAATGCCCACCTCACAAGATTTGGAGCCTATGGTAGTAAGTGGCAGAAGGGGCCTTTAAGTTCACATTTAATTTCAGGCTTGTGGTCATAATAACTCAAATATGCATCACAGAAATATCACAGAGAGGTTCATATCATGGCTTTAGATTGCTTACAAATAGTCTAAACACTAAATATGATGTGAATATTAGACATACAGAAGTACACTGGAATATCTAAAATTTTAACTGAAATTAAAAAAATACATTTTGCATTTTAACCTTACCACCACCTAAATGATTTGGATTGAGACCTTACACAATGGTCCTTTCATGGATAGAAGGTGACGCTTAATTCCAAAAGAGCTTATAATACTCTGAGGGTATCTTTCTGTCTGTGTTTCTATCTATCTATCCATCCATCCATCCATCCATCATTATCATCTACTGATTATCCATTTCTACCCCAGTATTTATTTAGAAATAAATATTGGGTTTTATTTTCTTAAATAATTACAGTTTTCTTCAAATAAGCAGAAACCACACTTTTAAAAGTATTGGCTTATGTATTCCTCTGTTAAGTCACATGAGTAGTTATTGAGTGAAATCACACAGGGGTGTGATTAATATTTAAATACCTTCAGAGGAGCTTTCTTGGTGATATATTTCATCTTGTCATCCTAAACTGTTTCAAGTGACACTCCAGGTTTTAAACTAGAAATTCATGTTTTTTCAGAACACTAGTGATTATGAATTATGGGCCTTAGTTCTGTAAATGCTGATGACTCAGAAAAGTTTATCTAAGACTGGAGGGCTCAAATGGTATACTTGTCAGAAATGTTCAAAAGTAGAAATTTCTTGGGCCGCCTGGGTGGCTCAGTTGGTTGAGCGACCAATTCTTGATTTGGGCTCACGTCATGACCCCAGGGTGGTGGGATCAAGCCATGCATCGGGCTCTGTGCCAAGTGTGGAACCTGCTTAAAATTCTGTCTGTCTGTCTGTCTCTCTCTCAAAAAAAATAAATAAATAAAATAAATAATTTATTAAGGCCAGCACCGTACACCGTTGTTTTCCATTGAGCTGGATAGCTGGATAGTCTTCTATGTTTTTAGATTAACCAAAGAACTCTGTCCTTGGCTAAAACTCACAGAAGTGTTATTTCCCCCTTTTTCTATAGCGAGAAGGAGTAAGCAAGAACAGCACTGCAGGACTATAACTGCTTAAGGAAATGGGGAATAAAAAGGCACTCTGATTATATATGTTTTGGAATGGAGAATGTTCTATTTACTTTACCTATAAGAGTGATAGCCAGGATTCCTTCCCTTTTCAGGTCTATATCATCAAACTTTATCTGTGTCCACTTGAACGTCTTCCTCTTCAGTCCCAGAGAAAATGTCTGTCCCTCTGCTAGAAGCTAATGGCTTTACCTGTTTGCAAAACCATTTACCTTCCATCTCTTTCAATATTGGGGTCTCCCTTCACCAACAATCTCTGTTCCTTATTTTATTATCTCTCTCTTCTATTTTGCCAGCTCCTGCCTCAAAGCTTGTAAGTTCATGCATGTGTTCATCTCTCCCATCTTTCTGAGATAAAGCTACAAACACAAATAGTCGTCAAGCTTATGTTTTCTCTAGCTCATGTGTGTCTTCTCTACTTTATGGCCAAACTTTTACCAGAGCTCCCCAGATTTTCACATTTCATGGACTAGTATATTTTTCTTAATGTGCCAACTAGTCTAAATAGTCTAATAGTGTAACAAACCTAATAACTTTTTAAAAGGGAGGTTATTACACATTATATAGAGAAAAAAGACATATTTATGGTTATTCTGTTTTGACTACCTGTTTTGGGGTTTATTAGTCCTAGAGTGTAGCATTCTTACTCTCATTAATCCCTTCATGTCTTTATTGTGATCTCGTTGTTGTAACTCAGAGCCTGTATTCATATTTTAGGCATCACCACATTGGCTTTAAATCAAAATAGGGAGTGTGATTTAATTCAGTGGATTGAGTTGCCAGTTGTAAATGGAAATTATCCCAAGATGCATATGCATTTTCCCTGAAAATAGATGACTGGCACCGAGTGTGTGTTTTTAGTGTCAAGCCAGGGGTAATGTATATGATTGGTGGTAAAATATAGACTGCTGTAGGCTTGGGGCCAGAATCCTGTCTCGTATTCTGTGCCAGTCCCTTCGAGGAGCGGAGCTCACTAGAGCTGATTTGCTCAACTGAAATGCCTTATGTAAGATACCATACTGAGTATCATAGAAGGAGGGAAAGATAAACTGTTTCTTGAGTGAAACTCACAGAAGCTCCCTCCCTCCCTCCCTCCCTTCCTTCTTCTCTCCCTCCCTCCCTTCTTTCCTTCCTTCCTTTCTCCCTCCACCTCTTTATTTCTTCCTTCCTCCCTCGCTCCCTCCCTTTGTTTCTCCCTTCCTTCCTTCCTTCCTTCCTTCCTTCCTTCCTTCCTTCCTTCCTTCCTTCCTAATGAAAAGTATAATATTTGACACAAATACAAATAACAAAGACAATATATTATACTCTGGTTAGTTTGGGGAGCAAAACAGAATACTTCGAAATTATAATCATTTAGGTTAGATTTGTTACTACTACCTTCATTGTTGACATTATTCCTAATGAATTCTTAGCACATATTGTAGGTAAGGAATTTAAAGTTTTGAAAGTTGTGATGTGTACATTATTTCCGGTGAGGCTAAGGTAATCCGAGTATGTACTGAATCAAGCCTTTTCTTATGAAATGTATCTTATTTAAAAAGCTCTTCAAATTTTAAATAACTTAAAGTTTCAGGTTATTTCAGTTCTATTATTTTCTCAAAATAATACTATTGTAGTATCTTCTGATGAATGAGTTAATTAAGGGTTTTCATCTATGATTAAGTTATAAGTTAGGTTATAAAAGACTCATTTTCTAAATAGGACAGGAAATTCATTTTGAAAATTCAAATACACTTTAAAAGCAGTTCTTATAATTCTACATCACTAATCTTTATTGTCTCCTTGACATCTATGCTATATGTGTAAAATACCAGTGTGTCTATATTTTCCTGTACCCATAAATACATACAATGATAGCATGTTCTACATATTACTCTATGAGTTACTCATAGAATTACTCCTATGGTCCAACTTAATGTGATTGTTAGCAAAATGTATTAGAAAACACAGTGAGTTGTACAAGGAAAGGATAAATTTATACTTTTATAAATTATTTTCATAAGTTGGAAGCCTAGAGTTGAAACATCCCACAGCAACTTGGAAAGAAAATCAAACTCTGATGGTCAAATTAAAAAAAAAAAAAAAGTTTATTTATGTATATTGAGAGAGAAAGAAAGAGAGAGCTAGAAAGAGTGAGAGAGAGCAGGGGAGGGCCAGAGAGAGAGGGAGAGAGAATCCCAAGCAGGCTCCGTGTTGTCAGCCCAGAACCTAATGCAGGGCTCAGATTCATGAACTGTGAGATCATGACCTGAGCCGAAACCAAGAGTTTTTTTAATTTTTTTTTTTTTTAACATTTATTGATTTTTGAGACAGAGAGAGACAGAGCATGAACAGGGGTGGGTCAGAGAGAGAGAGGGAGACACAGAATATGAAACAGGCTCCAGGCTCTGAGCTGTCGGCACAGAGCCTGATGCGGGGCTCGAACCCACGAACTGCAAGATCATGACCTGAGCCGAAGTCGGACGCTTAACTGACTGAGCCACCCAGGCGCCCCAACCAAGAGTCAGATTCTTAACTGACTAAGCCACCCAGACACCCCTGTGATGGTCAAATTTGAATTGATATGCACGGGCACATATACACATTGGAACGCTGGAGTATGAGTTTTAGTAATCTAGAATGAATGCTTCAGTAATTTGACTAAATGGATTCACTTACTTAAAGGATGAAAGTACTAAGCTGAAGGGCAGTTGGTTACTTAGTTTAAGTGAACAAGGGAGATCATAGAGAAAACCTTTGGCAGTGATTAAATATTACCTCCAGAGGGAGACATTTAGCTGTTGATCTTTGATCCTTAGGAACAATTGGAGAGACTGTCCTTGAGATGCATCATCATTCCCTTCTACTCATTCCTATTAACTATGTAATTCTTTTAAGGCATCTTATTCTGATCACATGCTCTAAAGCTATCATTTGGCTTTTTGAGAAGTTTTGCCTGCAGGGAGAAAATGTGTAGGTTATTCCAACTATAGTAATCCAGAAAGTGGTATTTATTATATCTCATGAACTCAGTTAGTTATGAACTGGTCAATATTTCATTATTGAAATATTTATCAAGAGCCCACTAATGGGATCAGCTTTGTTATGTGCCCTGGGATAAATCTGTGAACAAATAGGCCAATTGCTTGTTCTCAGAAAGCTTATATTCTGGAGTGGTGATACAGACAAGATACACTGACACTGAGAAAAGTACAGTAAAAGACATGACCATGTGATATTACACAGAATAAACAGCGAGAGGGAAAGAACTACTTTGAGTTATGGAGTCAATCAGTAGGTGATATTTGAACTCAGAACAAAAGGCTAAACATATGTTTAGCAAGTGAAGGAGAATGGTTTTCCAAGCAGAGAAAATCAAATATTCTGACTAGATTAGAGCTTTAGTGTATAAAGAAGGCTAATAGGATACAATGAGGCTGGAGAGGTAGGGAGAGGCCAGATTAAGTAGAACTTTATAAATCATTGAGTTTGGATTTTTTCTAAATGCAGTAAGTAGGTAAGTTTTATATCCATACTTAAGAGATAGATCTACTTGAAGGGCACTAATGAAACCAGGATTCTAAATCTCTAAAGGTGAGAATTTGACTCTGGAATGTGGTAAATTTAAATACAGTAATGAACTGTACCCTATGAGGTCTTCTGAGAGACCAGTTTCTCTCACCCTGAGCCGGTACATTTCTTCTGTATATGCTAGCAAAGACATGAATGATAGCATAACATTTATACAGGATCAACACTGTTACATAAAAATGTCATACTTCTGGTAATTATTGTTACAAAACATATGACTGACCCCATATGATTCAGAATGTTATGCTTATTTGGGCAGAGAGAGACCACTCAAAGCCTAATGGGAAATGATGCTGTTTTCCTATAGGTCAGAAACACATTCTTTCCTCCCACCACTAGGAGTCTCTACCAAAAAGGCCCATGAATAATTAAGACTAGGAGAAATGGGGCTACACAAATGAAAATTTAAAGAAAAGTGAACCAGTGAAAGATATCTGAAAAGAAGCAACTGTTATGACTTTCTTTTTCCACTATTTTATATATATATATGTGTGTATATATATATATACTTATATAAATATATATATGTATGTGTGTATATATATATATATATATATATATGACACTAAAATTTTTCCTCTTAAGCATTTCTTATGAAAATACAAAATGTACAAGGAACTTATGCTGGATGTTAATTTGTTTTGTTTGTTTGATATTCATTTTGGAAGGATAGAATAAGAATTAACCAAATTAAATT
The DNA here is from genome assembly GCF_018350215.1 of Panthera leo. NCBI lineage: Eukaryota > Metazoa > Chordata > Mammalia > Carnivora > Felidae > Panthera > Panthera leo. The sequence continues at coordinate 85,512,561 of NC_056680.1, read as the reverse complement.
GCAGAAATAGAATAAGGTGAGAAGAGAGAAAGATGTGTTTTTAAGCCCTTCACGATACGTAATCCACTTTTTACTAGCCCCCTATTCAGTATGTGGCAGAGCAAAAATATAATTTGTATTTTCCTTATTAAAGGTAAAATAAAGATTAGATGAATAATCTGTTGGTGGTATCAGCTTTTGATATTAGTTTTTTTTTAAATTTTTTTAATGTGTATTTATTTTTGAGAGAGGGAGAGTGAGCGAGTGAATGGCAGAGAGAGGGAGACACAGAATCCAAAGCAGGCTCCAGGCTCTGGGCTGTCAGCACAGAGCCCAACATGGGGCTTGAACTCTTGAACCTTGAGATCATGAGCTGAGCTGAAGTCAGGCACTTAACCAACTGGGCCACCCAGGTGCCCTGATACTAGTTTTTTTTTTTTTTTTTTTAAGTCAGAATAGATACACTCCCCAAGCACAGAGTCAGGGGGGAGGTGAAGGTATTCATTAAACTCAGTTGTCAAGGAAGAAAAGAGGTCCCCCCCCCCCCAAAAAAAAAAAAAACCCTGCCACTTAAAAAGTATTTTGACTCTATGTTTCTTAGCCATATGGGAATATACTAAATTCATGCTTTAGTAGCTACAAGGAATCTTTTAGAAAAACCTTGCAAATTTCTGGGGCATCTGGGTGGCTCAGTAGATTTAGTGTCTGACTCTTGATTTTGGCTCAGGTCCTGATCTCATGGTTTGTGAGTTCGAGCCCTGCGTTGGGCTCTGTGCTGGTAGCTCAGAACCTGTTTGGGATTCATTCTCTCTCCCTCCCTCTCTCTGCCTCTCCTCTGCTTGCCCTATCTTTAAATAAATAAATAAATGAAATGAAATGAAATGAAAAATAAAAACCTTGCAAATTCCTGGAGAATAAACCTTAAGTGTACTTTATTTGTAATGTAAAAATCATATGCTAAAAATACATTGTACAGGACCCTGAGATTTATCAAATAAAAAATAACAAGGATTTAATATATGACATTTATGTATATTTATTTTGTATCCCAGTATCATACATCTTACCAGATTCTTCTTGGTTGTCCTAAGATATTTACCAGTATCTTTCAGTTTTCTTTGTAGAATGAAATCATTTTCCATAGCCAATAATTGTTATTGTTATGTCCTTAACTAATGTTCTTGGATTTTATACTATACATAAAATATAGCAATACTGTGCTTACACGGTTCCTTACTCTCTTTGTGGATTCCCCTTTCAAGGAAATTTAAGAAGTGCCACTTGGCTCTGCCATCATCACTACCTCAGTCCACGCCTTTAACATTTCTGACCTGTTTTTGCAACTGTCCCCTTGCTTTAGATTCTGACTGCCCTTTGATTTGATTGATTTTCCACACTACCGCCAGCCATCTTTTTTACATTGAAAACTTATTCATTTCTCTACCCCAGATTCCTTACTCTTTTCTCATTCCCTTCTGGATGTAACTCAGATGATTTTGAAAGCCGAACAGAGCCTGCATTCTGGCATGAGCCCCATTTCCCTGGCCATTTCCTCCTGTCTCTGAAGCCACTCACCTGGCCATTCTCTGAATGCCCACACGCTGTGTTCTGACCTTGCAACACCACGCGTTTTGTTCTTCACCTGGTTAATTTCTCACGCTGAGGAGTGGGCTTTCTCCACAAAACCTTCCTAGATTTGAGTCTCCCTTCTCTCCCTCCCAGCTCACCCTCTCCACCTACCACAGTATGTATCTGGGTTAAGTGCCGCTTCTTTTGCTGAAACAGCTTCGTTCTTACCACATTGCAGTGACATTTTTAGCGCTGTGATGTCCCCTATATGGTGACTGCTTGGGTCCAGGAACCCCGTGTGTCCGTTGATTTGTACAGTGGGCGCTCAGTACATATATATTTAATGAATGATCAAATACATGCTTAATTAAGAGAGGAAGTGTGGCAAGTGTAGCTGTGAGAAGGCCAGGTAGCCCTGCCAGTTCTCAAGTCCTGGCTCCCTTACTTATCAGCTGTTACTAATAGGCAAGTTACTTAACCTGTCTGTGCTTTACTTTCCTGATTGAAAAAATGATTGTTCCAAGAATAACGACCTCAGACCATGGCTGTAAGAACTACGTAAAACAGCAAAATGCTTTGCATATCATTAGCATTCAGAGGAATGTTTTGTGTGCGTGCTTGTGTGTGTGTGTGTGTCTTAATGTTTATTTATTAACAGAGAGATAGACTGCCAAGGAGGGGCAGAGAGAGAGAGGGGGTCAGAGAACCCTCTGTGTTATTAGCACAGAGCCCGATGTGGGGCTGGAACTCACAAACCGTGAGATCATGGCCTGAGCCGAAGTCAGATGCTTAACCACCTGAGCCACCCAGCACCCCAGTGCTCAGAGGAATGGTATCTCATTATTATTGCAAAGGAGAGAAGCTGATTAAAATCATAGTATGTAGTATCTTTATTCGGTCTCTCCTGAAGCATATTCATGTACTCATTTTCAATTACAAGTAAGAGCAGAGTAAAACATATTTGGAAAACAGTCATTATTGTAGTATCTAATAAGTAAAATATAGTAAGTGACATAAAGAACTTGATAGTCTTGTATTTTGAAAGGCACACAAATTCAGGTAGTAAAAAGTACATGAATCAGAGACATAAAGTGATTTTGCTAGACTTTTTACTCTCACGTGTACTTCGTAGTTCTACAACTGATAACTGTTCATTGACAAAAAAAATGTTAATGTTCATTAACAAGAAAAATGTTTGTGCTTAGGAAACTAGGCGTTTAGCAGCAGGCATGTCCAGGTTTGCATTCCGTCTCCCACACCTTCCAAGTTGTATAACCACTAATGGGCCTGTGGATATTTCCTAATTAACCTGGGAGTTATTTTAATAAACCTAACATGTGGCCTATAAAAAGCTGAAAAAGTGTTTTTAATGTATGATTCTGAAAATAAAAAGAGGGCAGAGCAGCACCAAATCACTTACATAGCCTAGAAAGGAAATGGAAGAATGAATTCAGGCTCAATCGAGTGCTTTATAGGGATCTAATTGCAATGTCACAGTGATAATATATTGTACTTTTTTAGATTATTTCATATATGTCCATATGTATTTAATTTGAGGTATAATTCGTGTACAATGAAATAGATAAATTTCATGTGAAACTGAATGAGTTTTGACAGATGTTTACAGCAGTGTAACCCAGACTCGTGCGAGGATATAGACAGTTTTCCAGTATGCCAATCCTATGTGCCCTCTCTCCTGATTATTCTTAGTGAAAGATTTAAAATCTCATTGTTTTCTGATATCACAACAGCAACTATTTTAGGTGCTAGTACACTGACCATTATTATATAAACCCTTTAAAGATGTGGAAATTCTGTGGATGGCACAAGCCGGTGGTGTTTCTGGCTATGTTTAATATTGTTCAGGAACTTCTTATTGCCTCATGGCATTGAGAGATGGGAGATATGGAAGAATATGAGAGATCAACATTCTTTATTACATCCCATGCCTTAATGAAAATTTTTGAATTCTGTATATGTGCTGCCAAAGCGAGCGCCGAAGATTTTTGAATTCAAAGGGAGATAACTGACTTGTTATGTTTCTTAGGACTTCTCCTTATTGTTCCTGTCTCAAGACATAGATAAATATGTGTAGCAGACTTTCTTAACATTTAAAAATATCTGGGAAAATGATGGTTAAAAATGATATAAATCGAGTCCTGAGATATTCTTGTGGTAAAGTGGGAAGTGAGTTTTGATTGCCATGATAGTCTTGGGAAAAAAAAATGATAGTGCTGGGAATCAAAATTTCAAATGATAGGTATTGGAAATTATCAGTGAACCATAGATCTTTTTAAGAAGACAAGAATATGCAAAAAAGCCAATACTTAATTTCCTAGAAGAATGCTGTGTACTGAAAACAGAATGCTGAATATGAAATTAAGTTAAAATGTCTTATTGTAGTGTTAGAAATTGATATTTATGCAAATGTTAGATCTGTGACACATTAACTCATTGTTTAAGCAAGAACAGTTAACGTTTAGACTCATTCTGTAATAGTGATCACCCTCTAACTGTGGGGCCCTAACAATTACTTTGTCCTAAGTTACATGATAAGGTAAAGAGGAGAATAATCTTTAGGATATATCAGTAGGCAATGGTAAGTCTTATTTATATGGTATTTAAGAAACAAATTACCTGCCCCTTATGAGCGTTCATTTGTATAGGCCCAGCTCTGACTTCTCTTTTTCTCTCCTCATGTAATATTTTCCCTAAAGATTATTTATTTATTTTGAGAGAGAGAGAGAGGCAGAGAGAGAAAATCCTAAGCAGGATTCACACTGTCAGCACAGAGCCCAGTGTGGGGCTTGAACCCATAAACTGTGAGATCATGACCTGAGCTGAAACCAAGAGTCAGGTACTCAACTGGCTGGGCCACCCAGGCACCTCTCCACATATTTTCAAGCTTCATTATTACAGGAAAAGTGTAGAGATTGTTTTGCTGGTTGCCTACTCACTACTCATTCCATACTTACCCCCTTCTCAAAGCTCCCCTACCATACTAATCATAAAATTTAGGTTGGATTGATGCTAGGTCCAGCTGCATGAGTGGGTTCTGATGGTTTGGAACCAACTTACTTCAGGATTGGAGATAAAATCTGCCAAAACCAATCAGCACAGGATTCCTGCTTGATTATAGAGTTAAGTTCAGGAATATTGTTTGATAATTAGGAGCATGTTACCCTTACTCTTCCACAGGCTAAAAAGCAAGGATGATTTCAGCTCTCTTTCTAGCCATTGTGCAACCATGAAGTTGGCAAAGCTGAAGATGATGTGCTAAATATAACACCAGCACATGAAGTTGGTCAGAGCCAAGGACATGTCTTTTCTTTCTTTAACACGGCAAAATCCATCTTTCATGATCTGGCTCTTGCACACCTTTTCAGCCTCATCTCCAATCTATTCCCTGCTGTACTCTTAACCCAGCTGTGTGTTCCTGTGAAGAATTCCCAGATTGTCCCATGCTCTAATTTCTCCCAAATTCTTTTTTCTCCTGTAAGTCCTTATCTAGAATCCTTTAATCATGCTGCTTGAGTGCCTGTCTACCATATATTATTTATGATTCAAGCCTAGGGTAACTGTCTGCTATCGTTTAAATGTTAGTGAGCTCCCAAAATTTATATGTTGAAACTTTAAAAAAAATTTTTTTTAATGTTTTTATTTATTTTTGAGACAGAGAGAGACAGAGCATTAGCAGGGGAGGGGCAGAGATGGAGGGAGACACAGAATCCAAAGCAGGCTCCAGGCTCTGAGCTGTCAGCACAGAGCCCGATGTGGGGCTCGAACTCCCGGACTGTGAGATCATGCCCTGAGCTGAAGTCGGACGCCCAACCGACTGAGCCACCCAGGCGCCCCATGTTGAAACTTAAACCTAATGACTCATGTGATGGTATCAGAAGGTGAGATGGGGTGGTGATGACATCATGAAAATGTAGCCCTTGATCAGTGTTCTTACAAAAGAGGCCCAAGAGAGCTCTCTTGTTTCTTCTGCATATAAAGTTACAGTGAAAAGATGTCCCTAGACAACCTCACAAGAAACAGAGGTTGCCAGGCACCACAGTCTTTGATGTCTCAGCCTCTATAACCATAAGAGATAAGGTGTTTTTTTTTTTAATGTTTGTTTATGTTAGAGAGAGAGAGAGAGCGTGCGCGCGCACACGCGCAGGCGCGTGCGCGAGTTGGGGAGGGGCAGAGAGAGAGGGAGACAGAATCCCAAGTAGGCTCCAGGTTCTCAGCTGTCAGCACAGGGCGCGACGTTGGACTCCAACCCACAAATCATGAGATCATGACTTGAGCTGAAGTTGGACTCTCAACCAACTGAGCCATCCAGGCGTCCCTAAAGGTTTGTTTAAAAAAAAATTTTTTTTTTTAACGTTTATTCATCTTTGAGAGACAGAGACAGAGCGTGAGCAGGGAAGGGGCAGAGAGAGGGAGGTACAGAATTGGAGGCAGGCTCCAGGCTCCGAGCTGTCAGGACAGAGCCCGACGCGGGGCTTGAACTCACCAACCGTGAGATCATGGCCTGAGCCAAAGTCGGATGCTCAACTGACTGAGCCACCCAGGTGCCCCAAGGTTTGTTTTTTATAAGGCACCCAGTTTATGGTATTTTTGTTATAGCAACCAGAATGGACTAAGACACTGTCTCTTTGAAGTATTTCTTCTATCTTTTACCCCTGTGGCATCTACTGATTACGGCGTTCCTCCTCTGTGCTTCCGTGACACCTTAGAAAGTGGAAAGCCTCTATATTTAATTTTAAGTGAGGATTTTTGGCCTCTCTCTCAAGAGAGCAACCTTAGTATCAATGTTTTTTCATTATTGTGTTCAAGGAACCACCCTTTCTCCTTGCTAGTACTATAGCAGATTTTTTTTAAGTTTTATTTATTTATTTTGAGAGAGAGAGTGCAAGTCGAGGATGGGTGGAGAGACAGAGGGGGAGAGAGAGAATCCCAAGCAGGCTCCACACTGTCAGCACAGAGCCTGATGTGGGGCTTGAGCTCACAAGCTGTAAGATCACGAACTGGGCCAAAACCAATAGCTGGTCATTTAACCGGCTGAGGCACCCAGGTCCCCCACTATAGCAGAGTTTTGGTAGACTGTACCAATACTATTTTTCATAACTGAGTTGGGCAACATTTTGATATTGTGCTCATTTTATGAAACTGATCCAAATAATCATGTTTCAAATGGCATCAAGTGCAAGAAAAATATTACTACCTTGGGTTCACCGTGTCACCTTTGATTTTTGGAAAATGAATCACTTGGTTATTTGAAGTGTTAGCCTGTAAATAGGAAAACATAGATTCTGATCTTCCCTCTTACATTTTCACAATTATGAAAATCCTCTTTTAAATGATTGTGAGAACAAAGTGTTTGGGAAAACAAGTAGCACCAGTCAAATCTGGTCTTAGCTGGGTTTAGTTCCTGTGTGAGCCAGAGAGCTTCCTTGTTTTCTCAGGTCATCAGAAGTGCCCTTGTCCCTGGTTATCAGTCTTCCAAAAGGAAGGCCATTAGAAAAGAGAACTCTCATGGGCAGTGTGTATGGATCCTTGGAAATCTGCCAACAACTTAGGAAAAACAGCCAAAGTGAATGCCTGACTCCTAAGTGGACGTCACTAACCTACTGCACGAAGTACTTCATCACTTATTTCAGTGTGGTTATTATTATTAATACACATGTCATGACCTGTGGCATCTTAGAATCTACAAGAGAGCCTGTGTGACATCTACAGACATTCTTTGCTTGGCCTGCTCAGCATTTTAAAGCGTTAGCTTGGGTGCATTATAAGCTGCTTGGTGTCCGTTGTGTATACCAGGGTCTTTTTACACACTTGTGTTACTGTCTACTTTCATTTCCTGTAAAATAGGAAGTTTGTTGTTTGAAGAGCTTAGGTCTCATCTCTCTCTGTCTCCCACTGTCTGTATAGTTGAATGTATGTATGTATCTGTGCATGTGTGTGTGTGTGTATGTATTTCATAGCGTTCAGATTTGTTCTTTGTACATTCCCTTTCCAAAGTTCAGGATTACTGAATAATGAATGTAGGATGTTAAAACATTAATTAAATTTGTCCCAGGGAAATCTAACAAATTAGATGAAAACAGTCATGGAGGTTCTCTACTTACAGTTAATAATTAAAAAATATATGTTTTTTTCTATCTGATGCCATCAAATCAAGTGAGCCTGTTTCCGTGACCGAGCACCAACATAACTGACACAGGAGTGAATATGTTGCACGGCCGAGCTCAGGGGGCTCTGTGGGGAGCAGCTGGTCCCTCCACTTTTACTTGAAGAGTTATACACTCAAATTGGCTTGAAAATTCTTAGTGTACTTTAATTCCAAATTAGTTAGTTGCTGAAATGTTATTTCATTTGGGGATTGCTCCAAATCCCCATCTTAAAAATCTCCAAGAGATCTACAAGAAGAGAAGGTAAGCTAACATGGTCAGCAGACCTAAACTCCAGCTTGTATTCTGTCCAGTACGTTGTGGCTTCCTGTCTTTTCAAAGCTGGTAATTCTGGTGGACAAGCAGTGGTCCAAGGCAACTGGAAGAAGACCCTAGTGTGGGAGCCTTCTCTTCAGTTATGGGGAAGGGAGGGTAAGTGAAGTTTGCTGATAAACAAAACTGATAGCATTGAGCCAAAAGGGCACCGGAATTCTATCTCACTGTCCCATAAGTATGTGTGTCTCTGTCACCAGCCAAAGATGGTTTTCCCTTTTCATAAAGATCAGAGCTATCTGAATATTCCCCAAAATAAGTTTAAACACTTTTACAGAACAACGTCCAGCTGGAGAAACTTGTACAGGTAATTTCAACTGTTCTGTCAGCTAAAAATCTCTTCTCTCAGCCCTCCTGCCCCCATCCAACATTCTACACACACACACACACACACACACACACACACACACAAGGCTTAAAGAAGGAACTTTATCCTATGCTTATAATTTCTAAAATAAAATTCTTCTCATGCAGTGCTAAAAAATGTTCTGTGATGTTTCTTAGATGTTTTGGTATAAATAAGAGTGTTTTGGTTCATTAAAAATCGTGTATGTTTATGGTACCACTCTTTTTTTTTTAATGTTTATTTATTTTTGAGAGAGAGAGAGAGAGCAAGTGCAAGCAGGGAAGGGGCAGAGAGAGAGGGAGACACAGAATCCAAAGCAGGCTCCAGGCTCTGAGCTGTCAGCACAGAATTGGATGTGGGGCTCGAACCCACAAACTGAGATCATGACCTGAGCAAAAGTCAGATGTTTAACCGACTGAGCCAGTCAGGCGCCCTGGTACCACTCTTTATGACCTGAAAATACATTCACATTCTGCCACAATGTGAGCAGAAGAGTTACACGGTATATTTTTAAAGTGACAAAATATTTGTAAATTAAGTGTATAAATTAATAGCTCTGTATATGCATAAAATGTGAAAGTGTTTATATGTTTAATGCATACTTTAAGATAATGAGTGGTCTGTAGAGTATTTGCTCATTTTGCTTATTTGTATTTACTAGTTTTTTTTCTTTTTCTTTTTTTAAATGTTTATTTATTGTAGAGAGAAACAGAGTGCGAGCCAGGGGAGGGGCGGAGAGAGAGGCAGACACAGAATCCGAAGCAGGCTGCAGGCTCTGAGCTGTCAGAACAGAGCCTGATGCGGGGCTCGAACTCACAAACCCTGAGATCATGACCCGAGCCAAAGTTGGATCCTTAACTTACTGAGCTACCCATGCACCCCACTAGTTTTTTTCTATAATGAACATGAAACACTTATAAAATACATGAATACATTAAGGTGTTTTGTTTTGTTTTGTTTTGTTTTAAAATATAGTGATTGATGAGGGTTCCCAGATACAGAAGCTTAGTGCTCTGAAGGGCTATTATTACTAGGATAACCTGAAATAGGTTTGCCCTGAATGCAATGGGTTCAATATACACAGAGAGTATAAACACCTGACCTTTTAATAAGGTGAGGCCACAAGTGTATATACAGGTGTGTAGAACACATCTATAACATTAAATCAAATGCTTATAAACCATCAAAGAAAATATGTTCAAATATTAACATATAGTTTCTGCTATGCTAAAGAGTGAAGTTATCAGGACTTTTATAAGAAACCATGAGCATGTGTTTCATTCTCTAATGTTGCTAATTTCTCATAAGTGAAAAAGGCAATTTGATCACCTTTTGTTTAAATGAATTTTACATAACTAACAAGGGTTTTCTAAACTCGTGTGTGTGCATGTGTGTGTGTGTGTGTGTGTGTGTGTGTGTGTGTGTTTGGGTTTAGCTGATAAAGAATTTTTAACATGTCAAATTACTGAATATTTAAGAATGCTTATCCTTTAGCAAGATTTGGGGTTCCATTATTATTTATAAAACAAGTATCTTCACCCAATTTTACTACATACAGTTATTCTATTACTGGGCTTTTCCTCCAAACCAAAGAAACACCAAACCACAAAGTTCTGTTCTCCTTGAAAGCCTTTAGAGGTGAATTTCAGTTGTACAGTGGAGACTTTTGCATGAATAGAGAATTATCCAGAGATTTATTTGAGATAAAAACAATCATGCATCATTGCAGGGCTGAGCAAGCTGTAAGCCCAAAGAGATTCAGAGAATTTTGCCTCAACTCTGACTACTGTGATTTGAGTAAGACCATAATCATTGATACTATGAAACATTCATGTTCCGTGGCCCGCGTGAGGTTTGCCATGGAATTGCTGCCCGGGCAACACATTTCATTTCTTTCTTGCATTGCGCGCCGCTCCCTACATTTGAGTGGACGTGCTGGAGGATGCTTCATGCTTTCTTAGAAAATCAGCTTTGAGCCGTTGCTACATTTTCAATTTTATTACACTTTTCCCAAGTGTGAGAGGCAGTAATGATCAAAGATTTTTTTCACATGTATAATTCATATGATTTTGATGGAAAGCACATTGTAATTGTCTGTTGTAGAACATGGTGAAAATTGTACAATTAAAATAATCCTGGTAATTGTGTTTATGTGTGTTACAGTTGGAAAGCTGGGACTGTTAAGGAAAGATTTTGGAAATAGATTTTTCAGAGGCTTTGGTGTTTTGATCTTTGAGCTACTCTTCAACACAGACCTCTAGGGTATACTTTATCAAGCCATCAATTTATGCACTTTACTGACGATGAATTTGTGGGACACTTGTGGTCTGCATTTATGACCATGCAGCCACACCCTTCACAACTTTTAAGGTACTCCTGAAATACTGCTTTGCCTCCTCTCGTTTAGCACTTCATCTAATGTAAGAAATATATGTTATCTATCTCCAGATAAAATCGTGTTTGTGCGTTAATATTTTCTGTTGCCTTGCATTGCATTTTCTTTATTTATTTCTGAGATTTCTTTATATTACTCTGGTGCTTCAGTTTAGCTTTATGTGTTGGCCCCTAGATTCTCCAAAAATTTTTCAATAAATTTTTAAGACCCATTTGAAATAAGCTGATGTCTAAATAAACTTTGAAGAAAAAAAACAGAGAGGTCTTATATAAAGGAATAGGTGTAACTTGATAAGAATCAGGCTTCAGTTTTAACACACACACACACACACTTTTAAACTCAGTGTACTACAAAAACATTAAATTAATAGGATGACTGGTGACATGCCCTGCTCCTGCCACCCATGTGCACATGTGACATTGTGTAGTAAATTACTCATGAATGGCATGGGGAAATATCATGAAAGCTACTCACAATGTACTTATGAAGTCAAATAAGATAACATGTGTTGTAAAAATTTAAATACACTACGCATAGAGGAAATTTGCAAGAGTGGGCACTACATCCAGAATTCCTGGAGCACCTGGGTGGCTCAGTTAAGAGTGGCTCAGGTCATGATCTTATGGTTCACAAGTTCAAGCCCCACATTGGGCTCCGCACTGACAGCACATAGCCTCCTTGGGATTCTCTCTCTCCCTCTCTCTGCCCTTCCCCCACTCACTCTCTCTGTCTTTCTCAAAATAAATAAATTTTAAAAAATTAAAAAAAAATCCAAAGTATTGAAGAACTTTACTTGTATTGGCAATAATTTTCCTTCATGTGACCTTGTTTTTCTGTCGCTATTACCTTTCTTTAATCATGAGCATTCTGTGTTTTATTTCTGGCTTTGTTCCTTATTTAATTTCATTTTCCTTTCATTTCACCTGATGTGAAGACATTTGGCCATGCTATTATTTTACTTGCACGTGGGCTGGAAGCACATCTCTTAGAAGTTCTTCTCTGATTTAGTTTAACCTAAGTTAGGGCTGTTGGTCTACTGTGGAAAAGTAAAACTGTACACATGGAATATGCACATAAAATGTCTGTGAAGACCATTTGGAAATGCAGTTATGATTAACAGTTACAGTAGATTTCTTTGTTTCTCAAGCTCACTTTCTCCCTTTTGTCTTAGGGGATTAGAGAAACCTCTGATAAATAAAAGGATTTGTATGTAAGGTTTGGATACCTCATCCCTTAGTTTCATGAAGGATTTGAATTTAAAGCTGATTAAAATCCTAATAAATGAATATACACAGGAAATATTTATCCATTGAGATAAAAATGGCATTTTTAATAACAAGAATGAACTTTGTGAGATATTTTCCCTGGTGAAGCTCAATGCCTTTGAAAAATAATAAAACCCACAAATTATCTCATTAATGTGCATATTAATTAATGAATAAAAACTCTATTCCCTCTCATTTTAAGATACAAATCAAGGTGAAATATGAAAGGCTTTATACCTCTAAATTAGTCTGTGGAAAAAATAGTGAGCTCAGCCTAGAAAATTCTTGAAAGTCTTTGGTCTTTATTCCCTTTATGAAGCCAGTATGGGATTTCTGGTCACCTTTGAAAATGGAAATTTTGACATTTAAATGCAAGAACTAGGAACCATACTTTTAAAAATTCACAAGCTGGAGCTTAATGTAAATAATTCTATGATTTGGCATCTGGGTTGTATAGAATAAAGGTTAAAGATCTGCGATTTGGTGTCTAACTCTGTGTGTTTGCGTCTGGGCTGAACCAGGTGGTGCTGTGTGAGCGTGTGTGGGTCACGTGGCCTCGAGTGCCTCAGCCTCTGACCTCTGATGCAGAGCATGACACCTTGCTCATGGGTTTATTGTGAGGATTAAAAGAGATATACAAAGAGATACATACGGTGTATAAAACACCGTATTGCTTGGCAACTGGTTGTTATTCAGTAAGGGCTATTTCAATTATAAATTGATAATAATTCCTGGCAATAAAATGAAAATGTTTGGGTCGCTGATATGTTCCAGTTGGAAATGTTTCCTCATTGCAGCAAAAGATTTGAACCAACAGTATGTCTAATATGTATATTTGAAAACCTCTGAAAAATATTGACAAGGTATGAAGTATACTGCAGAATTGACTTTTAAATGATTTTATAGTGAAAACCAGCCAGGATTCTTCTTTCTTCTCTCCTTTGGAAAGGTGTATTATAAATAAAACTTTTTCTTTAGTGGTGCTTGTGGAAGGTGGGATGGTGGAGGGTATATTGAAACAAAATGGAGGGAATCAGTTCAGTTTCCCATGCCATGTTTAAAGGCTTGTGTTTTTTTTTTTTTGTTTGTTTGTTTTTTCTTTTAATTTTTTATTTATTTTTTGAGAGTGAGATAGAGAGCAAGCTGGGGAGGGGCAGAGAGAGAAATCCCAAGCTGACAGCACAGAGCTTGACGTGGGGCTTGAACTCACCAATGGTGAGATCATGACCTGAGCCAAAAACAAGAGTCAGACACTTAACTGACTAAGGCACCCAGGTGCCCCTAAAAGGTTGGTTTTATAATTTAAAAAAAAAAAAAAAATGACCAGAACAGCACAGTTTAAAATATTTTGGTACACAATTTAAATAGATATTGAGATCACACTTATCTATTTAACATATACCAAAATATTTTAGTATCATAACTTTCCGGAGTTGAATATCCAAGTTTTAAATAATTTAAAGATTTACTTGAAAATTTAACTTGTGGTTTTAAAACAAGATTGACTTTTATAGTACAAGAAACTGTTTCCTAACTTTGATACTACATGATTTTAAGGCACGCTCTTAATTTTAATAAAATGTGAATGAAATACAGTTTCATTACTTTTGCAAAGTATTTTTTTTTCTTTTGCAATAAAGTCAATATGAGCCCGACTCAACACTGATTTGGAACATGTGGATGTATATAATACAAAATAAATCAAGAAAAAAAGATCAACACAGTGAGTCCATTTGAAGAAGGAAAATTTTTTGTTTTATATAATGAAAATCCCTCACGTGTTATTTGATTTATTGAATAGGATCTTTTGCATTTGACAGAGGCATGTTCTTTCAGTGATTACTGCTATACATGACTTAATACTAGCTAATATATGAGCAAAAAAAGTCGACTTTATTTAAAAAGATACAACACAAAAAAAATCTTCCTAGGATAAATGAGTGTAAATTACTTAAAATCCACAAATAAAATTCTTTGTCTAACAATAAAATGAAGTAGTTGCAGTGAAGTTGAATATGAAACAAATAAGATGTTTAGTCTAACATGAGAATTACTTGTAGTATCATGGCCACTGTTAACTGTGTTTTAAATTTCTTTAGTTTTACATCTTAGAATATTGTCTGCTGAAGATAATAATGTCTCAGATAGGTTAGATAATTGATTAAAACATTTTGCATTACTGTTTGGGTGTATAGTGTATTACATGCTATTCTATACTATTAATCCATTATTATTCATTCTTGGCAATGAAATTTTCGTTTAACCTTGGTTTAAGGATATTCAAATTCACATAATGTCAATTAATCCCTAATCTAGGTCATGCACTATACTAGCCGTTTTCACTTTTTTTCCCCTTATTCAAGCCTCATAGTAACCTTTTGATGACAGCTTTATCTTCTTTATGAAGATACAAGAATTGAGGGTTTTTGGAGAATTATTTTAGAAACAATATTATTTTGATGCCTAAAATCACTTGAGGAGGTGTCCTCATAATTCTGCTCTTACAGCCCAGGAAATTATATTTTCTCCTGTACCAGGGTTTTCAATACAACAATACTATGAATAGTGAGGCACTCTTCCTCCTAGAGGAATTAAAGAGAATAGCATTTATTTATGCTGATAGCTGGCTGTTATATTTAAATTCATACTGTTGATGTAACCATATTTGCACCAAACCTAGAAATTAATTCCACATATGTGTGCTTGGGCCCAGCTTTAACCCTTCTGACCTTGTCTCCCCCTCCCTTCCCTTCCTTCTATTGTTGGCACAGTGCATGCACAGGCACACAGACACACACATTTATTCTTCCTCTCAGTCTCTCTTTAGTATTCTAGAATGATTAAGAGATTCAGATATGAAAGATGAGATGGTGATGGTACAAGTAGATCTCCTGGGACTCCTTTTGTCATGAATCCCCCAATTGATCCAACAAAGGAAGTATTCCCAGGATGTTTGAAATTGCTTTGTGGGGCTCTGGCTTTTCTTTAGCTGCCTGACCTTAAGCGGGTCTGACCTTAAGCAGCTCCCTGGAGCTCCTGAAGTTCCTGAATTGGTGCAAAATGTAGTCCCGGTCAGCACTTCTTCACAGTGGGCAGAGCAACGCACAGAAAAGAGAAGAGTAATTAGGTCAGAATGTTGAAATACAAAGACATAGTTTTATCTTTTATAAGTAAGAATCTGTTAGTCTAAACCATTAATAAAGCTTATAAAGATGTCTGCTTCATAATCAGGTTAATAACTACTGAGAAAATCTGAAATGTTCATTTCAGTATATGTGTGAGTTATGTCAGTCCTAGTCCTACCATTACATCTTGTGGAATTATTATCCTGAGACCGAAGTATAGCTGTTTTAAGGCCTGATTTGGATCCTTCAGTTTGCGTACTCTTTTTTTTTTTTTTTAAGTTTTTAATGTTTATTTTTGAGACAGAGAGAGACAGAGCATGAACAGGGGAGGGTCAGAGAGAGACAGAGACACAGAATCGGAAGCAGGCTCCAGGCTCTGAGCTGTCAGCACAGAGCCCGACACGGGGCTCGAACTCACAGACCTTGAGATCATGACCTGAGCCGAAGTCGGACGTTTAACTGACTGAGCCACCCAGGCGCCCCCATTTTGCGTACTCTTAATTCAGCTCTATTCTTGAGGCATTTCAATACCTACACCTCAAAACCATCTTTTATTTATTTGTGTGTCTGTTTGTTTGTTTGTTTATTTATTTATATTTTAGACAGAGAAAGAGAGCATGAGCAGGGGAGAGGGGCAGAGGAAGAGGAGAAAGAAAGAAAGCATCTCAAGCAGCCTCTACTCTCAATGCAGAGCCCATCACATTTACCATCCCCCCCCTTTTTTTTAAGGAAAAAGCTTTGTACTACATAAATGCACACCAAAGAGAATAATATATTTACTAGAAGAAATATCAGATAACAGTTATTTTTAGCTGCTACTGGTATCATTATTAATGAAAAGAAACTTGGAAGAAACAGGGAGGCATAACTGTAGCAGTGGAGTTTTTGGAGCAAGGAACTGGGTCTGCTGAATATTTCAAATTATTGGTTCATTGAATCATGATTGAGTGGAGCTAAAATTTTATTTCTCGTATGGTGCCTTCATGTGGGCTCAATCTCTTAAAAGGACATATTCTAAATTTATCACATTAGGCCCACATATAGCTTTTTTTTGACTGTTATTTTCATTTAGAGGCAAAAAGATCTAGCTTTCTACTAGCAGCATCCTCTTTAATGTTTTTTTGTTTTCCTGACACAATAGTATTTTTAAATTCACATTGTGTTTCTCTTAAATTAGTTCAGAGAAAAGGGGAAAAAGTGATGGGTGTAACTGAAATACTATTATAAAACTAAAAATAGTTATTACTAGAGCATCTCTTGGATTGCTCTTTCCTTTCTATCAGTTAAATATATTGACTTCCAACATATCATAAGGAACTTCCTAAGAATCTATTACTTAGTAATATTTTATTTATCTCAAAATGTCCATTTCCTAATACATCATTCGACAGAGATGTTGTTTGCCCATCTATCATGTGTCAAATATTATTATAATGAGTTTTGAGAATAAGATGAATGAATTCAATTGCCGTGTTTGACTTCAAGCGGCATCTAGTGTATCAACAAAGATCTGTCAGAGCCTACTACATGTTTGATATTATTTAATGTTTCAGTTCAACAAGCATTTAAGGAATGTCTGTGGTATAGCAGACATAGTGATGGCACTGAAAATACAAAAGTCTACGTCAAGATTCCTCTTGTCAAAGAACCCATAGACTCTTCTGGCAAACAGACATGTGAGTCTGTGGTTAATATTGGCTATGACTGTTAGAATTGTGTGGATGGTTCTGACAAGCACAGGAGTGATTACTTGTCCTGGGCCAGCAGTAAGAATAGTACTGTTACTGCCTGACCTAGGGAATGATGAATGAAAAACATGTTTGGAAACAAAACATAATTTGGTGGAAATAGGGAAACTCTATAGAAGAAAGAATTATTCTTTCCTGTGTCTTTTTGGTAGCAACAAGAATGCCACATTAAAGAATTTGGGATTTTCCCCAAAATGGCAGGCAGCAACAGAGAATTCAGTGGATCACACTGATTTTTAAAAATATAGATCCTGGGAGTATAAACTGGGGAGGCTAAGTCCAGAGGCCAGATCACTTCTTATTAACAAGAACTTCCACTATTAAGGATCCATGGCCACTGGCTGTTTGTTGACAGTTGGCAGGTTGTTTGTTCCACAAAATTCTTTACCTGTAATTTTCTGGGATCTTAGAATATAAGGAGACCATAAAATAGATCTCTCCCATGGGCATTTCCTGTTAGGCAAGTGTAAAAATAATTTATAGTCACCCTCACTGTGGTTGTTAGAGAAGATCTTTAGCTATATTGGACTTACTGAAGACACTTCCTCAATTTGTTTGTGTATATATATATATATATATATATATATTTTTTTTTTTTTTTTTCAATTAAATCAAACTTAATACAGAGCTCCATTAGTTTATATCTAATGGATGTCTCAAAATTATGTGTCGTAATCTTAGTTATCAACAGATTATAGAAGAGAGGCTATGGGAAAAAATGAAATATGTGCAAAAGCCTAGAAGCCTTGAACCATTGGAGGTGCCTCGTGTACATCATAGGATAGCTACAGACAGAATGGATGACACATCCCTACATGTGCCACCATGTTCCAAATGAGTATGTTATTTTCTGACAAATGAAAAAATCATTTCAAGGAATTACTGATTTTATAGCAGGTTTTGTTATTTATTCTCCTAATCCACAGTTATCTAGAGCTGTACAATGGGGCAGACTCCAAAATATTTAGATGATCAAAAAAAGTTTGCGAAGATTGTGCAAATCACCCAGAAGAGGCACTAATGCGTTCATACCTGGCTGTTAGTTATATGTTCATAGACTCCTATGGTGTTAGCTGGTTCCTGGCCTGTAGTACATGTAAGTTTTGGAGATTTCAGACTCTTGGGCACTTTCAAGTCCATTTTCAGGGCAGTTTCAAGTCATTGAGGCCAAGTGTGCTTTGCATCTCATTTTGTTGCTAACATCTTTAGTTTCTGGGTAAGCCTCCAGTTGTACCAGTTGCCTTGCATTCAGAAAATAATCCCATTAGGAGATCAAAATGTTCATGTGAGTTTAATGATTGGTCATGATTTGCTTGTAAAATAACAAAGAGTTACATGAGTAAGCTTTGAGACAACCTATTTATACCAGATAATTCTAGTAGAAAAAAACTAACAAAAGATAGATAACTTGAAAAGTTGTTTTTTAGGGCTTAGAACATATTCTTTTTTCTGTTTCTGAGTTTTTTGTGTAATTTATGCAAGTGTTGGATAAGTAAGTAACCAGCTATTAGAAATTGTCACTTTAAAATATGTTCACTGTAAGCACAGTGTCATAGAGTTAGTGCGATAATTTTTATTTCTACTGTGGTTAGTATATGATATACGTGGGCCATTAAAATAAAGAACATTTTTATTTATACTTGCACTAGCATACCCAGGGAGAAATGTAAGTGGATACAACCATTGCTGAGGAAACAGATTTCCTTTAGCAAGTTGTTGCTAATGGAATTATTCATTAATTTATTTCCCTCTTCAATGTAAAAATTTAAATTTTAGAATAAAAGTCACCTTCAGTAGATGGTAAATTAGTTTTATGGCATGAAACTGCCGTAAGTGAGGAAATATTGTTAAGAACATATCAGTCAAATAGAACTCATAAATAGTAAGGGTTTTCTTCTATTTGTGTTGGATCATCAACTTAGATACTTTTAGAAAAAAGCCTAACGTAAGAAACACTACTAAAAAGCAAGGGACAAAACTTCTAATAGCATTGTTTGATTTCCTCATTCTAATTTAAATCAGTGAAGAAAATGCTTACTCTAAGTCAATTTTTTTCTGATACACAATTGGTTAGTATAGAGTAAATTATGAATGTCACATTTAATTTAAAACTAAAGAGAGAAATAGCATCATAGAGAATGTGCTCTTTTGTGAATGTCAAGTGCAACTTGTTGAAGGTCTTTTGAAAAACAAGTAGGAAAGACTGTGCATTAGTTATGCATGCCTAGAGCACCTACTAGTTTGGAATACAGATGCTGAGTACACTATTGATTAGTACTGTTTTTAATGCAGGTTGGCTCTTGGAATCACATTGTTTCTGTTTTCCATTTGAGGATAATGAGCCTGTGCTACAGAATGGATACAAAGCCTCTTAAATTCTGTGTAGAAAATAACATTCTTGCCTGGAAACTTGGTTTTCACTTTCCATAATTCGAGATTTACCTGGGAACTTGTTAGGAGTTTCTAGAGAAGGTTTTCCTCTCTCGTGTGTGTGTGTGTGTGTGTGTGTGTGTGTGTGTGTGTGTGTGTGTGTGTGTGTGTTTCTTCTTAAATACTGGTTCCCCTTAACAAACAGGTATCTTTTGTTAGCATGGTGCCACACGAATGAGAATGTTGCCAAATGTTGTTAGCCCTCTCCTTTCTGTTCACTTCTACACCTTTCATTTAGGTTTTTGGGACGGTTAATAGTGTTAATCCCTGTAAGGCTCTTACTCAGTTCGCGATATACTCCCAGTCATCAGTAGGATACGTGGAGAGTATATTTCCATGGCATAGATGAGAAGTGTGAGGCATGGAAATATCGGTAATTGGTACAGAGACATCATTGGGCCTCCTCAATAGTGACATTTTAGGAATATCCCCAGGCCAATCTTGTCCCCTATCTGTGGCCCATTGACTTGTTATAACTCTCCTGCTCCAGACTCAAATATCCACCCACCAGAGGGGTTTGGCAGTATTCCTTGACATTTTAGGAAGAACCTAGAAAAATTAAATTCAGACAATATGAAATCATGAGAATGAAGATAAAAGTTTACAGTTAGAACAGTCATCAATATTCTTTTTTTAAGAAAAAGAATATCAATGTTCTTTTTTTAAGAAAAAAAATTTAATGTTTATTTATTTTGAGAGAGGGAGGGGGAAGGGGCAGAGAGGGAGAGAAAATCCCAAGCAGGCTCCATGCTGCCAGCCCAGAGCCCAACACAGGGCTCCATCTCATGAACCATGAGTTCATGACCTGAGCCGAAACCAAGAGTGGGATGCTTAACCGGCTGAGTCACCCAGGCACCTGGATCTTCTATCAATGTTGTTAAGATGACTAATTTTTAGTTATTCCAGCTGTTGTTGTCATTGTTGTCATCGTCATCACCACCATCAACATCTCACTTACCTGGTATAACAAAATTTAAAGTATGATAATAGAATGGGTTACTGGCCTTTAAAGAATCATTTGATATAGCAAATTCGTAAGGTAGCCAGTGCTGCAGGAGAAGCTTCCTCCTCTCCAATGAAAGTCCATTTGCCCTTGGTGTGCCAGATGACATTTTCTCAGGCATTAACTAAAAGATTACAAAATAATTGGTTTACTTCCACTTTACACTAGCACTGGTTCAGAATGTTTCTTTAAGGGGATCAGCATTATTATAACGTTTTTATCTGCAGAGGGAATAGGTGATTTTGCTGGTTGTACCATAGGGAATATTTGAGCAAAAGGTTTAGTTGCTTTGTATAGTTTGCCATTCTACCTGGTTTGTGAGTCATTTAATTAAAAGATAAAGGAACAGAATTAAAACATACCCTTGTAAGTAATCTTTCAGTTTGCTTCTTTAGCCTGGTGACCGTGCCCTGGTAATTTTACTCGTTTTCATTTCACCTCCGGTCACTGAGTTAGATACTGAGTAGAGATTATTTGCCAAGTTGTGACTTCTGGCACTTGAGCCATTACAGCTTTATTAGTAACTCTTATAAACCATCATAGCTAATACTCATTCTGTTTAAAGTGAAGATCTGAGTCCAGAAGGTATAGGTAAATGCCAGTTTTGGAAAGAGAAGTAGGAAAAATTTTCTGTCTTCAAGTGCATAGCATATATGGGACAAATCAAGGTAATTCATACTCCCTTCACTTTCAAAAATCATATTTTTATGTTAATAGATGTTTTTTTATGTTCACTAGTTAATTTTCATGAAGTGATTGATTCCATTTTCAGTTTTCTCTGCTAGGTGGGTTGTCTAAAATATTCAAAGATAGTTATGGCCCCCTGGTGGTCAAATAATGCAAAATTCCCAAGACTGAAGAATAATTATCTTTTTCTAAAATGATATTGTTGGAAATTCTAAGCCTATGATTTCAAAAATCTCAAAATAGTCTAATATGTAACAAAGACATCAGCTGGTTGAAGATAATGTACAGTCAAATATCTAATTTTTTATGTAAGTAGATAAATGATCAGGCTTATGTAAATAAAACATTTGAAATCATCACATTCCCTACTCCCACCTCTATGACAGTTTAGATGTGTTAATAAGCAGGTAAAAAAAAGTATGTTTCATATGATGCTTAATTTGTTAACTAAATATCACTTAATGTATAAAACCTATTAAGATAGTATAAGATTTGAACTAGCGTATATGACATATATGCTTTTGGTAATTAAATCCTAACATTTTTATTAAAGTAATTATCTAGTTTCTCATTATCCTATTTTACTCTTCATTGGGAAAAAACATCTTGAGCCATTTCAGAGAAAATAAACATTAATGAAAGTAAATTTTTGAAGGTTTTTTTTTTTTTCTCCTATGTTCAGTACATGTTTGATGTTTTACCTAGAGATTAAAACAGTTGATGTCAGGAAGTATGTATCTTTGTGCATATTTCAATGTATTGTAAGTGGAACAAGCAATTGTTGTCATCACAGTTGTGATAAGGCCTTAAATTTATTTCTACTGAAAAAAAAATACTGATGTGGAGAGTTGACGTCCTACTTTTTAGAAACAACTTTATATACATAGAAAAAAATAATCCAGATTTGGGCCAATTTCTCTTTAAAATAGCATGCAAAAGTTATATAAGATTGTTTGATGTATAAACCTTTCTACTTAAAATATGAAAACAGATGGTAGTGAACTAAGCAGAAATAAATCATGTTATGCAAATATAACTACTCTCTCTGAGTTGTTTTAGTGAAACATTCTTTTTGGTTTTGATATGGTTGTATGAGTGGAGAGGAAAAAAGGGTCTTATAATGTATATATAGTATGTGCCAGTGATCGACATTCAAAATCTGTCTCGATCAGTGCCAATTTGATATTACTATTTTCATCAGGTTCACTTTACTTGATCTCATGGGATAAACTTGTCTCTTCAGTGAAGAAATAGAAGAGGTAGCAGAAATTAAGTGAGTGCTTCAATAAAGGTCACAACAAATTTATCAGAGCTTTGCTAGATTTAAAAAACATCTGTGAAGGCAAAACTAATCTCTGGTGTTAAAGGTTGGAGCACAGGGACATTTGTGGAATGCTAGTAATTTCTGGTTTTTAGATCTAAGTGCATCATATGAGTACTTGTACCTCGTTAAAATCATGATTTATACACTTTTCTGTATGGATACTATTTTCAACAGTAAGTTAAAGTAGGAGAAAAGTTGTGAACACCTGTATAAAATTATGGAATTGGTCATGTTATGAAAATACTGATATGTCAGTGTTAAGATGTTCTTTGAAACATACTCATACACATAATTCACTCTAAGATGCCTTAGAGTTAATTATTTCACCTAAAATAAATTTTACAAAGTGTTTTTTCCCCTATAATTAGCTCAAAGTCAGGAAAGAGAAAGTTGACTTCTATACGCTCACTTAAATGCTCGTATGCCATAGACGTTAGCTCACTGATTTTTCATGTTTCAACACTTCTGCTGAAAAAGAAGTCCTGAAGCATCTTTGTAATTGGTTTATTAATTCTTTTCTTGTGTATTTGGGCTGCTGTAGTAGAAACAACGTGGTCTATGCATTACCCTGAATTTTGTAAAAATAGAAGTAGTTACTATATACTTTTCAGCCTTAAATTAGATGACACATGAGAAAGTCTGTAGCATAAGGTATGGCACATGATGTGTTTTTAGTAAAAGTTAGGGTTTTTTTTTTTTTTTTTTTTCTTTTTCCTCCATGGAGATCTTACCTCAGTCTGCTGTTGGAAATGGATGGATTTTCAGTCTTGTTGGCAACACAAAGAAGTGAACATTTGTTACTTTGAAATATGCACCATTTTATGAGAGCATTAGCCAGATGAAAAAGCTTTATGTTGTAGATGTCATTTATCAATGTGATGTGAGTATGGGCTAACTGACAATGGTATCCTAATTTTGTCTGCTACTTTGTTTTACATTTTAATTCTGTCACTATTAAATTTGTAAAACTGTCCAAATTATTTTGGAGACAGTAAATGTGTTCATTCCGTTTGGCCTCATACACTCGTTGCTGGGCATGTATCCTCAAGAAATAATTTATAAAGTAGAAAAAAGTCTGCAAGGTCACAAACATGGAATAGGAAAAGATTGTGGTCTAAAGGTCACGCAGTGGTGGAATAGTTAGAATCAAATGTATCCACTGGGTAGAGTATTATATAATTTAAAACCAAATATTTTGAAATGTTTATTTCAGTGTATATAGTGTTGTTCCATGGGGTAAAAACTTAAAAAGATCGTGCATATCTTGATTACATTATTTATGAAAATTATATAATTGAACAATGACTTTATAAGAATTAGGAAAATTAGTTCATATTTCTGAACTACAATGGTGGAATTTGGGGCAATAATGTTCCTTTAGAGTTATAATTTTTTTCTTACGTTTGGAATAAGGTGAGGTGGAGAGAGGGTACACAATAAAAATGAGAGCAGTTGCTTTTTAATTAGACCAAGAACATTTTTCCTGACATGCTGATTTCTATTTATTGTACAATGTGATTTGTGTGTGTGTGTGTGTGGCAGTATATTAAAATCTTAAAAAATTGAGTTGTTTACCATGGAGTTCTGTCTCTGTTTTGTTCTCTCCAAAGCAGATCACTGAACTTTTACCTAAACTTGTCTTAGGAAATGTAAAGGTAGATGCAAATTATTTTACCAGCGCAGGTCATGGAGCTGCTACTATGAATAATGCTGTGATCTCCGGAAACTCTCTGGTGTGGAGGCTAATCTGTGTCTTGCTTTCATCCCTTGCTGTGCTCAACTCTGGGTGTAAGCACATTAGAGCAGAATCTCTCTTCATCTGGCCTGAGGGTTGGAGGGCACCTCTGTGAATACATAGGTGAGCGCTCTGTGTAAGAAGACTGAGTAAAATGTAAACATTTACTTTCCTTCCTTTTTTAGTTCAGGCTCTTTCCAGCCTCCCACGGAGGGGCACGGCTTGTCTGCGGGTTCTTAGCGCTGTGCTCTGGGGCCAGAAGCTCACACAACTAAGGAAGAGCTTGGAAGGCAGATGTAATGAATTTTATCAAGTAACCTACCAGCTCATTAAAAAAACATTTCAAGGGGAACATTAGCTGACATGGCTTTTTGAGGATTCATTTATTCCACATTCAGCCAGAGCCTCCTATGTACCTGAGGTACAGATACAGGGGATATGAAGATGAATCTGACCTGCTCCCTGCCTCAAGCCGTTTATATAAGTGAGAAGTTTGTCCTGCTTAATTTTAACTTCCCTAAAATGCAAGCAGCTTCTTTCTCTTTTTACACTACATAAAAAGGAAGCCAAGGATGCTTTTATTACACTGGTATTCTCAGATGTATATATATTTCCAGTAGATGTAAATCACATTTCACATAGCCTATTATTTCTAGAAGTAAAACTGGCATAATATCTGTGGCATTTTTTCCCCTTAGTAAAAAAAAAAAAAAATAGGACTTTAATTTTTGAGTTTATTCATTTATTTTGAGAGAGAAAGAGTGAGAGCGAGCAAGCATGAGTTGGGGAGGGGCAGAGAGCAAGGGGGAGAGAGAGAATTCCAAGCAGGCTTTGCAATGCCAGCATGGAGCCTGATGCAGGACTTGAGATCATGAACCATGAGATCATGACCTGAGCTGAAATCAAGGGTCTGACGTTGACTGAGCCACCCAGGCGCTCCCCAGAAATGTGACTCTTAAAAGTAACAACAGCATGCTAGAAAATGCAAGGTTGGAGCTGTGCCTATTTGGACAGTAAATTCTTTCCTTTAGTGGAGCACCAGTGCGTGACTCACATGATATTTTGTTTTATTATTATTACAGAGTAATTTCTGTATCTATCAAAGTGGTGCATGTGCATACAGTATAATCCAGCAGTTCCCCTACTAGATGCATTCCTGGCAGAAATAGGTAAATTGCCAAAAGACATGCATTAGAATGTTCCTTCTAGCAGCATTATTTTTAATAGCTCCAAACTGAAAATGACCCATTGTCCATTGGTAGCAAAATGGAAACATAAATTGTGGTACATTTATTACACTGGAATATGGTACATGCGTTGTAAGGCAATACCACGTGGCAGTGAGAACAGGCAGTACTAAGGAAAACTGAAACACGACATAGAAGGAAGCTAGACACCAAATATAGACGCTGTTCTCTGATTCCATATCAGTAAAGCACAAAGCAGGCCAAACTACTTTATGGTATTAACAGCATAGAGGTTGCTCTTTTTGGGGGAGACTGTAGTGCTGGAAGAGAGCAAAAGAGAGTGTTGGGGGGGGGGGTTGCTGCTAGATACAGAAGTTTCTTCACTTGGGTACTGGTTACACAGGTATGTGTAGTTTGTGAAAATTCACTCATTTTGACACTTCTGTACTTTTCTTTAAGTTATACTTCAACACACAGTTTAAAAATTAACAAAGTAAGGGGCTAGTTGGAGAAAGGTAACAGAAAATGGAGCTGTATTCCTAACATTCATGTTCCTCATCTATTATACTGTTTGTGGAAATAGATGAAGATCATATCAACAACAACAACAAAAACAAACAGAGGCTGTTGATTCAGAGCTTTCTATAGCAGCCACCAGCCCTTGAATTTGGCAGGGCTCAAAGGTGAGGAGGGGAGCGGGAAAGCAATAGAGGGAGACCCATGGAAGGCTTCAGTTGTGCTGTGATTGGAGGGTGTTGGCATGGGAAGCTGGAGGTGGGCTGGCAAGCAGCGGGGCATCTTATGTGATTGGTTTGGGGAGCAGAGTTGGCTTTCTTTGGTTTGTTCTGAGTTAGAAGCCAGCTCCCCCCCTCCTACCCCCCAAAAAAAATAAGTGGGGCGGGGTTAGCAGTCTTTGACCAGATTCTGTTAGTTCTGGGCAAGTTGCTGCACATTTATGGTTTGGGTTTCCACGTTGGTTGCTTCTGAAGTTGTGGGTCAGAGTTCTGTTTTCATACAGTCTGAGCATTGTCTGTTTGGATATTCGGTGTTCTCACAGAAAGCACCATTGGACATGGAGTCATTAGGGCGTAAGGAAAGTGCTGTGCTCTGTCAGAGCCTCATATTTGGTATACGTTGGACCTAAGCCTTGATGGCTTGTTATTTTGGGGGCTAGACTTGTGATCTGTCAGTTTCCCCAAAAGTAATAGGCTATGAGAAAATACCTACTAACTTAATCTAAGCCCATACCTCCTAAACTGATCTAAGAGATTTATAATGGAAAGACAATTTATTTATATGAAGTGGCAGGCATATCTTGTTCAACAGCTGGACATTCCCTCTCTTGATGGTGAATTTGTTCAGAAATAGCCATTAAATGCTATTAAAATAACAAACAAACATACAAAAACCTTGAGTCTCTGTGACCATATATTTGGAGTAGTGGTTCTTAATCGGACTGAACATTCTACATGGCACTGTCCCTACCAGCAGAGATAGAATCCATTGTAATAGATAGGGTGGGGAGCCCAGGCACTCCTTTTTTTTTTTTTTTTTAAAGATCCCTTGTGATTTCAATATATGGTTAATGTTGAAATCCACTGGTTTAGGACAAAAATTGTAAAATGAATATATTTATAAAGTTTTAACAGTGTGATTGTTCCCGGTGTTATATGAAGTATTTTACATAACACTATCTTATTAAATTATTGACAGCATCCTGAAAGGGAATTGCTATTGCCATCTTGCTCTTAAGGATGAGGAAACAAGCTCAGAGGAATTAAATAACCTGCTTAGAGCAATTTAATAATTTGCCTAAAGTTACACAAGTACAGGTACATGAATCTTTATTTACAGAGACCGAAACCGAGTTAAAGTGAAGTCAGGCCATATGTAGCCTTTTTTGAAAAACCCATTTAGTATGAATATTTAAGCAGTTCACTGTGTTTGATTACCAGGTGCTGGAAATATTAACATAATATACAGAATATTCATTGTGGTTCCTTACTAAAGTTTAAAAAAGAGCAGGGGGTGCCACCTGGGGGGCTTAGTTAAATGTCGACTTCGGCTCAGGTCACGATCTCACAGTTTGTGAGTTCAAGCCCTGGATCCGGCTTTCTCCTGTCAGCACAGAGCCCACTTCGGATCCTCTGTCCCCATCTGTCTCTCTGCCTCTCCCCTGCTCTTGCGCTGGCTCTCTCTGTCTCAAAAAATAAATAAACATTTGAAAAAAAAGAGGAAATTCTAAACTATCCGGCCTCAAGATTTTAGATGAAGGTTTATGGACCCGGAATAAGTAGCAGAACAGAAGTAAGTCGAATGAAATCCAGAGGACTCACTCTTTTTTTTTTTTTTTTTTTTTTTAATGTTTATTTGTTTTTGAGAGAGAGAGAGCCAGAGCATAAACAGGGGAGGAGCAGAGAGAGAGGGAGATACAGAATCCGAAGCAGGCTCCAGGCTCTGAGCTGTCAGCACAGAGCCCGACGCGGGGCTCGAACTCACAAACCGTGAGATCATGACCTGAGCCGAAGTCGGACGCTTAACCGACTGAGCCACCCAGGCGCCCCCAGAGGACTCACTCTTAACCACCAGGCTACACTGCTTTCTTGTGATAGTTTTGTGAAGCTGTTCTAATTGAGTGAATTTTCCTTCTTCGTTCTGAGACCATGTTTATCAGAAGAACTCAAACTAGTCTATCATGGATGCATCTGTTTTCAGGCTTGGAAGAGATTTTAGTAGCTCGCTAAACCATTCACTAACCTGATACTTTACTTCATCTTCTTAGGGCTCCAAACCCTTCCTGGAGCCCTGTCCAGAATCAATAGCAAACTGTCAACTTTGTCATTTATACAATGTATTTTCTTTTCCTTTCAGAAGATCAGTTGCACTTGTATATCTCCGCTCTTAAAGGCGTTTTGCTGTTTTCTGTGAGTCATCTAAGACCGTGGCAAGAGTTTCAGCAGACTAATTTTCAATTCCTCCCATCCTGCGCCGTGTTCTTTTAGGCCGAAAAGACAAAGTTGAACAGCATTTTACTAACTTGTCACATTTTTACTTGCTCAAAAAAAAAAAAAAAAAAAAGAGTTGTATAAAAACACGCTATTTGGAGTGTTAACTGAGGAGTACAGAATAACCAGCTGAGATACTTTCCAGGGAATTAAGCCGCTGCGTCCTATATTTCTTCTTCCTTTAGGATATCAATTGCTTTTTTTTAGTCTATGGGTCTGTACTAATTTCTAATATAATGGATGATTGAATGAGCTCCTTCCTCATCTGTACTCGGGAAGCCTACTCTGTTGGCCCTGTAGTTCAATTGCTTTTTAATCGATCCTCTCAAGAGCCAATATGCTAGCCCGGTGACAGAGTGTCTCAGAGCCTGCATACCTGCCTGAGAAGTTAAATCAGTTCTTCCCTTTCAACAAAAAAGAATGGGCAGTAGGAATAGCCTACATCCCAGAAAGGAGATCTAGGTAATACTTGCTTACCTCATCTAAAATGCAGTTCAGTCTCTCTCTTGAAGGGCTGCTGTGAGGACAAATGAGAAAATGAAATGCCTAGCAGAGTGTGAGTCAGCCCTCAATAAATGACGCAACTGTGGTCATGTTGGTGAATCAATTTATCTTCGGTTTAAGAAAGTTACTTGGCCATAAATGAGACTATTATTCACCTGTGCTTTGCAAAAGACTAGAAAGAACTGACTGCCTAGTAAGCTAACTAAATTAACTCCTAGGACACATTAAAGAAATAATAATTTCATATTTGGTATTAAAACAACATTAAAGTAGAATTATGTTGGGTGTCCTAACATATATTTGACATTTTAGAATTGGTTTTATTTTGATTGATGAATAAATAATAATTTTTATAGCGTGCGGTTTCTTTACAGACTTTAGTCCTACCTAAAGTCTGCATTTGCATAGAAAGCCTTAATTAGTAT
Source organism: Panthera leo (assembly GCF_018350215.1). Classification (NCBI taxonomy): domain Eukaryota; kingdom Metazoa; phylum Chordata; class Mammalia; order Carnivora; family Felidae; genus Panthera; species Panthera leo. The sequence continues at coordinate 85,483,337 of NC_056680.1, read as the reverse complement.
GCATAGGTGCTCAATTAAACAGCCATTCTGAAATGCCCTTATGTGAAAAGAAATAATAAAATAGCCAAATGGTCATAAATAGCCATTTTAGAAATGCCTTCATGTTAAAAGAAAATAAAGATCAGAAGGAACACGTCTGTTTACTAAACACATTAATAAAGCCAGCGGTTTAAAAGCTGTCCTCTTGATAGAGGAGGGGTTGACATTCTTTTATGTAGGATGGCTTTTTCCCCCAAGGAAAGGTTTAATTGCATGTCTTATAATGCTCTTCCATATGTATATATGTATATGTGTCCATATAAAATACACAAATATCAAATACCAAGTATTTTGTCACAATTATACTGAATAGTATTTAATTTAATAATATTTAAACACCTATTAAGTCATGGATTCCCTTGAAAAATTGGCATGAGATATGAAAATTTTCACAGAAAAGTTGATACGTAAGTCCATATGCAAAATTTCGCAAAATGATTTTTAGAAATTGATGGAACCCCTGAATCTAATTCTGATAGGTATCTTATGATTTTCAGGCAGCATTGTTCTTCAGTGAACTTGAGTTAAAGGAGATCTAAGCAATTCGTTTAATTTTCAGTGAGCTTACTGAAGTTCAGTGTAGATAAGCCACTTGGTTACTTTTTTCAGGGAGTAAAAAAAAAAAAAAAAAAAAAAAAAATCTTAATTCCTTGGTATTTTCTTCCCTTATTTCCTAGCTGGGTCCATAGTGATTTAATTCCATAATCAGCAGAGACTGTAGCATGGGTTATATGTTACATACATCCTTCTTCTGCTAGTAATTCTTACTGCTCCTTGCATTATTTCTGTCAATTTATTTTCCACGTTTAACCCATTTTCTCAACAAAGTGACAAGGCCACTGAGACAAAGAATAATGTATAAATGAGAAAACAGATATAAAAAAAAAAAAGCTAAGAGAGAACGGGAACAATTTTGGTGTAATTCTAAGTAAGAATTTTTATCATGATTCTTAGTAGTTGATGTAGTCTTACACTGGACAGTTTTATCAAGCATAAATTTTGTGTCTCATTAGTGATCCACGTTTGTTTTCCAACAGTGGGATATTCCAGCTCAGTTTTGCATTTCATATCCAAATAGAAGCGTAAATTTCATCTGTCATTGCACATTTTAGCTTTGCTAAGGGGAAGACCCCGATGGCTTGTGGAGAGAAATGTGGCCTGGGGACAAGTAAACAGCCACTATGTGATTGATGAACAGGGGCAGTTCACACAGTTTCTGTTAAGACAAGGAGCTACGTTTCCTCAGACCTATATGAACTATCAAGTGTGGGCTGACTGAGAAATCAGTCCTGTCTTATTTCTTAGCCTTCCTAACATGACAGGAAAAAATGCTCTTCGAATTGTAACAAATCATTCGACACATAGTAACAGTAGCTCAAAAGGATTTTACGAACCCTACCAGAAAATGAATGTTGTGAGGAGACCAGAGTGTTTTTGCTGTGAAGTTCCTTTTGGAAATTAGTGTGTGATTCAGATAAGTCTCTGGAACCGGAATTCTGGAATTCAAAACCAGACTCTGTTATTTACTACGTTCCTTTGGGTAACTTACATAACTGTCTGAATTCACCTCAGCTTTTTCAACCGCCAAACGGGGACAATGATTATACCTGTATTTTACGTTTTGCATGAGGACCAAATTAGTTAATTTGGTGCCTGTGTATAATAAATAAGCACTCAGTTAATAAAAGATGTTCTTATTTTCAAATTTAAAGTAATGAAAAATGTTTTTCCATGATTTTACACTTCTGCATGCTACCTAGGAATTTTAGAAATTATTACAATATGCATTTTATGCAGCAAATGTTTTTGAAGGTTCACTATATACCAGGCACTGCTCCAGGTCCTGGGCAAATCACAAGGAAGGAAAAGGCGATGGGCGGCGCCGAGAGAGAATGCTAATGTGGACTGATAAAGGAATGTTTGAGCGGACAATTGAAGTGAAGTATGAGAAATGAACAGATGAGCACCCCAGGCAGTAGATTTTCAGCTATAGCAAGGCTTCAAAGCCAGAGTGTGCTTGGCATGTTCAAGGAGCCACTAGGAGGCCAGAGGTAGGAATATCAGATTGAGAGATGAGATCGGTGGATGGGGTGGTGCCTGTTGTGTCTGCCTTACCAGGCGGAGGGAAGGGAAACCATTGGAAGGAGCCGCAGAGTGACATGCCTGATTTATATTGTAGGAAGCCTCACTGTGGTTGCTGTGTGGAGAATGTGGGGCATGCATGGAATCAGGCTCTATTGCAGTGGTTTAAGTTAGAAATGATGGTGTTTTGGGCTAGTTTGATAGCGAGTGAGGGTGTAAAAAAAGACCTGATTATATATTAAATACCTACCATGAGCCGGGTGCCCTACATATATATTGTCTAATCTACTGCCTAATCTAATCTAATGCCCTAAAAGGGAAATATATTGCCATTTAGTTATTAATTTTTTTTTTTTTAAATTTTTGAGAGAGAGAGAGAGAGAGAGCGAGTATGTGAGTGCCTGCTCGCTTGCAAGTAGGGGAGGGGCAGACAGAGAGGGAGATTGAGCATCTGAAGCAGGCTCAGCACTGTCCTTACAGCGGCTGATTCCGGGCTTAAACTCACAAACCATGAGAGCATGACCTGAACCAAAGTCAGACACTAAACCAACTGAGCCACCCAGGCATCCTGGAAATATTATTGCCATTTAGAGGTATGATTTGCCCAAGGTCATGCCACTGAAGTGGAAATATAGCATGATCCTCTTTCTATAGCTGAAAGTGAAAGAGAAAAAGGAAAAATTACAAGAACAGCACATCAATCACTATCTGGTAAGTTTAAGCTATCTTTTTTGCACACATTCTATAAATTTAACCCCCGTAGGTACCCCGAGGGAAAAAGTTGTAAGGGTAATAGATTGAGGGCAATCTACAAGAGGTTGTAAGCAGGTTTTGGAGAGGTTTGTTTGTTCTTTTTTTTCCCTCCCTCCCCTTCTATACTTCATTTTGTCCCTCTGCTGAGGTTTTGGAGTTTTTAATGTTTTGAGATCCAATGAAATGAAAATATAAAACTTATTTTAGAACAAGCTGAATGGTAAATTAGCATTTTAAGATAAAGCACTAGAAGCAAATAGTAAACCAAAAAGTTAAAAAAAAAACAGTCCTGAAATAACTTTTATCTTTTAATTGGGTGTTTGCTTATTGTATAAATAATCATTATAATTATCTAGTATGTGGCAGGTACTATATTAGACACTTGGGATAAGCAATAAATAAGACGTGATACCTGCCCTCAAGAGTTTACCTGTATAATAAATGATAATAGCTCATATTAAAGGAAAAGATTAAGTGTTCTTTTGTAAGTTAGAAAGTGGTAAGTAAGTGGTTATGTGTCTTGAGGATGACAGTGAAGTCTTCAGAGAGGAGAACTCATTTGTGATAGATCATTGCTTCTGTTACAGTTGGAGATGGTCGAAAAGTTCAGTTGACCATGGAGTAAAAGTCTTCATTCTTCAGTACTGAAATCCATATAAATGCAGTCACAAATACATCTGACTGCTGTTACAGATATATATGTGACCTATCTGTAGTCTTGGATAGCTCTCTCTGGCCACCCATTTTGCAACCTGCCCTGGATCATATTAGTTTCTGGTCATTATTCTCTTAGATATCCCTTCTGAGAAGTCCCACTCCTGACTGTTGTCTGAATCCCTGCCATGTGGCAGTAACTCTCATGGGCCCTTCCACTCTCTGTTGTCTTTTATTTGAACTGCATCTTTGAGTTGCTGCTTTCGATTTTGCAGGCAATTGGTCTGTTCTTCCCTCATCCTCCTTCAGAGTCCTCATTTTGCTGACTTTTTAATCACTCTTGTAACACCTAAAGAAATGGGTCTTAACTTTTGAGTGGAGGTTGGGATTCCTCAAAAAATGGTAAAAACCCTTGACATTATACATAGATTAAAAGGAGCCTCTAATTTTCATTTTTATTGATTCTGGCAGGTTGTTCATCAGCTAAAACTTCTCAGCTTTGAGACTACATAATTTTTCTGTATATCAAAATCATGGCTATTTACTTTAAAAGTGCATTATATAAAATATCCTATGACTTGTCTTGAAGCCATTTTGATATACCACTGGAATTTGTGGTAAACTAATATTTTTGTAACAGGGAACTGACTTAACAACAGTTAAGCGCTTCGGTCAGAGGTTGGAAATCAAAGGCAGTATGTTAGCTCTGATTGGATCCTTGAGAATATTCAATCCTAAAGCATAATATTTATTTGATATGTGTGTAATGTGTTGCTGTTTTAGAAGTTGTTTATATTAAGACGCTGAAATACATTGGTTCTCAAAGCATGGTCCAGAGATACCTAGAAGTCTCCAAAACCCTTTGAGAGGGTCTGCAAGGTATAAATCATGCACAGGTAAAGGCTACATTCCACGTGCAACACTGACCAAAAGGATTTAATGTAAAAGACAAAATGAAAAGTTCATTGGTAGGGTTTCAGATTCCACAATGCACTAATCGTTAAGAAACTAAGAAATGTCTACTTGTTCAGTTTTAGCGTAGTTATCACAAAAGATTATCTGCCATTATCAATAAAGGCTTTTCAAATATTCCTTTGTTTTCACATTACATATCTTTGCCGTTCTCATTGTTTTCTTTTAAAAACTAGTTATTTTTCATTACAAGTATACCATTAAATTATGTGATGAAATTGTTTTTATTGAATGAATCGATAATGATTTAAAATTTCTCAGTTTAAGTTCAATTATGGTAAATGTTAATAGCTATAACCCATATACACAAAACCTTTTTGAGTTCTTGATAATTTTTAAGAATCTAGAGAGGTCGCGAGACCAAATCATTTGAAAAGTAATTGGTATAAACAATTGTTGTCTGTGACATAAAGATGTGCATTGACTTCAACAATACAAAATAAGATCCATTTAAAACAGGCAGCTAATTTTTTATAGTAGAATTACGTTGATATTTGAATACAAAATCTGTATCTTCTTGAGTTTTAAAGGTAATTAGTGTCATTCTATTGATTTCTATCAGTCCTGTAATACTAAGTTCTCAAAAGTATTTTCCTTTCAGACTCTTCCTTGTAGCGATCAGACAACAAATACCTAGAACTGTGTGTAGTTTTTAACAAATATTCAGTCAATTTTGCTATTTTCCAAGTTAAAAAAGATCTATAAAATAATTTGGTGAAGTATGCTATATTGTAATATGATTGTCAACAAAAAAAAGCTATCAATTGCTAAATTGGAAACATTTGACCTATAATATCTTCATCCATAGGATTATAGACCGTACAGGTCTCAGTCTTATAAGACTGCCCTCCTGAAGCACTTGTCCGTTTTAGATATTTGTTAGGCAACTACCTCACACAGTTGTAAGTTGCTTAGGTTATACCGTTGTCATTTTATAAATGAACACATTTTAAAAACACCTCTTTGATGAATGCTTACAATTAATAATTAATGATTCGTGTCACAGAAAGAAGTTGTCCTGAAATGGAGGATTCCGTGAAAACCGTTGAGGCAAAACTTAGCTCCCCATGCTCCTTTCTCATATCCATAGGCTGATTTCTTTATGTTGGTCATATAGAAATTCTTATTTATTATTTTATTTATTTATTTATTTATTTATTTATTTATTTATTTATTTATTTATTTATTTTAAAGCAGTCAGGAGTACCTGGATGGCTCGGTCAGTTAAGTGTTTGACTTCAGCTTAGGTCATGATCTCATGGTCTGTGAGTTTGGTCCCTGTGGCGGCTTCTGTGCTGGCAGCTCAGAGCCTGGACCCTGCTTCAGGCTCTGTGTCTCCCTCTCTGTCTGCCTCTTACCCATTCGCACTCTGTCTGTCTGTCTCTCTCTCTCAAAAAAATAAATAAAAACATGAAAAAAAAAAACAGCCAAAAATATGTACTGTTGCGATTTTAATCAGCTCATGGCATAATGTAAACCACTTCAACTGCTCGAAATTTCTTGAGAAAAATAGATCCCTCTCTACCAGAAGGCATTGTACGTATGAGACCAAGCTGGACGTGTGTTATGACTGTTACTCAGCTGCTGCAGAGAAAATGAAATTAATACGTGTTGTCTCTGTTGACGTTGGTGGTGATGACAGCAGCAGTGACAAAGAAGGAACTGGGTAAGTTTTGAGTGGGAAAGATTAGTGATATTTTTGCTCCTGAAACTATTCTGAATTTTAATAGCTTTAAAACTTACTTTTTTTCTTTTCTTCTATTTGAAATTAATGAGATGGACATATGGTCACTCTCATGATAAAAGTACTGTTTTTGTGTGTGTCTGTGTGTAAAACCTCACCGTAACTCTCCAGATTTTGCTTGCAGCAGTAATATAATAGCTGCTATAAAACTATTGCAATTGCATCTATACCTGAAATGGAATTTCCTGACAGTTTAATTTTTCTAAATATTTTGTTACTTGAAGTTGGAAATGTATCTAATTTATTTGAACCTGGCCATGAAAGTTCTTTATGTCAAAGACATAGTCTTTTCCCTGATATTTAAAAAACAAAACAAGAAATCAAGATATAAGAGACATAAATGTAACATGAAGTACAAATCTTGATTTCTACTTGTGGTTAGCCACCTGCTTTAGATCTTACAGCTCCAGAATGCTGTCACCTTGTGTGTGTTACTTGCTAGTAATTCAAAGTATATTGTTTAAAGGAGTCAGAAAGGAGGTGGTTGAGAGGAATAAATTAAAAATCACTCACAAGCTAGGCCAGTCAGATGGGTGATAGGAATGAACGAATGTGAGTTTCTCTCGTTAATAGAGAATGTCAGACATGAAGAGAAAGGAAATTGCATTTTGTACAGGAAGTGGCTATAAGCTAATTCTCTTCTTGTGTGGCATAAAAAAGGATATCATGCAATGCAACTTAAAATGTCTTCAATACTATCTTTGTAGAAAGTACAATAGTTGTTGAATTCCTCAGAATTCTCTTTATCTCTCTTTCTTCCCTCTCTCCTTTCTTCCCTCCCCTTTCTTTCGCCCTTCTCTCTCTCCCCCATCCCCTTTTCCTTCTCCTCACCCCTTCCTCCTTCCTTCCTCCCTCAAGTATTTCAACTATCTATACGTTTAGTGATAGTCATTTAGGTTTGTAGCCAGTTTGAAGAGGAAGTGTTTTGAGTCCATAGCTATTTGGTTTTGTTTTGGTTTTTGTTCATTAGATATACGTATTTACTAGTTTTTTAGTTGCCTACTTAAGGATGTTTTTAGCTATTTGGGACATCGTCTCCTTTTGTTTACTTTTGGATTCATTGTACTCTCCTTACTTGATTTTGCCAGAAGTCTGGTCTTTGCATAGCTGAAATATTTGACAAAAGTTAAAATTGTTCTTAGGAATAAATTGTCTCATTGTGAGGCTTTAAGTTCCAGAATGTTTCATAGAAGGATGAATAAATCAGTAGTTTAATTTTTGGAAAGGAAAGTTCTGAATATTTACAATGAAATATCTCATGAATATGTAGCAAACACAATTGATTTTGATAAAGTGCTTCACAGTCTACTGTTATTAGTCTGCCTAAAAAATTTGCTTTGTGTGCTGAGAAAATTAATGTAAGGAATATGTGGAAACAAAAGAGGTGAGGATGTCAGGAGAATACAGGGACGAAAGAGAAGCTATCTATTACTTTCAAAATATTCTAGTAGAACAAATTGAATACAGCAGTGCTTTGCAAAGACTTGCATGTGTCGAAGACAAGAAATGGTCTGCTGATCTCTGATTTGGTGGACTTTCACTGCGGTTTCCTTCTGACCTTTCTATTGGATTATTCTAGACCTGGGAACATCTCCTCAGATTGGTCCTGGGCTGCCATACCGTTTGTGAAAAATTACACAGCACTCATTTGAGATGCTTTTCAAAATGTACGTGGCTATTTCCAAGTCTCTCTATGTGGTATGGTTAAATATATTTGAGGCTATATAACTCTGTAGCATAGAAAGTTTTACTTTTGAAGTCCACAATGTGATGCTCTTCATGTTGAGGACACTATATACTAAAGAATCAAGAACCATAGTTTTGTAATTATGGCCAAGAAACCTGTGATAAAGTGAAAAGTGAAAAAGTAGTCTTAATTATTAGGCAGAAGAATCTCAATTTGAGGCAAAATGGCTTTTGACTAGTTTTTTTTAAAGTTTATTTATTTTGGGGTGTGGGTGCAGGGGCAGAGAGAGAAGGAGAAAGAGAGAGGATCCTAAGTGACTATAAGGGAAAGATGCTAAAATTTCAATAGTGTTAATCAAAAAAACATTTTAAGGTGAAGGAAATTTTTAATATTAGTGCTTTAAGAAAATAATTACTGTCCAAGAGATTTTGGCATAAAAGAAGAACTCATGGCAGAGAAGTAATATAATGTAATTAAAAGACGATGGCATTGGATTTTAAAGGAGTATTAATCAATTAAAATTATTTTAAATGCTTCCTATATAGGACATACTGAATAAATGAAAAGATTTAACAGTAATTTTTAAAATAGTTATAAAATATCATTCATGAATTACAGCAGGCATTAAATATATTTTATATTGTATAATATCATTTATTGCTAAAACATTCTGAGAAACTAGTATTTCTTTTCACGGAATGTGAAATGTTAAGTGCTAAGCCTCAGATTTTTGATGTATTTGGAACAAAATTAGATGATCCCCTGCTTGCTACTATGATTCTAATATACAGTTAACTGTTTTTTATACAAGCTTCTTTTAAAGTAATTGTTCTTTGGAATGCTGACTTAAGTGAAAATTTTTTCTGTTGTTTCCCTGAAAGGAAGAGAATGTTGATGAAGCGGGAATTGTGTATTCTGTTTGTTAGGGTGGCCCGTGAGGTGATGTGGTTGGCAAAGAATTTCGGGAAGAGTACCGCGACAAGCAGGACAGAGATTATTGACTCTCCAAGGGAGGAGAGGGGCCAGACATCAACAGAGATGTCGACTCCCAGCTTCTGTTCAGTAGGGCCTTTTAAGGTTTGTTGGTAAGGATGTGAGAGGATTGTAGTTGCACCATGGGGGATTTGGGGAGGGGGTCGGCTCCTGGCCAGGTACAGCAGGAGACGGCAGCTTTCTCAAGGGGCTCTGTCTGCGGCTCATCTGGGATGTGAATTGTGGTCAGGCTAGAGAAAAATATGTTTTGTAGTTGCTGTCTATTTTCTGAGAATGAGGGGCACTATCACCTAGAAAGACAGAGTTAGGGCCAAGTACGGACACTTGTGAGTTTTGTTTGTAAGCTTGGCTGGGGGGCATGGTGCTTTGAATAATAGATTCCTTTTACTGTTGTTTAAATTGCTTTATAACAGTTAAACCCTTTGGAAGGTTATAGATGCTTTTTAGCTTACTGGGCAATTATTATTATTATTATTATTATTATTTTTGTTGTTCAAAGTTGATTTATATTTTGAGGGGGGTAGGGAGAGAAGCATACGCAGGCTCCAAGCCACCAGTGCAGACCCTGATGCAGTGCTCGAATCCACAAGCCATGAGATCATGATCTGATCTGAAACCAAGAGTCAACGCTTATCTGACTGAGCCATCCAGTTGCCCCTTTAATATTTTTAAGTAATCTCTACACTCAGTGTGAGCCTCGAACCCACAACTCTGAGATCAAGAGTCACACGCTCTACCAACTGAGCCAGCCAGGTGCCCCTAGCTTACTAGATTATTGTTAAGACATTAAAGAGTTAATTGACTTTCTTTATATTTAACTTGCTATGAAGAGTAATTCTGATGTATTGTGAACAGAAACCACTGTATATACAAGGGATTTGCTGCAATCCTTTATGCTGTTTTTCATTTTATTTTTTTTTAATGTTTATTTATTTTTGAGACAGCACAAGGAGGGGAGGGTCAGAGGGGGGGACAGAGGATTCAAAGAGGGCTCTGTGCTGAAAGGAGTGAGCTCCACGTGGAGCTTGAACCCACGAACCACGAGATCATGACCTGAACCAGACTGAGCCACCCAGATGCTCCTGTGCTGCTTTTCATTTTAAATGGATGTCACCTAAGCCCGTTATTAAAAAATTTTTTTTAATGTTTATTTATTTTTGAGACAGAGAGAGACAGAGCATGAACGGGGGAGGGTCAGAGAGAGAGGGAGACACAGAATCTGAAACAGGCTCCAGGCTCTGAGCCATCAGCACAGAGCCCGACACGGGGCTCGAACTCACGGACCATGAGATCATGACCTGAGCCGCCGAAGTCGGACGCTTAACCGACTGAGCCACCCAGGCGCCCCTATGCCCGTTATTATACTGAGATTTTTTTCAAGTAATCTCTGTCTCCAACATAGGCCTCAAACTCATGACCCTGAGTGAGATCAATAGTCACATGCTCTTCTGACTGAGCCAGTCAGGTGTCCCTCGTTTTTATAAATTATGGAATATTTTGCCTGACTTCTGATGATATAGTTTCATTCCAGGCTTCCTTAACTTTCAGATTGGGCCCTATGTGTTCTCTTGCCCCATTTAACCCCCCACTTAGAGCCCCCCTTCGGGGACTGAAGTTCTTATTCTCCAGGCTGCCAAGAGAATTGACAGTTGATGGCACACAGCCCACGAAAGCCACCTTGCCCAAGTCTAATCATCTCCCAGGAAAAAATCTGTATAACTGGGTAATGAGGGGGGTAAATACAGCATCAAAGAGGCATCTATCCATTGAACCTTGAGAACATTATCTCACCACTGATCTGGTGGTGACAGATCAAGAAAGGCTTTCTCAGAGAAGATACAATAGTTTCCCTTTCAAATGTAAGGAAGAGAAGAAGAAACCAGCAGGCTATGCCAGGTACACAGAACAGCATAGGCCATTTGGAAGTTAAAAAAAAAAAAAAAAATCAAAAACATGGGTCATGTACAGAACTGCCAGAAATTCAGCATGATGAATCAGCAGGTACAATTAGAGAATGACAAAAGATAAGGAGAGAACAGTAGGCCATGGCGAGATAATTAAAAATCTTATTTGTCAACATCGCGAAAGTATACTTGGCCTATAAGCAGGAAAGTGACATGATTAAATTTTAGATGGGTAAGTTTTAGGTGTATATTTTTCTGTAATTTTAATTGTGAACAGGTTTTGTCTTTGGTTTTGGTTTTTAATGAGTTTGGATTTCATATCTACCAAGTGGTTTGAAGTGAAGGAGTGTAGTTTTATAGAAGTACAACAAGCTGAGGACGGAGAGATATTTCTTCTGTATTATTTGGAGGTATAAATTTGCCCCTAGATATGTGAGCCATATGCATAAACCTAAGGGATTCAACAGTCTGTCAGTCTTTTTTTTTTTTTTTTTTTTAACGTTTATTTATTTTTGAGACAGAGAGAGACAGAGCATGAACGGGGGAGGGTCAGAGAGAGGGAGACACAGAATCTGAAACAGTCTCCAGGCTCTGAGCTGTCAGCACAGAGCCCGACGCGGGGCTCCAACTCACGGACTGTGAGATCATGACCTGAGCCGAAGTCCGCCGCTTAACCGACTGAGCCACCCAGGCGCCCCAACAGTCTGTCAGTCTTAAAGGGACTGGCTCCTTAAGAGTGGCTTTCTTTGAGTTTGTGTGTGTAAATATATATTTTTTAAAAACCTATTTGCAGTTTTCTAAGGCACTGTTTGTCTTTTAGTAATGGTCTAGATAAGAACTAGGATAGTCGGCTGACTGGCTCAGTCAGTAGAGCATGCACATTTGGGTCTTGGGGTCATGAGTTCAAGCTTCACGTTGGTCATGGAGCTTACTTTAAAAAAAGGAAGAAAGGGAAGGAAGGAAGGAAGGAAAAAAGAAAGAAAGAAAGAAAGAAAGAAAGAAAGAAAGAAAGAAAGAAAGACACTTGTACCCAGACTTACATGTTTTAAGTCCCAGCTCTGCCACATACTTGTTCTGAGACCTTAAATCTACCAAAAGAATAGCCGTGTTTTATTCATGGGACATGTCAGGTCAGAATGTTTCAGTTCCATGTGACATAAACCAAACTCATGTTTCAAAAAAAGGAAGGAAGGAAGAAAGAAAAAGAATGGAATATATTGGCACGATAACTTTGAATTGTGCCAATCCCAAATCCAGAGGCCCTAATGGATCCAAGAGTTCCAGTGATGTCATCAGAACCTTGGCTCTGCTTTAATCTGTGAAGGCTTCGTTCCTGGGCAGACTTCCCCCATGTTGGACAAAAGATGGCACCCAGCAACTCTAGGCATATGTTCTCCAAATTTAGCAATTCTGAAAAAAGTACCAAGTGCCTCTCATCTAATAGTACACTATAAGTGCTGGACTGAGTCTTACCATCTCTCCTTGTAGGATTTTCAGATAAAATTCAAATTTATTTGAATTTCAAATAAGCAGTGAATCATTAAAAAAAAAAAATGTGACCTAAACATTGCATGGAACGTAGTTATGCTAAGAAATGATTTGTATATCTGAAATTCATGTTGAACCGGTTACCCTGCATTTTTATTTGCTAGTGATAGCGACCCTTCTTGGGGACCTTGTCTTTTCCTGAACCCATCACTTTGGTCAGAATGGTGGAGTGTCCACTTGGCCTGGTTACAACCCTTATTAGCTAACCCCCTCCCCCCTCCCCCAAACAAAGCAAATGGATTGAGAAAGGGGGAGAAGTAGCCCCACAACAAATGTTGAGGTGCTGTTATCAAAGAAGAGATGCTGTGCCAGGAGAAAACAGAAGCATATAGACAAAAATGTTTTATAAAAATGGTATCTACTAGAACTTCTGTGAATATTGCATCATATGGATAATTCTTTGAAAGCTCTTTGCACAATGCCTGGCACATAGAACGCTCAGTAAATGTTTTCTACTCTACATACTGTTACTGTTCTACTAATTCTATCACATAAGTAATGGCTCCGTTCATTAAGCGAACAGGTATTTTAGTAATTCTATGTTATTTCTCAATTTTCATGTCTTCAGATCTTAATAGGAATAAAGGGAACAATAGGAGAATGATGAGGTAATTCTGTTAAACATTTTTGTGCATTAGGCTTTTCTATTTCCCTAAATGGAATTTTTCCTAGGAACAGGAGAAATTACTAGCTCCAAGGGAATGGACATTTTAAGTCCCCAGATAATTTATACTGGGCTGGCTATTAGTGATAGTTCTGCAGAAATCCATGTTTGTAACCACAGAGGCTGGCTGTCTCTCTTCTATCCAGGGTCTCAGCCATATTCCCTGTAACCTCTGCACAGACCCATCCAAGAATCTAAACTCTCTCCAATGCCTAGTCCCTCTGACCCCTTACTACCGAAGTCAGGAGGTGAAGGTTAAAAATTATTGCTTCTCTAGTTCTATAGACCAGGAGAGACATTCTCAACTTCCACCCTAACACAAAGGAGGTCTCATCTTCCAGATTGTTCAGGAGACCTGAAAATTCGATGTCATTACTATTTTTCCAGAGCTATTTATTCCTTTTATGATGACTTCGACCAGTATGTCTATAATCTTCTGATGTCAACCAGTCCTCCTAGACAATCCGCACGGTAGATAAAATGACTAGTAGATAAAAGATGTTACTCAGGAAAGCCTTATCAAACTAAACCTAATATTAGAGAAAAACCAGCATTGTAAAGGTGCTCAAATCACTGTTTGAGGAGGAACAGTAAAAGACTCTCTAATCATTCCAACTGACCAAATTGATTTGCTTTCCATGAAGAATGTAGTTTAAAGAATTATTCTCCTCATTTATCATTTTCTCCAGTGTTCCTTTTGTTCAGAAAAGCAAAGATAAAATTGACTTAAGATTGCAGTCATTTAATTAATTTATTTATTTTTATAGAAACCTCAAGGAAGAATCGTTGTACTGATGTTTAGCTTTGTCTGTTAAAGATCAAACTGGAAGTAAAAAGACCCTTAACGAGGATCTGACTGGAACCACATTAGGGAGGCATATTTATACCTTAACTGTCTATTCTGAGTGCATGCAGGAGGCCAGCCAAGAAGATCTCCTGAAGGGCTTTGCAGCTCTCTTTTCTCTTTAAAAAGGAATTTAAATTTATCTTTTTGAAGTAGGTTGGTAAATATCTGAAGTTTAGACAACAGTTATTGGCTTAACCTAATATTCTTTTAATCAACAAATCCTCTCAGTCCTACCAATATCTTTTCCCCAATCTATAATAATTAAATACTTACACAAGTGGAAATTAGTCCACTTCTTTGAAAATTAACAATAAACAGATACATACATATATGCATACATACATACATTATTTAGAAAATTAATTCCATCATACTCTGATATTTAGGCTTTTTAAATCCAATATTGTGGCAAAATAACTCTTCATTTATGTAGAAAAGGAAACCTATGTGCGGCACAGTCATTATTTTGACTGTATGCCATTTCTTTCAGTATAATTCTATGAAAGATTAAATATGTGCTGTTTGACCAAGTGCCTCACATTATATATTGAGTAGGTGCATTATTAGTACCTAAAACTGGGGATAAGAGAATAATGTCCATTTCTTCTGTGCTTTGGATGTGATTGACATTGTACTTAGCATATGCCACATATTAGCTCATTTAATTCTTGTGTGCATGGTGATGACCATTGCTACCAATGGAAAAGCACACCACATTTTCTTTTTTTAGGTTAGGGAAGCCTTGGAGATGTCGGTATTCTAAGGAGAAAATGTCTGTAGATGGGTAGACTAAGAGAAGACAAACAAAAATAATCAAAGGGAGGCTGCTGAGCACAGGTGAAGAGAGATGAGTCTTCCAAATTAAGGAAAAGTTTCCTCTAAGATGGAGGAAGGGGTGGGGTTGTAGCAAACGTTGATGAATTAAGAGGCAAACAGTAATGTGAGTTCGGTTGACTATGAGAATGTATCATTGTAGTTGGGACAGCTACTGCATAGCTAATAAACAACAAATTTATTTTTCACAGTTCTGAAGGCTGGAAGTCTGAGATTGGGATGCCCGCATGGTAGGGTTCTTGTAAGAGCTCTTTTCCAGGTTGCTGACAGCAGACTTCTGTTTTCCTTAACAAAGTGGAAAATAAGCAAGAGAGTTCTCAGGGGGGTTTGTAAGAGCAGTAATCCCATTCATGATGGTTCCACCTTCATGAACTAATTACCTCCCAAAGGCCCCAAGTCAAATACCATTGTATTGGGGATTAGGATTTTAAAATGAATTTTGGGGAGACACAAACATTCAGGCAATATATATATATATTTATAAATATATATATAGTGATCCAAGACTGAGAAATTCTCAGAAAGCTGGGGCAAAAAGGCAAGGGAAATTTCCATGCTGAACACTAGTCTCATTAACTATTTGGTTTATCATATACAGAACAGTTGTATGTATTAGCATTGTGTAAGGCATTAAGGGGTCATGAAGGAATAGAAGAATTAGTCTCTGCTCTGAGAAGCTCACAGTCCCATTGAGAAGACAAAGCATACAGGCAAAGGCATAATGCAAGGAAATTAGTGGTTAGTATTACAGTGAATGCTAGAGACAATTAACATGCTTGGAGATCAGAGTAATGTCAGGGAAATATTAATTTCACTAATGTTCTTTAAAGCTGAGATGCCATCGAATGTAGGACATAGGATAATATTGCATTAAAAAAATGTCTATAAACTATGACTGTCATCCATCGTAAGCCCCATGCAAATTATATAGGTGTTAACATGAGCAAAAAATGTATCTCTCCAAGGCAGTAGATAGAGTAGGTGAGGAATACTTCAAATAAAATTAGAGGTAAAGCTTCAAACTACTGAAAATCTGGTATAATTTTAAAGAGAACTGTTTTTAACTTATGTTAACGAAACAATAACCCCATTACTAATTATCTTCTTGATTCATTTATATGACAATATTTGTACAGTGTGTGCTATTTTCTAGGCAGGGTTCTTGTTGATCATAATTTTATTTATATTAGCACCTGTGAAAAAATTGATTTTATATTTAAGTTGAGAGATTTTGACTAAGTTAATGACTGTTGGTCTCAGAAGAATTCTGGCACATAAGGCCATTTGCTTTATAGTTGGAAGCTCTTTTTAATTTTTTTTAAATGCAAACATTAACATGATTTAACATTCACACTTACATGGAGGATGTTTTTAGATTGTGTTGTAAATGTTGGTCTGAAAGTACCAAAAATATACTTTAGTTTGTTAATTTTTAGAAACAAAGAGGCGAGCTGTTTTTTTGGTTCACGGTGCAAAAATGTGGCACGGGCTATATAGAGAGCAATTTGGCAACAGTAGAACATTTCACAGTCTCCATTATTTCAGAAACAATGCCTGTTTTTGTTTCTTTGGCTGTAAGAAAGAATTAGAGATAGAACCTTACCTGGCGCGTATACAGAAATGAGCTCATTAGTGTTGGAATATCTTCTTATAACTGTTGGGAACAAGGAAAGAAAAACCAATCTGTTTGTTCCCTATTTCATATTCATGAAGCCGCTCCAGAGGCAGTTTGATTGACATCATTGGTATATGTTGTCTGCTTTCTTTAGATCCAGCCCGGGGTTTTGGTTCACCTATCACTCACTTCCACTTTGTTACCAAGGTCTATTGTGGCACTCTAAATTGTGTTGTGATGAATTGCCCACTTGGGAATTTTTAGGACATCTTAATCCCAGTATGACAGAAATCCCTTCAATAAATAATCTACCAACCCCTGTGCCAAATGCAAGTGGATCCGTGGACATAGATTTATGACAGCTTTCACGAATGAAAAGCAGCGCTAGGGAGAGTTTGCTGGCGTCCTGAGAATCTGTGAATGGTCTCTATTTCCCAGTTTAATTTTCCCCAGATATATTTGGTTGAAATGTGCTCTACAGGATTTTCTTTAAAGCCCCGTGTGTGTGCGCATACGTATGTGTGTTTGAATTTGCAGTGACTTCGTTGATAAGACTTTGTAAAGCAATTCGTGAAAATCATTTTTAAGTTGGGCTTTTTCTCGATACATGTAAGCTGATAGAATTGGATAATCATAGTGGGTTGTGAAAATTCTGATTAAGTGCTTGACAATGATTTCAAAGTCATTTTTAGTCATCTTTTGAAAATCACATTTGAAGAAAGCAACTTGAGATGAGTGAATGACTAATAGCTTTAAAAGCTGGAGGATAAGACTGGGTCACTCATTTTAAGAGATTGTTTTTTTCTTCAAAAAAAGTATTTTTGACTGGAAAAAATATGAGAAATTACCTGTGTTAACCTAATTATAATTATATATCTGAAGCTCAGCTCTTTGCATAGAACTTGTATAATACAAAACTAGCAAAAAGTAAGTGCGATAGCTTGAATAATTACCCATAATATTTCTACTGTAAATTTTGTTGGTTTTTGATAAATTATTTATGATATTAAGCCATTAATGTTCTGAAATGAATGCTTATGTCAAATAATAGAATCTACGGGCGCCTGGGTGGCTCAGTCCGTTAATCGACTCTTGATTTCGGCTCAGGTCATGATCTCCTGTTTCCCGAGTTCGAGCCCCATATCAGGCTCTGCTCTGACCGGAGGGAACCTGCTTGGCCTTCTCTCTCTCCTCTCTCTCTCTGCCCCTGCCCGGCTTGTGTTTCTCTGTCTGTTTCAAAATAAATAAACTTAAAGAAAAAAGAATAGAATCTACGTACTATCCTTCATATATATACATATATATCTTATTAAACATTTAAAAAGTAAGAAGCAATTTTAGGGAACAAATCCGAAATTGAGTCTTCTTTTTAGCAATTCTTGCATTATAACATTTAGACTGAGTTCTGTCACTCTATTATAGAAGCACTTTTCCTTCTGTAAAGTGACAGCTACCTTTTCTCACCCTTAAGGTATATGGTACAAGTTCACTGCAAGTCGATGTGACATGTTGCTATTTGCCATTAACAATTTGACAGCTTTATAAGCTTTTTATGAGGCCAAAAGTTTTCTTCAGTAATGAAGAAAAGAGAAGGTTTGTATTTATGTATACACTTTTTTCCGTGGCAATCCACTATGTGTGTTTTTTTTGTATATATTTGGAAAAACACTAGGGGGAAAAAAAAACCATGGACTGGAAAAGTCTGTAGTTTCCTAAATCCATAGTAGTCAATTAAAACCAGGATATTGTTGTTGTTCTCAGTTAAAAAAGACTAGATTTTTCAGAACAACCCCTAAAGAGGTTATTAAATTCCTGCTAAGTACCAGCTTCTTTTCCTTTGACACTGGAGCTACCAGCAGGTGACTGGAGCCTCATTAAGGCTGTAACACAGGGTCAAGGATTAGAATTGCTTCTGGCTTGGGTATCTGAAAGAAATCAGAGACTTTAAAATTAGTACACTTGTGTTCAAATTAGACAGTACTACATAATTAAAAAAAAAAAATCTCAAATTGTCCCTAATTAACCATGAAAAGTACAACACAGGATAACTGTTAAATGGAGCAAAGTGTTATAATTTGGGGAGACGTTTGTACAAGGCTTTTTTATTGCCACTGTCTCATTTGATCCATATGATGGTTTTGTGAGGCTTGAGGGCAACTGTTATTAAACTCCCATCACAGAAAAAGAAACTGAAGCACAGAGAGAGCAGTAATTTGCCTAAGATCACACAGCTACTAGGATAAGATCAGGTTTACCCAGTTCCATCTGCTCCTTTAGAGCCTTTTGATCATGTTCTCAACCAGAAACTGATATAACACCCCTCTGGTCACCATCCCTTACCCCCTTTCCCACCAAGAGAATTTTTAAATTGTGTAAGGTATTTTGCTTGTTAACAGGCTAGCTAGGGATAGTTTACAGCAGAATTTTTCTGCTCCCAAATCCGGTAATTTGTCTTGGAGAAGCATTCACAATCCCTATGCAACCAGGAAAGGGGGTTCTTACCATTTTATATGCATGTTTAAATTCCACTTAGTACATTGGTTCCTCTTTTCATTTTTATCAAAATTATAAGATTATAAGGTTAAAAAATGCTTATCCTCTAAAGAGTGAGGAGAACCAGTAAAATAATGAATAATTATAACTCCTCAGTCCCGTTTTGGCTTTCAGCTATAACATAGGCACGTAAAAACGTACCTGTGTTTTCCATATACTTAGTGTACTTTGTTCAGCTGTTATATTCCATGTTAGTAATGTCACTATTGGAGCAATCATTTTTAACCCTCTTTTAAATTTGGGACCCTGCTGTCATACCAAATCATCAAACGCACGGTTAACTCCTGATATTCTGAGACCAAGGGGAAAGGTAAGAGGCCTCAGGCTTTGCCAGAAGAAACGGCAGCAAACATTCTTTTTTTGCAATTAAATTTGCATCTTTTTGCATATATTTAATATTTGAATTGAAAGCTGCTAACTCTTTTGTTTCCTAAGTACCCAATTTGGCTCATGGAATGTTAAGAGTAGTGGTAGTGTTGCCATTGACAAGAAATAAAAATAACATATACATTTTGCTACTTACGAGAATGATCACAATTAAATAAATGTTTGATTTCATGGTTATTGGAGACTTAGCTCTTGTACTTTCTCATTCATAAAAGAAGATAAGGAGATAGGTAAATTTATAACAGTTTTTTTCCTGCGTAAAAGCATAATCTTTGAATAAAGTATATGTATATATATGATGTATATATATGTAGATATATACTTAGCTGCCATAAATAACAAGAAGATTTATGGCCTATGTGAAATCAATTGATTCCCACAGGGTTTGTAAATATGCTTCCAAAAATAATAAAGATTTAATTCGTAAGTTGAAAAAAGAACTTCACATTATATTTTATTAAATACATATTTTAAAGTTACAATTAATAGAAGTACCATATACCTCAGAAACAAATTATCCTTTAGACATTAATGCAAAACCTCCATTCTTTGTGCTTATATTTTTTAACTTTTATTTAGCTGATTTTTTTTCATAAAGAATTAGTATCTATCAACATAAGAAAAAAGATTAGAAACTCCATATATAGTAAGATTGAAATTGCTGGAGGGAATCAATGGAACTTGATTGAGTCTTTTCACGGGAACTATTTCAGAGTGTGCCGTAGCTCTAAGGTTTCTTTCGTTAAGCTTTTTAATGCTTCAAAGCACCAACCATGACAAATGATATGGGTTGAGTTTATATTTGTGTAGATCTGTTTTTAAAAACACTTTTCATAGGGAAGTCTATTATTTGAAGTGACATATAATGTATAAATAGTCGTGACTATGTTCTTCTAGTAACTAATTATCATTGGTTGTAGTCATTTTTTACCTGAAAAATTAGTGGATATTTCTTACCAAGTCTTTCCATACAGTTACTCCCTTATTTTATCCCTGTCATCTCCCAACAGTGGAAAGTCCTAGTACGCTCTCGTAGTTACTGTTGAAGCCTGAAATTATTTTGTCCTAGTTATTGCTGCGATTGTATATAGAGAGTATACTTCCCAGAAATTAATATCAGAATCTCACAAAGGGATTTTATCGTGACCAGCCTTAAAGGATAAATTACTTAGTCGGGGGCCTACAATAGCAGAGAGATTGATGTAAATTAACATATGAGTGAAAAAAAACGAACAATGTACAATAATAGCAAGAGGTTAAAAAACCTGCATGCTGTAGAAAAGATTTATTAGTCTATACAAGTTGGTTTTGATCCACTATTGGATACCTGCTACAGTAAATTATGAAGAGTTTTATTGCAACAGTATTTCCCCCACACAGGCAAAGAGATCACTCAGTTGGAACAGCTAAACTGTTTGCAGCTAAAGCTCGCTGTAGCTGAGGGATGGGTGCGCCTGGCCACCTAAAGTCCACAGAAGGGAGGTGGATAAAGCACCATCATTGTCCGATCAATCGATGTCATGTTTGGTAATCTGGCAGTATTTGCTAAGTAATCTTTCTGAGTCTATAATACTGGTCAAATCATCAGACACATATTGTTTGAAGTATCTTTGTGATACACATTCTGTAGTGACGAAAATTGTGATTAGAATTAACCCCAAAAAAGCGAAATATATACAGCACAAGTTCACTGAAATTCTCTCTGAGATTTTAGCATCATTAATGGACACACCTCTTTCTTCATATCATTTAGCCTTTTCTCACACCCTCACCTTGTCCTCTGTCATTCTCAACACACAGGTGGACATGGTCGATAGCACTCTTACACAGTGGAGGTAAGCCCTGTCATGTTTCTACTCGGTCACAAGCACCTCTTTCAGTGTCTCGTGTTTACTCGTCCCTCATATGCATTTGCTGAGTGAATGAACAGGGGACACTATATGTGAATGGAGCCACCTATTTTTAGAGATAAATAATTAATAAACATATACCCTTTGAGATTCTTATGAAACTATGTTTTGTTAAGAAACCTTTGTAAAGTGCATAAATCTGTTTCCATGCTTACCTTACATGCACGAGTACACAGACAGGCACCATCATTCCCCTGTAGCAGGTTTTCTGGTCTTAAAACCTACATAACTCATTGTCTATTTTATTGGATATTTGGCTTCAGTTACGTAAGCTAAACAACTTCACATTCCTAAATACTCACTAGTTTTATATAAATCATTCATCCAGTAATGGCCTTTTGGATATTCAGTATTCACACTGATCATTTCATTGTTTTTCAGGATCATTATATTAAAAAGTATGGAATAGTATCATTAGGGTGTATTCACGAATAAGCAGCATTTTATGACACAATAGGTAAAATGTTGAAGGATCAACATCAAGGCGTTAAAGAAACATTCATCAAGAAACACACAGAAAATTATATGGTGTGAATTCAAAGCCATGCAAATAATGGACAAAAATCATGTTCTTTGTTCATCACGGAGAAGATAGAAATAAGGCTAAACTCAACCGTTGTGTTTATTCTTTTTCAAAATATAAATATTCTTTTTAAATAAAAGCATATGCCATCTATTTAAAGAAAAGTAGGGCAATATGGAAGGTTTTGGGATAAAAATAGAAAGATGTAATTATTTTAACATCCAAAGGTATATCCTTATTAATGTTGTTGATTCATCAATATATGAATATTTTATGAATATCTATATGAATGTTTATTTATATCTGGTAGGTTAAAATATTTACACCTTTCTTTTTGTTAAATAACACATAATATAAATTCTAGTTGGGTCTATAGGAAAAGAAGTTTATACAAACATTGGTAATTTTTATACCTTATTTTGCTTTATTGTCTTTTTTTTTTTATTAGTCTCAGTTTACAATTTAGTGATTCTTCAGTTCCATACAACATCCAGTGTTCTGATAACAAGTGCACTCCTTAATCCCCATCACCTAATTAGCCCATCCCCTCACTACCTCCCTTCTGGTAGGTCTCACAAACAAACCATGAGATCATGACTAAGCCAAAGTCGGATGCTTAAGTGACTGAACCACCCAAGCACCCCTGCATTTTGGTACTTCTATTAAGACAGAGGCAAGGGAAATCCAAGCTCTTCCTTGTGAGTATGAAGAAATGAGAAGAAATGATCTTGATCCCAATTCAAGGCATTAAGTAAACCTCCTCGCAAAGCCTATGAAAATTGTGTCTCATTAGTTTTGAATAAAAGGGAAGATCAAAAACTGTTTCTCTGGGGCAGCAGAGGATTAAACTTTTGTTAGGTTTCCTTTCTAAAATCCATTTTCTTTCCTGGATGGCAATCCAGAGAGCAAGGGAATGTGCCTTTTTTTTTTTTTTTTTTATAATATATTTTCAGTCCCAAATGTCTTTTTGATTGAACTGAATGCAAATAGAAGGAACCAGCTCCTTTTCCCAGTCTCATACCAAGCTAGATCATAACACAGAATTGTTCAAAGTTCTACGTAACACCACTGCCTGGTTCCCACTCTCTAGACTTTCTGATTTCACTGGTCTGGGATCCACCTATGGTATCAAGACATTTGGAACTCCCAGGTATTTCTAATGAGCAGTGGCACTTGGGAGCCACTGTCTTAGAGCCTTCTCATTAGTAGTGCTACATGTGTTCGTTTTGTGGGTGGAAATGCTGACGCCCAGGGGGAGGAAAGGACTTGACCAGGTTCACACAGAGTATTTGTGGCAGAGCCAAGGTTAGCTGTAGTATTCTTGTACCCCACTGACATACCCCTCCTATCCTGCTTCTCTAGGTAATTAACCTCCCTGGGTTTTGGTTTTCTCATTTGTAAAATGGGGGTCTTACTGGTACCTACTGGTGGAGTGGTTGTGCTGGTCCCAAAAGATCAGGCCTCTGAAGTGCTTAGCATGGTGCTTGATTTACAGCATGTAATATCCACTTGTTGATGCTTTGTACCGGGGGGCAGGGAAATGAATGAGATGCCCAAAGGGCAGTGAGCTCACTAAGGACAGTGACTGGGATTCCTCCCTCTGTACTTGGCTTTCGGTCCAGACTCTGATGTTTAGCTAAAGTTTTTTTCAATATGTGAGAGAAAAGGGCTTTCCCTTTATTACAAATATATATATTTATATATTTATTTTTATATCTTATTACATATTTACATATATATCTGTACAATTTATTACATACTATATATAAAATTCCCCATAGACCTTAGTGACATTAAGATAACAAGCTAAGTTACAATGTAGCTGGAATCACACGGTAGTAGGTAGATAGATTTTTAAAGAACTATCAGAAGGATAAAAGAGGTAACTTCATGTTCTTCTTAAATCTTAGTTTTGTGCATATTATGTTAAAAGTAATTAAAATTGAATGTTTCGTTCTTCTGAAAAATGGTTTCTAACTTGTCTGTCTCATGTCGATGTCACATCCATGTTAACAACAGGATTTGTGAAGAATGACCAGGTCTGACAAAGCCATTAGGTTTCTTAAGTGCTTGGAACATACCACAGTGCATCAAAAGTGATTTTACCACACAATAAAAGGAACACTTTTAGATCATTATTCTGCCTCATATATTTGTAAATTGTATGCCTTTAAAGTCAAGTCTTTGCAGAATGCCCTACATTTATATTGTGATTTATGGTTTACAGAGTTGTAGCACATACGTGATTTTAAACGTTCTAATATCCTTGAATTATAAAAATCAGCTTATTTTATAATGTATTCTGAAGCCCCTAAAATATCAGATATATTAGGAAACCATGGATAAGGTAAAAATTTAAGTATCCCATTTCTATTCATCTAATGGATTACCTTTACACTTTAGATATTCTCTTTGAGCATCCCCAATTATTGTACCCTGCCACACCATGTTTTTCACTAAATAATCTTTAATAAAGATTAATCTTTATGTAAATTTTAATCTCTAACGAAGCAACTTTTTTTCTGTGCTGTAATAACCAAATCATGTATATGGTAGCTAAATACTTCAAGTAGCCACCAGTTTTCATTGATTTGTTTTTATGCAATACTTTGCCTTTCTTCAACTCACATAAGAAAAGGATCTTTTCCTCGAAAAATTATCAAAGAATATACAATCTATGTTACTTATCCCTATATGATGCCTTCACTAACTTCTCCAAAGAAAGTATTATTTCAAAACTGTACTAGTTTCTTCCCACTCTGCCTGTCCTTCTTTACTTGGAAACAACTGACCTCTGCTCATTCAGAGATCCAATAGAGGATGTCAGGTGGGAACCTCCTCAATTTCTCTGCCCATCCTGTTCTCATTAGCAACCGTCTTCATCCATCTCCTTTGTTTCTGACTCAGGTAAATTGGACACTACTTTGTTCAAGTCCAACAATCTTCTCTTGTTATTTGGATGTCTTTCCCCACTTTTCAATGACTTTGCTCCCCTCCATCAGCCACTCCTGTTTTCTCTTGCTCTTTCTTTAAGGCAAACAAATCTACAAATAGACCAACTAATGAGGCACTCACACACACACACACACACACACACACTATCATTAGGTCATATAGGCCCAATTCTCAATTCTACTTCCTTCTCTTTTCCCTTTCTTTCTTTCTTTCTTTCTTTCTTTCTTTCTTTCTTTCTTTTCTTTTCTTTCTAAATTCCAGTTACCATACGGTGTAATATTAGTTTCAGGTGTACAATTTAATTCCTTTCTGCTTCTTGAATCTGTTTCCCATCACCATTCCTAATGTCCCTGGTGGAATGGGGGATCTCGCAATTGTATTCCTTTTGTATTAGTGCTGTAACTATTCAATAGGAATCCCTATGTCTGTTCTATCTTTCCAGCATCCATCATAGAGTGTTTCAGGGGCCTTTATGATAAAACCCAAACTTCATAGCATATTAAACTTCTTGTTAACAAGAGACTGTTCCTGTCTGGAAGTTTTGGCTAGGCCCCAAGCAGAGGATTGTGAGTGCCAAGCATCCCTATTCTAAAGAGAGATATTAGACTGTGTGTGTACGATTTGCAGAATAACTCCCCAATGTAGTTTTAACTTTTGTTAATCTCACACCTTGAGGCTAGTTAATAAAAAGCAAAGAGGATCCCACTAGGAGTCAAGATGTCCCAACTGAAAGTGCTAGGCTATTGGATGGATAGGTTCACTGGCTAGCTGGGTAAGGAGTCACCATTTCTAGGTGACTGCATTTAGAAATCTCCAGTGAGAGAATTAACGTGGAGCTGCTAAGGCTTCCCAGGTAGTAGAGTTAGCACAGGATTCCTTCACACCCACTGACAGTGGATTGTAACCTTTGCAACCAAGGAAGATCCTTTGTGCCATTATCTCTCCTTCCCCTGTGCCAACTAATAAAGGTTGTAGCAGGTTGGAGAGGGAAGGTATAAAGCCTGATAAAAAACAGTGTGAGTTATTCTGCAAGTTTCCATGCCTGAGTCAAGACAATCCACAAGGAAAAGGATTGAAAAGTTCGATTGACAGAGATTTCATTAAGCCAGAGGTTTGTTTGTTTTCTTTTTTCTTTTCTTTTCTTTTCTTTTCTTTTCTTTTCTTTTCTTTTCTTTTCTTTTTCTTTTTCTTTTTCTTTTTCTTTCTCCCTCCCTCCCTCCCTCTCCTTCCTTCTTTCTTTCTTTCTTTCTTTCTTTCTTTCTTTCTTTCTTTCTTTCTTTCTTTCTTTCCAGAAAGTGATGAGAAAATTATAAAATGTGGAAGAGATAACATTCCTGGGTCAGGGAAAGGAGATGGGACATTGCAAGGAAGAAAGGCAGCTACTTGCACCTACAGTGTCCTACAGACTTATTAAAAAAAGAAAATCCATTTCTGGTAACAAGCAAGATCTTTAAAAATTTCTTCTCTTTTTATCTAGCTTCATCTTTAATCACCAGCCCTCCAATCCTAAGCTCTATGCCTTATCAAAATCCTTTGAACAGCCTTCATCACCTTCCTGACTAGACTGACTTCTATTTGATCTTAAGACGCAGTTCAGGAATCATGTTCCCAATGGAGCTTCCCATAATGTCACACCCCACCCCATTTTCCATTACGTGTTCCCTTATATGTTCTTACGGCACCCCATTCACTTCCATCCAATCACCTATCAACCTGGTGCCCTTATTTATCTTTCTTACAAGACTATGTGAATCCTGTTTGTAGCTGCATCCCTGACCCGGGTTGCAGTTTCTTTAATAGACTCAAATAATTTTATAAATGAAAATTAATTGATAATGCATGTTATCATTAAACTGAGATATACAGATGTGAAAAAAACTACTTTGAGGGTAGTTAACTAGTGGGAAATTTTTAAAAAATTGCAGATAAAATACTTTATGCAAGAGGTGGAATTCAGACTGTTGCCTGTGTCTATTTTGATTACCTTCATTTGACTACTTGGAAGCTGTCTCTTGAGCAGGTGCTGTCTCTGTCTCTCTCTCACTGTATCCTTGTGCTGCAGAGATGTAAAAGTACCATACTGCTCACCCTTAGTCCATCAAGTATTTTCACTCTCTTATCTCATTATAGAATACACTTGAGAGTTCCTTTTCATTAGAGATGTTGCTTTCCTTCCTTACAGATTTTACTGTCTTTCTACTCTCTCTTCTCCCAGATCTGATCCTCGCCAAACGTTGTTACTGACGCTATTTCCCCACATCTGCAAATATTCTCAGAAATAATACTTCATTAAGACATAATAAATACAAATAAAAATGCGATGTGGTTTTGTTTGCTCTCTTTTCTCATTAAGATTTCTAATGTGTCTGCTTTGACTTTAGCTTACTGGCTATAATTGATTAAAACAAAAAGAACAAAAGAACGATTTAGGGAAAAATGAGTGTGAGAGCCACCGTGTAAATACCTCAGCCCTTGTATGGTACTTTCATATGCATACATACCCATCCATACAAATCATTGAGGGTAGAAAATGTTCAGTTTTTGCTGTTCCAGCCTAGGAACCTATTTTTCCTAACCCTGAATGAACTTACAGGGGCTTACCGTTATTAGTGATTTGGGCGCAGAATATAATGAAGTTTGTCATCTTGAAGGACTGAGTTGAGACAATTACAGGAGCTCTCTTGCCATGACATGACTACCAGAACCACTTCTGGCAGGCTGTCTCAGCTGGAGGTCGTTCACAGGAACCAATGCCCAGCTTTACTGGGCAGCTCCCGAGAGAACAGTCTGGATTCTTCCAGTGTGTGGTGCCAACTCATGTGGAGATATGGAGGGCTTTTAGCAGCTACTTGAAATCTTAATAGGTTGATAAGTTTGAGAAATTTAACAGAAACTTCCTCATTTAAGGGGATTTGCTACAAAACAATGTAATCTTCTGATTTTGATGCCAAAATTGTTTTAGTCAGATTACAGTCTACTCTGAAAGCAGTATACAGATACAATATTTTTTAAAACACTGTAAAGTAAATAAAATATCCCTAATAGATAAAGGGAATATTTTGAAAGCATTTATAAATGTTATTAGATTTCGTTTGGGACTACCAAATGGATTTTCAGGTTATAGAGCAGCTAATCAAAGATATAGTTAAAACATATCAAGTGTCGTATCTAGCTACTTTGCCTTTAAAAAAATATATATATATATTTAATATTTTTAGGTTTATTTATTTATTTAGGTGGCGGGGGGAGGGAGGGAGGCAGAGAATCCAAAGCAGGCTCTGTGCTGACAGCAGAGAGCCCACAGCAGAGCTCAAACTTGCGAACCGTGAGATTATGAACTGAGCTGAAGTCAGACACTTAACTGACTAAGCCACCCAGGTGCCTCCTAACTAGCTTGTTAAATACATTTGCTTTTAATAATACACTGCCTTCAAGTTTTGGGTGGAATTCAGGGAAGGATTAAAACCTCAAGCATTTGAAGTTTCCAAAACATTGCCACAATTTAGAAAACTATGAAATTCAGTGCATTAACTTTGCTATACTTACTTCAATGTTGCATGAACTTCTAAAGATTGAGACATGCTCAGACATGCAGGTTTTGCTTAGATTGATTTTTTAATACACTACATAAATGAGACATTTATCTTGTGCATGATAAATCTTTTTAGACTTAAAAATACCCCCACAAACTCACACATCTCAGAAGATTTGGCAACCTACAATGAAAGCAATTATTGTTAATTCCAAAGACCGTTAAAATATCCCAGATATTTGTCAGTTTGCCCAGGATCATTTTGGACACACATGGTAGAAGAGGTTAATTTTCTATTGTCATATGGCCACTAGTCATCCAAAAAGACCCCAGATAATGTTTTAATGTGTACTGTTTTAAGTTACTTCAGAAATATTTCCAGCTGTGTCTAATGTTAATAGTCTTTAAGCATTTCTTTTGAATGTTTGACCTTGTTTACCATTCTGGATTGTGAAGGGTTCAAGGCCATGTAAAACGTATTTTTCTACACATATCTAGCTGTAAAGCCCTAGATTATGTATTTGTACATCCTTTGAGATCAGCATGTTGCTCACCAGTATAGTTTGGCAGAAAAAAGCATCAGATAAAGGGAATTAGGAATTAGAACAGATGGAAGCTGCTTAGAGTTTAACTGATAATTTGAAGGTGACCTTGATAAAACAACTTTTTGTTGTTTTAAGGAAATTTTGACTGAAATATTAATGTTTTCTGTGTAGGCCAGGGTTATTTGCGACTGTATAAGAAAGTAATACTTCCTGGAACCAATTTCTAAAGTATCGAGACAGATATATGGTGTGTGTTGTGCGTGCATAGTATTTAAGGCAGATGTTATAATAAATTTTAAAAAAATGAATTACTGCTCCAGTTATTAACATTTGAAAATCTCCGTAGAAAATATAGAAACAATGGAGAGTATTGAATAGAGAGCATAGGAAAATCTACTAGATCGTTAACTCTCAGCCAGAGGGAATGGATTTAATACTTAACCGCATTATTTTTATTAGTTTGTAATTTTTTGTAATTTTTACCTCTATTATTATTATTATTATTATTATTATTATTACTATTATTATCCGAAATGTAATTGCATGTGCATTATGGAACCGACTCCGAAGTATTTTAAATGTTTGCTCTTGTTTTCCTGTACTGGTTTTATTGATCCTTCTGCCTAACAAATATGTTTCTCAAGGATTGGCCTTGATTCTCCTTGCCATTCTCTTTCAATGATCACATTTAAAATTTCCAGACGTAAGAAGATGACTATCAAGTCAATAACTTAGGTGTTTTTGAGCTCCAGTTCCCCATCCACTAACATTGAAATCTCTACCCAGATTCCCAGCTGCTATATGCACCTCAAAATCCAAAGCTGTACATTTAATGTTTCCCTCAAAAAGCCCGGTCTCAGTATTTTTGTGTTTTTACAAAATAGCAATGTCATTTTTGTATTGAACTGTGCTCTGCTTCCACAAATGTAGTCTCTTTCTTACATGCCTGTGGCCTCAAATAAACTAAACACATTTCTTCGATTTCCCAAAGTGATCATGAGCGTCATACTAAAGATTTCAGGGAAAAGTTAGGAAAGGGATTTAAATCTGTTACAAAAATAACACTAAACTGAGAATTAAGCTTCCCAGTTATTTAAAAAGTCTTTTTGACTATCCCAAATTATGTAATTGTCACTGTTCTCATTCCGTCTATTCTCCGTTACATAGCACACCTTGAAGTGCCTTTTTTTCTTCTCTTCCTCACACCCTGTAGAACTGCCTCTTTGGTAATCACATTTTCCCTTAATGAACAGTGATTCCATGTGCCTAAGTTTGATTCCCAAGCTGGTAAACATAAACCCAGCTAGAAGCACAGCTGAATATAGTGGACGTCTATTTCACAGGATTTAGTCTCCTTAGAAGGAGTTCGTTATTTGCAGGAATAATTTTCTGCAATGCCAGCTCTCTTTTCTCTGCTTCGTCCCTATGCAGTCCCCACATTCCGTTTAGACTGAGAAATTGAAATCACATCTTTATCTCTCTTTTCTGTGGGCCACACACCACCCAGACCTTCATTTCTGAATTGTTTCTCCATCTTTAGAGATTCACTTTATTTTTCACTTTATTTAGTTCTTGTTTTTTTTTAATTTTTTTTAAACGTTTATTTATTTTTGAGACAGAGAGAGAAACAGAGCATGAATGAGGTAGGGTCAGAGAGAGAGAGGGAGACACAGAATCGGAAACAGGCTCCAGGCTCTGAGCTGTCAGCACAGAGCCCAACGCAGGGCTTGAACTCACAGAATGTGAGATCATGACCTGAGCCAAAGTCGGACGCTCAACCGACTCAGCCACCCAGGTGCCCCCGTTGAGTTCTTGTTTTAATTAGCTAGGTGACCTTGGGTGAGTTCTAAAAAGGGTTTCTAGGGGCACCTGGGTGGCTCAGTCGGTTGAGCGACCGACTTCGGCTCAGGTCATGATCTCACAGTTCGTAAGTTCAAGCCCCGTGTCAGGCTCTGTGCTGACAGCTCAGAGCCTGGAGCCTGCTTCTGATTCTGTGTCTCCTTCTCTCTCTCTGCCCCTCCCCTACTCATGCTCTGTCTCTCTCTGTCTCAGAAATAAACATTAAAAAAAAATAAAATAGGATTTCTATACCTTGAATACAGTGATAATAATTCCTGTTGATAGGGTTATTGTGAAATTACCTAGCACGATGCTTGGCACTCAGTACTTCATGGTTAAATGGCATATTTCCCTTATTTTCTTCTTTGGAATCCCCTTGAATATTCAGTGACTTTAGGACACTGCATTAGTCATCCTCTTTTTTAAGTTTTCTTCTCTGTTTCTCTACATTAAGTTGTAAAATTCTTCAGGGCAGGAGCTGTATCTTGGTGCTTAAAGAGGTTAGTGGAGAGATACAGTCAAGAGTGTAACCTTTTTTTCCGGGTTTCCTGGGTGGCTCAATCGGTTAGGCATCCATGACTTTTGGTTTCGGCTCATGATGGCTCTGGCCATGATCACAAGGTTGCTGGGATCCAGCCCCACATTGGGCTCCACACTGACAGCACAGAGCCTGTTTGGGATTTTCTCTCTTCTTCTCCCTCTGGCCTTCCCATGCTCACACTCTCTCTCTTTTAAAATAAATAAGCTTTAAAAAATGAGTCAAATATTTTTTCAAATGCATACATTTCAGAAAGTATGACTTTAAGAAGTTACCTGAAGTAATAAGTGTATACAGCCAATGAGATTATAGTGACATTTGGTGATGGTGACTACACTTGCCGTGTTGAGCTCTAAGTCATATATTGAATCGTTGAATCATTATGTTGTATATCTGAAACTAATGTTGCATTGCATGTTATATATCAATTAAAAGCTAGCACCTAAAAACATGTTTAAAAAAAATATGTTACTCATAGTACCCATAGTATGTGGTGAGATTTTTGTTTAGGGGCCTGGGGCTTAAACTCTCAGTACGTTGTGATGATCTTTCTTTGAATTTTTAAGATGAATGTGAGTCCTAATTGAGAGAAAAACATTTCTAAGCTGGAATATTACAGCTTGTTCCTTTGAAATATATCCATTAATACTGTAATTCAGTTTTTCCATTTTCTTTACTTTTCTTTGTTCCTGTCTTTTGATTTGCTGCTTTCAAATACCCATTTGTGCTTGAAGTTTATTATACATACACGCACGCACACACATACATGCACATAGGCACACACACACGTCTCCTTAATAAGAGAAGAAAAAATTATTTGGGTGTTTTCATGTTGTGACTTTGACTTTTTTTATGTATAACTTTTTCTTTGATTAAAAAAATACAAAATACTTTTTATATTCAAAGTTTTGCCAGATAGAAGGTGGAATTGAGTGGAAGGAAAAACCAAAGGTTTTATATATTCAAAGCAACTTGCCTGTGTTCTTTGAGTTTGTAGGTGGTGATTAGGTTTTCAGATTTAGAGAAGTGTGAGACAACCTAATTAAACACCTTTTTGCTGAAGAGCAGCTCGATAAATCCAGATTGCTTTAGAACCTCTCAAAGCTTTTATCAGAAAGCTAATATTGGAAAGTCTTTTACACTAATAGCTTTTGGAAAATTATTTCCCAGACTGAAAATAAATTATAAAAATACTTAAATAAATATACATGGGAGAATCCTCCATTGAATAGATGCAAAAATATGTCTTAAAAGTTAAAATATACTGTCTATAAGGGTGCTAGTACATATTTTCTAATAATGATTGAGACAAATTAATAATTTTATGACCCCTTAGATCTCAGATTTCCCTTTACAAATTCTTAATAATTGTATATTAATGGGATCATATAGAGATCAGGAAGAAGAAAGAAAAGATCATTATAGATCATAGATTTGTTGAGGCTGTACATAAAGCCTTCATCTTAATGAGCATAGTGTTTATTCTTGCCCTCATTACCATTGTACTTACTAAATGTGAATTATTTATGCAATGTGATGTAAATGCAATGGGATACATTTTGTCATTTCGTAGTATCACTCCATAGCACGCCTTCCTTCCTAACAAAAATATTTTGGGGTTGCCCTTGCTGACTTTTCCCTGCCCCAAAAGACTGGTCCTTTATATTATCTATTTTGTCATTATGCAAAGTGAGACTCTGTGATGTCAAAGGTCCCTTCTCTAATTTTTAACAGCATATGATTTTATGACTTGATTTTCTTTTTTCATAATGCCTGGAGAAAATGGTGGTGGATTTAAGGTGATTGGGAAAATTCCTTTATTTTCAATTGAAAACATGGGGCACTTGGGTGGCTCAGTTGGTTAAGTGTCCGACTTCAGCTCAGGTCATGATCTCACAGTTTGTGGGTTCAAGCCCCATGTTGGGCTCTGTGCTGATAGCTCAGAGCCTGGAACCTGCTTCAGATTCTGTGTCTCCCTGTCTCTCTGCCCCTTCCCCCACTCACACACACACACACACACACACACACACAGTCTCTCTCTCTCTCTCTCTCTCTCTCTCTCTCTCTCTCTCTCCCTCTCTCCCTGTCTCTTTCACAAAATAAATAAACATTAGAAAAATTAAAAAGAAAAAGGAAAATATTAAACAAAAAAAAACAAACAGTCCATAGCCCTATCAGAGACTGTTTTAAAAGGACGGTATTAGGGTTTGAGGAGACCCTGAGATTGCACTTAGGAAAGTAGAGAGTGTGTCGGTGGGGTAAACAAATCCACACACTATTGGGTTGATTAAATTTATCTTTCTGAAAACTGATTATCTGGTGGTCTTGTATATTACAGATGAGTTTGGAGGGAAGTTAATGAAGCTGAATCCTCATTAGGTGGCCATGCTTTCCTGCATGTTTGATTGAGAGCAGAGGATTGCTACTGTCTTTTAGTAATTCATCTCCTTTGTGCCATACAACAATTTTTTTTTTATTTAAAACAATTTATTCACAGTTAATGCAATTATGGATATGAAGCAATTAAACACTGACTTACATTCAGGATAAAGAAAAACTAATTGGTAAACTAAGTTCTTCATGCATAGAACAACAGCAGTACAATCTTGCTGTGGAGATGATTCTGTGGATGTGAATAACAATATCTCGGCTTCTAACATGGTTACTTTCAGTTGCAAAATTTTGTTTCTCTGCATCTACAAAAGCATTCCCTAAAGAGTCCCCAGAATGGCAATATCCCATGATCGGACACTATACTGTTTGATCGCAAACTCAAGAGGGGATTTTTTTTTTTTTTTTCCCTAGGCAAGGTACGGTTAGCTAATTATTTCAAATGATAAATTCATTCTAAGTTGCTTATCTTTGAAGTATATCTGTAATAAAGTCTGTGACTACTATTGTTCCACTTATTTAGTGTAGACTTTTAATTCACCCACGATTTTAAAAATTGTTTAAATTCTCCCTAAAGCAAAACTTATGTCTGTCCCTCGGGGTAGCCCTAATGCAGCTACTACTCTTTATTTGTGTATGTATTTCCAGCAGCTGACCTGAGAGAAGCTTGATAAAACTCCATGAATGAAAGTTAAGTTTGGCTACAGAAGGCTTTTTTGCATGAGTTCTCCCTCCTGTATGCTTTTCTGTAAGAATCAAGTTAGGTTCTGTATTCTTCCATTACTCTCCAGGATCCGCTGCTTGGAACCTTTAAGCACATAGGCAGTAATCCGATGACACCTCTTATTCAAAAATAATCCTTTGGTTCTCCTTTGCTTTTAAATCTTTGTGACATTTCCTGTTTTCTGGTATCCATCCTTCTATCTAAAACTGGTATAAATTAATCTGTACTAATTCCATGCCGAGGAAACTCGTGGTGATTCTTCCCAAGGATATTTCAACTTAAAAGCACTTTTGGAATGGGTAGTGTATGTCTGGGCCAACCTAGTGCGTCTTGGATGGAGAAAATTTTGTGCTCTCTTGGCCCAGCAGGGGAGAATTTAGGCACAAATACAGCCCGCCGTATCTTTCTGGAGTTCCATTCAAGAGTCTCTTTACTCTGCTTAACTGTTAAATAACCTCATTAATATTTGGCTTATATATTAAATAAAAGACCAGACCTCTGTAGGCCCGATATTTCTTTGATAGTGGTGAAATCGGTGGATTCCTAAAAACCTAATTTTCTTTTTTTTTTCTTTTTTTTTTAATTTTTTTTTTTTTAACGTTTATTTATTTTTGAGACAGAGAGAGACAGAGCATGAACGGGGGAGGGGCAGAGAGAGACAGAGACACAGAACTGGAAGCAGGCTTCAGGCTCTGAGCCATCAGCCCAGAGCCTGAGGCGGGGCTCGAACTCACGGTCCGTGAGATTGTGACCTGAGCTGAAGTCAGACGCTCAACCGACTGAGCCACCCAGGCGCCCCAAAACCTAATTTTCTTTACTGTTATTAAGAAAGTAGATCCTATAACACATTCCTACCAGTGATACTTTTCAACAGCATCTTATTTGCTGAGACAAATTTGTGCTTTATCAATTTATTTGGCATTCAATAAGCCAAACAATATGCCTTAAATATGAACACCATATTTTGTTTTCTCTGTTTTACCCACCAGATAACATTTTCTTCCTCTCTGCTAAATTCCTATTTTGCTTCCTTCCTTCTTTACAAGTCCATCTAATCAAAACTAATATTCTCTGAGTATACTTCTCTTCTGTTTTATACTTTTTTCCTTTTGGCATTTGCTCCTGTTAGATGATAATATTCGATGATCTGGGCATGCAATTTAGTTTACAGGTATCACAGCATTCTACAAAGCTCCTCAAATCAAGTTTTACTCATAGAAAGTATGTGATCATAGCAAATACTTTGCTATGTTTGATTGACTAATTCGATTTTAATTTGTTGATGGCTCTAAGCTATTTCCTCAGACATCTTTACTGTTGCCATTTTTGTTTCTTATTATGTTTACCTATATATGTATAGGTTATTTTTGACCTTCTCTGATGAAGGTCTCTGATGACCTTCTCTCATGAAATGATTCTCATCTATACGTATTGCTGGTTTCATGAAATCTTTTTTGAGATTTAATTTTTAAGTAATCTCTATACACAGTGTGGGGCTTGAACTCATGACTCTGAGGTCCGTAGTCACATGCTCTACCTATTGAGCCAGCCAGGCGCCCCATGGGTGTGATAATAACCTATCTCTGCTAATAAACTTCTGAACCTACTGTGGGTTGCGAACACCTCAGTATTACCAGTGACAGGAAGTACCCTGCACCCTTCATTTTGCTTTGCTCTTAATGTACATCAAAGTTACACTGCTTTGTGCTTTTAGTCTCTTACAGAGATTTTGGTGAAATGATTTTTAGTATTTGTTTTCCAGAGTCATGGGGGTCTGGGATAAAATCAGTTAGAGGCTTCATTCAGCATTAACCTTTTCCTCCTTTCCCAAATAAAGCCTTCCCTTCTTACAGCAAATGTGTTTTTGTCTATTTTCCCTTTCTTTAGGGTAAATTATATTCCTGAAAACTCCGAAGTATTTTGGGTAATAAATTCCGCAGAAACATCACATCTGCCCATACGAATGTTGCCAGGGTGCATACAGTTTATGTATCCAAACTAAATACAGTCCTTCCCTTTCCCTTACCTTCTTAATCATAGGTATCATAGACCTTTCTGGAAGGATTAAGAGCCAGTAGAGTTTCAGAGGAGAAAATCCTACCTCCAGAGTATTTTTTATTTGTTTTGATCTGATTCTTTGTTCCACTGTTGATAGTCATTTTTACTGACAGCCACTTTTGAGTTCTCAGGGTGGATAATGTTTTCTAATTTTTAGCTACACAGCTTTATCTTATTTGGCCTGTTTTCCTAGCCTGTGAATGCTACAGCAAGGCAGTGGAGTGCAGGGAATGGGGGGAGAAAAATAAAATCAGATGTAAAAGGATGCTACTAATTTAGAAAATGAACAAAAAAAAAATCAAGTGCTTAATTGTTTGTTTAATACATAATCTGATTTAGGGGCGCTTGGATGGCTCACTGGCTTAAGCGACCGACTTCAGCTCAGGTCATGATCTCCGGGTTAGTGAGTTCAAGCCCTGCTTCTGGCTGGTTGTCTGCTGTCTTCATGGAGCCTGTTTGGGATCCTCCCTCTCCCCCTCTCTTGGCCTCTCCCCGTCACTCATGCTCTCTCTCAAAAATAACCTTGTAAAAGAATATATATCTGTTCTCTCCACTGTATAGGGATTCAGAAGAAAATAATTACTCATTGTTTATAGTATATCTTCTGTGAAGACAAACTATGTTGAGAGCAAGTTGTAAAACTTCTTTCATCCGGTGGGATAAGGGCAGGGACTCTGGAAAAGGTCTATTCAAATGCCTGCTCCTCACCACTTTGCCATGCCCTTTATAGGAATTATCCCATCTATCTTTCTTACAAACTTACTACTATCACTAGCTTCATTTACAGATGAGTGGACAGACTTTAGAGAGTTAGACCTACATTTCTGGCTCTCTGAAGTCTGTTTACTCTTCGATAAGACGAACGTTTACCCAGTTTGTAGGAAAGAAATGGGATAATTTCTCTAAGTTCCTTGGCAAAGAGTAAGTATTGAAAAGATGTCATCCCTTACTGTTATTTAGATCTCATTATAATGGTCAACTGAAATCTCACCTGTAAAAGAAAGTTAATAAATTGTAAAAAGTGACATACATTTTAATCATCATTATTCTTAATAGCATATCATGGGCAATGTGTAATGAATATACAATTTTAATTTTTGTTAGGAAAAAAACTTTTGAACTTTCCACTTGAGAGTCAAGGGTTTAAAATTTTGTCACTTCTTGGAAGTTCCTATCTATGAAGTATGAACAGAAAGTTATGAAATAATAGTGTGCAAATTATTAAGAGGATTTTGATAATGTCAGTTACTGGAAGCTTTTTACTGAGATCATTAAAGACCCATTTGAGAGGGGTGCCTGGGTGGTTCAGTCACTTAAGTGACTGACTCTTGGTTTCAGCTCAGGTCACGATCTCACCTTTCAGGGGTTCAAGCCCAGCATCGGGCTCTGCACTGACAGTGCAGAGACTGCTTGGGATTCTCTCTCTTCTGCTCTCTCTGTCCCTCTCACACTCACTCTTGCTGTCTCTCTCTCAACCACCCCCCCGCAAAAAAAAACCCAAAAGAAAACAAACAAAAACTCGAGAATATGGAGAAGTAATAACAGTATTCCTCAAGTTAAAGCGAAAGCTAAGGAAGTATTGGATATTTTACAGCAAGTCAAAAAGCACATTCTCTAGAAAAGGAGGAATCAGGAATGGCATTATTGTTTTCAAATTTGCAGTGGGTGATGTTTGATATTTAATAAGGTAATAAATTTTATATTTTACCAATTTGATTCACTGATTTACACATCATAGTGATTTTCCAAGTCTTAGGAGGAAAAATTATACAAGTCAGGAGGGAACACACAGTACACACCTTTATTCACCACAGAGTGTGCTACATTCACTCCCAATGTATTAACAAAAATGGGCGGGGGGGAGAGTATTTCCATAGCAACATTAGCAAAACAGAAAATTTGCCTACTAAGATCACATTTTTTAACCCCACCCACTCACCAAATTGAAAGCCTGTGAGAATTAATTAAGCTCAAAGGTAAATTATTTAAAAAAGAAAATAAATTAAGATAACATGGCAAGAATGATCAATTATTTACAACCGAAGTGTCGCCAGAGGTAAAGGCAACGCATCTCCTTTGATATAATAAGATTCAAAGGGAGGGTTAGTGGGAGGAAGAGATCTGGAGAGGGCACATCACTGTGGTAAAATTAAAAGGATGGAAGGTAGCTGAAGCCGATATAATCTGACAGGATCTTGGGTCACTGCAGTGTTGTGGACCATAGTGATTTACACCTGTTTGATTATAACCTTCAGTATCATAAAGGAACTTCTTATTCCCTTCTTGATTCAGAATAGCTCATGTTGAGGGGCACCTGGATGGCTCAGTCCTTTAAGCATCTGACTCTTGGTTTCGGCTCATGTCATGCTCTCATGGTTCATGGGATTGAGCCTCGTGTTGGGCTCTACACTGACAGTGTGGAGCCTGGTCGGGATTCTCTCTCTCCCTCTCCTGCTCATCTCTCTCTCTCTCTCTCTCTCTCTCTCTCTCTCTCTCTCTCTTTCTCTCTCTCTCTTTCTCTCTCTCTTTCTCTCTCTCTCTTTCTCTCTCTCTCTCTCTCCCTCAAAATAAATAAACATTAAAAAAAATAGCCAATGTTGACTAAGATGTCACTGCTGTGTTTGCTTGGCAAAATCATGAAATCCTTAAGCAATTCTGTGAGATGGGTATTATTATCTCTTGTTTTACAGGTGAAGGACAGAAGAGCAGAGAAATTAAATAATTTGTGCCTTACTTTAAAAAATCAATACATGTTTTATGGCTTCCTGAATTCTTTTTAAACAAGCCTCGCACACGATTTTAACTAAAAATGAAAACTGACTTCAGAATTATATTCAGAATAGCTGAGGGAGCACTTTATGTAATATTTTGAGTTATCATGTAACATTAAGATGTTATCTCATTTACTGGTCATTGAAATGTATGCGTAG
Organism: Panthera leo; assembly: GCF_018350215.1. Classification (NCBI taxonomy): domain Eukaryota; kingdom Metazoa; phylum Chordata; class Mammalia; order Carnivora; family Felidae; genus Panthera; species Panthera leo. The sequence goes on along the minus strand of NC_056680.1, from coordinate 85,444,116 downwards.
TATACGCACGGCCTTCATTAATTATCTGTTTAAAGAGTAGTGCAGGGGCAGTGCGGCGTAGTGGATGTCTGTCTTTGAGTTGACTTGAAAAGTTCATAAATCCATCTGTTTCAAAACTCTTAAATTATGGGAAGGAAAATACAGTGGTAAACACATTAGGGATTATCAAATGTTGAAACATAAATGATATATGCAAAAGGAAATGATACTTTACTAAGAGGATAAACCTTTTAAATTAGTTTCCACTATAGGATAGCAAAATAAATTTGGTAAACTTCTTCATCTGCCCTTTCTACTAATCTTTTTTTTCTCACTTTGTTGTTACATATATGAACTTCTATGTATGTGTATATGAAACTAATGGCAAATTATAAATGTACGTGTTTTTTTTTGTTGTATGTATTTATATATACTCTTGTCTCTTGTTATGGCCTTTGAAGAGCTGAATCTTTATGTTCCCCTTCTGTTCTTTCTTAAAAAGAAAAAAACAAAAAAAGTAGAAATAAAGTACCAAAAAATAAATTTCAAAGGTACTTTTCATCTGTTACCCATTTTTTATTACATCAGTTTGCATCATATTCAACTAAATTGTGTTTTTGCCATTTTCATAAACTGATGTAATCCATGTGAACTTTGATACATTTTTAGATTTAAAGGCAGGCAGAGCCTCACACGAAGTACCCGACAGTGAAAAGCGGCCTTTCCAGATCTTTTTCTTTCATTTATTTATTTATTTATTTTTTAAAGTAATCTCTCCACCCAACATGGGGCTCAAACTCACAGCCATGAGATCAAAAGTTGCATGCTCCACCAACTGAGCTGGCCTGGTGCCCCCCTTTTCCTTCTTTTTAAAGTGGTTGTGTTCTTTATCAGTTCTTTCATATTATCTGACTCCTACAAAGATTTGAGTATTTTCTTATAGACATAGTAATTTTCCTCTTTCTACCTTGTGTAAACTTTTGTGCTTGAGGCTTTATTTGGCAATCACCATATTAAAAACAAAATAAAACCCTGTAACCTACACAAGATTCTGTAAATTTAATTAGTGGGCTCCCAAGAACTAAGAAGGTTTGAGCCCACATAGTATCCTGTATCCAAGAACGGGGTGGTGGGAGGAAGAAAGGAATTATAAAGACTATAAATACAAAGTAGTGTGTTTCAATGATACTTTTCAGAGAAGAAATATAAAAAGAGAAGATAAAATTTTGTAAGTTGTAAAGTCCAATTTTATTAATGCCAATTCATTATTTTTAGGGCATTTTCTTGAGGATTCAGTAACAGTTTTAGAGTTTCTGTATGCATTTAATATTGCATTTGCAACATAGTATGCATTCTTTTTACAAATTTTGTCAAAAAGGCAAATATTTTTCCTGTTATTATTTTAGCTGTTTTGAAATTAACACTAATTGTCTCCAAGTTAAGAAGCTATGATAGTCAGTAGCAGTAAAACTCTAAATCACGATTAACCTTCTGAGTTGTTATGTATCCAGGTAGGGACTTCACCCTCACATACTCATCTCCAGTATGTCTGACTCACCAGGTTTATTTGGTCAAAAAAGGGGCTTTAGAACAAATAGTTTGTTGTTTTATTTCCCACAGCTGTAAGAGCTTGCTATTAAGATAATACAAACTTCTGTTTGAACAATACTATGAATTTTCATTTTAGAGCAGTGCTTCTCAAACTTTAGTGTACATTAGAATCACCAGGAGAAACATTAAAAAAAAAACAAAAAACTGAGGATAGAATAAATAGGACATCAGTTAAATGGTGGTGAGAGTTGGAAGGAATGGAGATGGGTCAATGAACATTTTTATGGAAGCCTACTCATCCTGATGTGGTGGGTGAAGAAATGAGATTTTTAACCTTTTTGTAAGCTAACAAGCTATCTGACCACAATTTCAGAGATTCAGAAGACTCCTTGAGTCAGACACAATGGCCTTGATGATACCCAGCACAACAGACAGCATGGGCTCCATGTTCATATGAGTTACTCCTGGCACTCAAGTCCAATGGAGGCCATGCTGAGTAGCCCAAGTGGGCACTGCATATACTATGATTTGTCACACCTGAGGAACCCTGACTTAGGAAACCCCAATTGTTTAAAAGGGACCCTACCAGAAAACCTCCCTAACTTTTGCCCTACAGGATTATTTTTATTTTACTGTGAAAAAATATCTCTGTTTTCTACCCTGCAGGGAATTATTCCCTCTGTCTTCCAAGGCTGTTTGCTATACATTCTAGAAAAGATGCTCTAAAGCAGAGGCTCGCCTTTCCTCTGTTCATGTGACACGAAAGACCTATGGAGAATTGTCTTCAACATGGTGATTGGAAGAAGGACAAGTTCAGAGGAACAGTCATAGCAGTTCTGATGTTTCTAGTCTCCACAAAATTATGCCCTGTTGATGACTTTCTTTATTCTGGATTTTTCCCCCAGAGGCAGTATTTAATAGTAGTAGTAATGTAGTAATGTAATATTTCTTGGTGATAACAACTTCAACATTTTCAGCTTATTAACATTATAATTTCAGTCACTTCTTAGTACCTCAGTTTTTAATACATCGTAGCTTCCATTTGTTGATGACTTTACAATGATCCTTATAATACAACATGATGTATGCACTACTAAAGTCCTTCTTTTATTGTTTAAAAAAATGAGGTGAAAAGGTGTTATTTGACTTACTATTAGTCACATGCCTACCAAATGGTAGAGCTATTTTCACTATATTGTTCTCTTTTATTGTTGTAAGTACTGAAAAATATTTGCTACATGTGCAATTGTGGGGTCATGTAAGGGTATGAAATGACCAAGTTAGGATGCCTTCCTTAGATTTGGTATTTGATATATTTGTAGGCAATTTGTTGGTAGCAAAGTGATTGAAAGCCTTGGGAATTAGTATGATGTATTCGACAGAATTCAGTTCTCAACTGAGGATATGTTCGTATTACCTAAGTATATGATTTCCTTAGGTAAAAGTTTGATGTTGTAGCTTAACTATGTAGGACTCTGGAGCAGGCTATCAGCAGAAATAGGCCTACCCTAGTTTTAGAAACTGTCTTGTTGCTGTTTTTCTTTCCTCTTGAGCACTGGTCAAATTCTCTTCCTTCTCCACACTAATTCTTTCTTGGGTTTCTGAATCTGCACTGGTGCTCAACATTTAGAGACTAAAGCAACGGATTATAGATTAATTCTAGAATTCCAGAGTGGAATCACATCGATTACTCTGGATCCTTGGTACATCCACAGCCAAATTTTACTAGTATTTTTAAGGATTAGGTGACAGTGAATTAATTCAGGAAGTTTTGAGAATTGCATAATGATTGTATTAGTCTAGTAAGATGCTTGTCATGTAGGAAGACAGCTTTTGTGGCCTCTCAAAGTATCATGATAATGAATGATGATAATTTAGCGAATCTTGTTATAAATATTGATGCAACTGGGATAAAACCTTGAAAATACTTGGAAATGATTTTTCCCACATTTTCAACACACATTTAATTGAGTGCCTGCCCTTGCTACACATTGTGTGGGATATTGGAGGTGTATAGATGTGAAATAACCGCCTCCTCTACCTAATGAACTCACATTTAGTGGTTTGTTGAGAGAAAGAGAAAGGGAGACAGAGAGAGAGGGAAGAGAGAAGTGAGTATAGTTTTGTGTGGCACTAATTAAAGGCAGTGGGTTACTTTTATTGATTTCCATTAAATTATGCCTCTATTTAGAATACCATTTCTCCAAGAGTAATTAAATTCCTATGTCTAATATAGCTTAAGTGTTACCCTCTAGAAGAGGATTTGCAAGATTTAGTCCCAGGAAAGGTGTATTGTATTAAACGTGTAGATTTCTAGGAATGACACCATGTCTGTAAATCAGAATCTTTTGGGAAGTCTCTGTGGTTCAGTCGACTGCACCTCTGACTTCGGCTCAGGTCATGATCTCACAGTTGATGGGTTCGAACCTGTGTCAGGCTCTGTGCTGACAACTCGGAACCTGGAGCCTGCTTCGGATTCTGTGTTTCCCTCTCTCTCTGTCCCTTCCCACTCATACTCTGTCTCTCTCTGTTTCTCAAAAATATATAAACATTAAAGAAAAATAAAGAAAAAAGAAATCAGAATGTTTGGATGGTGCTGGGTTATGTGGGTTTGTATGAGATATGTTGAACAAGGTTTTCTGGTGATTCTTGCAGGTGTCAAGGTGTATAGCTGATAGAGAAATTAATTCAGTCGAACAGTCTTTTATTTTAAGGGGTTCCTAGCTGACTCAGTTGCTGGAGCATGTGACTCTTGACCTCAGGGTTATGAGGCCAAGCCCCACACTGGGCATGGAACCTACTTAAAAAAATGTTTTCTTAAATCTTTTATTGTTTGGTGCTTGTAGAGCACCCCCCCCCCCATAAAAAAGGTAATATAATCACCAGTTGTATATTATTTATTTTCATTACTACTAAAAGGAGTTTTGCTGTTCTTATAGGATGATATCTCTTTTACCTTGGCTTCTGTATTCCAAGAGTCTGCCAATTTGTTTGGAGCTAATTGTATCTCTGAAGATTAGACTTGAAGCTTTGTAGTTAATTTCAAAAGCATTTCTTGAATACGGCAGATCCAGGCTGAAATCTATACAACATGATCCAGAAGCCATGTTCCAAAAGATTTTTTCACTGGACCATTAACAGAAGAATAAATGCTGATTCTTTATTCCAGACTAGCTTGATTTCAACAGCTTTTATTTAATATGTTTTTGCATATATTATACTCCCCAAAGCTTGCACTAGAAAGAAAAACAGTGTTTGTATTATCAGATTTTTATTTCACATAGCTTGGAATCAAATCAATTGTAATAAAATGATAAGCTATGAAAAAGAATTAACATGTAGCCTTACTTGCATCTTATATGGTATAAGATTTATATGTGATTTGGCTTAATATAATCACAGATTAATGTTTTACTATTAATTTTAATCTTCATTTATGTCATGATTCCACTATTTACAGGAGTGTTAAAATATTTGAACAGATATAAATAATAAGACTCCATACTTTATTCCACTTGGTCAGTTTATTTATGAATAGTTTTAATTAAAATATATGTTATATATTATGTCGCCTGTTCTGTTTCTCTCAATAAACAATAGTCAAGATGGCAAACTCCTTTTTTTCTCCTCAGTAAACTCAAATAGATGAACTTGTGCTAAGTTATTTTATCAGAGTCTGTTGGAATTTTTCAAATCACTAGAATATATTTTTCTACATTAAAATAGGATTTTATTAAAAATATATCTTTTGTGTCTTGGAATCAATTTGGGATTGCTCTGCTAGAAAAACAAAAGTGAATTTGAAAAAAAGATAATGATTATAATTATGTGCTCATGTTTCATGTCATTAAACAAAAGCAGAAAGTCTGCAGAAGCGTATTTTAAGCAAGCATAAGTAAAACATAAAAACAGCATTTAGTTATCTTTGTAAGCATGGGCTTAGTAACCCATAGTTCTATAGTGAGAGGGAATCGACATGTATTTGGATATGTTGTTTTGCTTAAGTATTGATTTAGCTTCTTTCAAACTGCATGAAAAATGCCTGCACAGAACGAATGATGATCTCTTGATGGAGAGAAGAAATAAGTGTGTTCTAATGATGAAGATACATTAAATGCATAGAGATGTGGTGCTAAAAAGTGGCCTTAGAAATAGGTCCGGCTTTGTTTACCTGAGAGTTCTTTTCTAGGCATTATCTTTACTTTCCAAAACCTTCAGCAAACCATTTCTCAAAACTCATTGACATTAAATTCTCATTTTCTTTTCTTTCGTTTTTTTTGAACTTTATCTATTTATTTTGCAAGACAGAACAAGCGGCGGAGGGGAGACAGAAAGGGGAGAGGGAGAATCCCAAGCAGGTTCTGCATTGTCAGTGTGGAGGTTGATGTGGGGCTCAAACCACGAACCTTGAGATCATGACCAGAGCTGAAACCAGGAGTCTGATGCTTAACCAGCTGAGGCACCCAGACACCCCAGATTCTCATTTTCAGTGTAAACCATCACTTGCAAGGATGGTGGTTTCTCCTTAGACATATCATCGCCACCCCCCTTGAAGCAGGTGGAGTTTCTCTTTGGCATTCATCCTGTATGCAACCTATCAGTTAGAAAGAAGAATCAACAGGGTCAACATCAGATAACATTCACATTGTTAAACAAAATACACTCCAAACCATACCAAAGGATACAGACCAATTCATTACAGGGATTGCTCTGAGTAGGGAAATTGATCAAGGGAGGTGAAGAAGGAGAATTTCAAGGTTACTTGTAATATTTTATTTTGTATATTAAAGGTTTTAAAGCAAACATAAAAAAAGATAAAGGTGAATTCTGAGTAATGGATTTCAGACTATTTTTTCTATGCTTTTCAGTATTTTTAATCTCCCCCCAGATCACAAAAATAAAAAGACGTGGCTAAAAAGTGTCAATGGCTAGCAGTACTCTCTTTAGAATCTTTTCTCTTCTTGGAGCACCTGGGTGCCTCACTCTGTTAAGTGTCCGACTTTGGCTCAGGTCATGATCTCTTGGTGCTTGAGTTCTAGCCCCACATAGGCTCTGTGCTCCTGGACCCTGCCTCAGATTCTATGTCTCCCTCTCTCTCTGCCCCTCTCTCGCTCACACCCTGTCTGTCTCTCAAAAATAAACATTAAAAATAATTTAAGAAAAGATTCTTTCATCTTCTTTAATTTTGAGATATTTCCATTTTTGATAAAAGCAGTACTTTTAAAATTTTGTTCTCTGTGTGGCACAATTTCACTGAAATAAAGTAAAATTAGCAAAACGTGTATATTGTAACCATTAGAAAATCATCTGTCAGTCACTGATCACATGATGTGTTTGTGTGTATTGTCTGTGTATGTGGGTGCTAGTTTTATATGGTACATGGATGTATATAAATACCCTTTAGAAGCAGGGATTATGTCCTATATTTTTATTCACTCAACACTTTTATATAGCAAGTATTTAGTAAATATTTATTGAGTAAAAGTAAACTCTCTATATGTGTTATCCTAGATTTTTTCCCTCCCAGTCTGGATGTGTATTTACCTAGAGATCACAGTTATCAAGTGTTGAAAAATGCCAAATTTATCTCATCCCGGTTGACATGTTGGAATTTTGTAACTTTTTAATCTCAAATCCCAGTTTCCAGCCTGCCTTCTTCAGTCAACAGATCTTTTTCATAGTACCATTGTTTCTTTATAGAAATGTTTTAAATAATATGTAAGTATAACAGATGTGATTTTAAAAACATATAAAGCAATTTCTCTATACATTAAGATTTTCATAGTAATATCTTTGTTCACCAGGATATAGTAAGTTGCTCAAAGACTTCGATAGAATTCTGCTGGGCATATATATTTATATGAATTTTTTAAAGTTTATTTATTTTGAGAGAGAGAAAGAGAGAAAGAGCAGGGGAGGGGCAGAGAGAGAGGGAGAGTGGGAATCCCAAGCAGGCTCTGCCCCGTCAGCATGGAACCTGATGCGAGGCTCAATCTCAGGAAAAGTGAGATCATGACATGAAGCAAAATCAAAGAGTTAGATGCTTACCTGACTGAGCCATCCAGGTGCTTCTATATTTATATGAATTTAAATAAAAATTGCTTATGCATTGTTTTATGTGCACTAGAAAAAAACACTGTGCATTATTTGCCATTATTTGCTTATAGTTTTGGAAAGAGAAGAATATTTTTACCTTTTACATGAAACAGTATTAGATTTGGAAGTAAGGTGTTGTCTACTTGAGGTCTTCCCTACTTCCTGTCCGCATAAGAAATGCTAAGGAAATGTCACACCTCACTATCTTTTTTTCAGTATTTCACAAAATAAGGTGAGAAAGCAGAACACTAATGATCTGCTCTCTTTTCTCATTCTTTTTATGGTAAAAATAAAATAAAATAAAACTGAGCTCATTTTATTACTTACTGTATTAAGTCACTATATTCCCTGAATTGCTTTTGGACCACCATGTGGTGGCAAGAGACTTTATGTAGGGCAAAATACAGTGCACATTATGAATCGTTAAGGTGCTTACATTGATTTCAGTCATGTATGTACATGTTGAAGTGGTCATCAGTGATTATAGTTGTAAAATAGCCTAGTCTATGAAGTCATGTTTGTAAGATTCAAATAGCAAACCCCACTGAGTTTATTAGCATACAAATAAGCAGAAAATATAAAGGTAGGTATTTATCTTCAATGCTATAAAATGTTAACTGAATTTCCTAAAATCCCGTAGTTAGCAAATAGCACCAGAATTTGAAATCCGATCTGTTTGATTGAAAAGTGTGTGTCCATCATAATATTATACCTCCAAAGTAATTGTTTGTACCTGTACACTTCTCTTCAAAACATAAAAGTCTGTTCAGTCACCTAAGTCAGGTATTTTCAGAAGGTATTGTTAGACCATTCAAATGATTACCCTGATTCTTTTGATATGTTAAGAACATTTGATGAAGATAGGCAAAACTCATTAGAGTAATAAAAAGTTGTCAACATAGGCATAACACAATAAATGGCTAATCCTTATTGGGTGTTAACTATTTGTACATTAATTACATAACATGCATATTTTACTTGAATTCGTCCATTGTGTATATCTATTACCTCTTTATTAGAAAGAAAAATGTTGACATTCTCTAGCCAAAGACATTGTTTTGATTTAGAGATGTTTCTTGAATGAGGTTTCTAAGTCAATTCTTTATATTAACATGAGTATCAACATTATTGGGGTCTAACTGAACTGTCATGATCCCTGAAGGTTTGCTTTCAAAGCTATTAAAGAAAATTCTTTGCAATCAAATATTTCAGAAAACTTACATTTTTCCTCTGCAATTAACATACAGTCTAGGAAGCATATTATATACAGGTTAGGAAAATAGTTTCCAAGAGAAAATGTATTCAGGTATTGTTAAGGAAAATGATAGAATTATTTCAGTGTATACTGTATAATTATATTGCTCTTATTAGACTTTCATATCACCTGATAGAATTCAATGCTAGTGGAAGAGATAAGGATATGACAAAAAAGTGAAGGTTGAGAATGAAGAGGCCTTCAAGGGAGCTGATCTTTCTTTAATCTGATAAACCTCTCCCATTCTCTATTTCTGTTTCTTTCTTTCTGTTTCTTTCTTTCTTTCTTTCTTTCTTTCTTTCTTTCTTTCTTTCTTTCTTTCTTTCTTTCTTTCTTTCTTTCTTTCTTTCTTTCTTTTCCTTCCTTCCTTCCTTCCTTCCTTCCTTCCTTCCTTCCTTCCTCCTTTTTTTTGTTTTTTCTCCTTACAGATCAGTGCATATCAAAGTCTTTTTCTCTGACAAAGACTATTCTCTCAGGATCTGAGGGCAAGACCTATGTAAAGATAGCCTCCCAGCTGATATATGATGGTGCTGTTTGTGTTTTTAGTCTTTAGCAATTTCTAAACGTTTGCTGGGAAATTTTCCATTAGCCTGAAATATTTTTCTACCAGTGTTTCTGGTTTTGGTACTGCCATGTCTTCATATGTTTTCTAAAAGACTGAGGATGTTAACATTTTTGATGAGTTTAATGGAGACTAAAAATTGGTTTTGTGATATGAGCGTAAGCTTCCGAGTCAGAAAGCTTAGGTCCACGTCCATTTTGTTAAGCTTGTGAGTGCTCAAAATAGTCTTGAAATGATTTTCTGTTTTAAATGCTCAAATCAATAGGTAGGTAGGGATGTGTATATTATTAATACATCTATGACGTTGTATATATACTTATTCTCATATACACATGTGAATTTTCATATACACATAGGCTGTTTTAGTTTTTTTTGTTTTTGTTTTTTTTTTAATGTTTATTTGTTTTTGAGCGACAGGGAGGGAAGAGTGTGACCAGGGTAGGGGCAGAGAGAGAGGGAGACAAAGAATGTGAAGCAGGGCTCCAGGCTCTAAGCTGTCAACACAGAGCCCGATGCAGGGCTTGAACTCACCAACCCCGAGGTCATGACCTGAGCCAAAGTCAGAGTTTCACCTATTGAGCCACCCAGGCGCCCCTGCTGTTTCATTTATAATAAAGCCATTTAATGAATTTGTCTGGTTTATCTTAATAAGGGCAGAATTCAGTTCCAGTTTTCTCTCAGAGGAACTTGTGCCAAGTTGGGTCTTTTGTATCTGTACTTGGTTCAATTTTAATGTTTAATACTATCTTAAACTGTACTGTAAATTAAATGAGAAAAAAATACACGTTTTTTATTCTGAATTAAGTTATTATTACAGGATATACTTATATAGCCAATTATGATTACTATAGCCATAACTATAGTTATACACTGAGCAAATATTCACATTTTATTAGGTAGGAATTTTATCCGTCTTAACACAATTTACCTTATGGCATTTAACAGTAGATAATTGGCTTGAAAAGTAAAAATGTCACCAGAATGGAAGTTAATTAAGGACTTGAAATGTCCAAAAGACATGTCAGTTTTCTAGAAGTCGTGGCTAGCTGGTCTTTTGCCACAGGAAAGAGCACCATCAGCAGCTGTTTCTATTAGTTCCTAATACAGACTTCTTAAGTGTAAAGTTCAGTCGAATGTTTTATCACAAATTTTACTAGATAAAACAGATTTCATTAAGTTTTAATGAACAAAGAAGTTAACAGACGTGCCTTTCATGATGATGCATTTATAGATTTCTGAGCTGGGCATATAAAACTTAGCAACTTTCAAGCTTCAAACCAACCTCTAAAATACACATTTTTTTTCTTGTACATAACTATCTATCTTTAGGTTTCTACAGCCATTTCAAAGTCTTGCAGTAAATGGCGTTACTTCATAAAATTAGTGTTTAAAAATTATATGTATAATTTTTATTATGTATATATTGTATATATATAATATATATAATAATCAGAAATAAAGGTGATTTGAACTCTCCTCCTGGGAGAATTGTCTTTTAGAAGTTTGTTGCCCTTATTCATCTCTCTTTCACTTTTTTTTAAAAATAACTAGCTGTGATGATTAATGTCATTATGGCTTGTTAAACATGGATTATGTTCATATTGTAAGCTATGTGATTCTGGATCGGATCAGTTAAGTTGTACTTCGTTATGCTTTCCAGGGTCGATAACAGCATGGTAGTTAGAGTGGAGCTTTGAAAAGCATGTCTGGCCCTGAGGGTGAATGTCCCCGAGTGTGTTCTTTGTGGGACATCTTCCTCGTGTGTGTTGTGCAAGGAAAAATTTTAACATCCTTCTCCAAGACATAAAGACATTGAAAAGTTCTAATATTTCTTCATTGAAAAAATTATTTAACTTATTTATGTTTTATCCAATATTTTTGTTTAAATTCACAAAATGCTTGGGGCGCCTGGGTGGCTCAGTCGGTTAAGCCTCTGACTTTGGCTCAGATCATAATCTGGCGGTTCTTGAGTTCGAGACCCGTGTCAGACTCTCTGCTTACAGCTTGGGGCCTGGATCCTGCTTTAGATTCTGTGTCTCCCTCTCTCTCTGCCCCTTCCCCACTCGTGTTTGTTCTCTGTCTCTGTCTTTCAAAAATAAATAAACATTAAAAAAATTTAAAAACAAAATGCTTAAGTTTATCATTTGTCCTATACATAGGAACATTTAGTTGTTCTTGTATTGCCTGTTAAAAATAAAGGAAGACTTGTATTCTGAATTCTGTCAAGAATATGCTTCTTGTTTATTTTCTCATTTTGTCTTTTATCTTCCCATCCTAAAGTTTCCCTACAAAGAAGTTGCTCCCATCTCTATTTACTTTGCCATTTTATCCACTTTTTGCTACATTTTCACACTGAATTTGACTTTTCAGCAGTATTGCAGTGCAATATTACTGAAATGTATACACTTCTTCCTTGATTTTTGCTTTGTTGAGCGTTTTCTTTTTGTTACGGATAGAAAACCTTCGGTTACTCTTCCTCGTCTAATTTCTAACATTTACTAGCTCTTCTTCTAATCCATGTTTTCCTAGTGGCTGATAGACTGAAACCATTGGCCTTTTAAGCACACTGGAGAGTTTTCTTTTAAATTCGATTTAGGAATTCTTAGTTTATAAGATCTCCCATCCGGCAGTATTTTATAGCCCTCAGTAATCCCTCCTTAAAAGTTCAGAAAGTGAACAGATTATGGTTTTGAATAACTGAGAATTGAAGTCAGTAGTAATATTAAAACTGGCATAAACGTATGTTTCCGTTATATAGTGTAGTCTGGACTTTCTTTGGAAGAGTACTCATTGAAGCATAGTTGATAATGAAAGATCAGAAACCACTGATCTTGAACCACTAATCCACTACGAGACTTATACTTTTCTAAAACCTGATTATTCCTGTCCTTAAAAATGAGTTTAGGGGCGCCTGGGTGGCTCAGTCGGTTAAGCGTCCGACTTCAGCTCAGGTCACGATCTCACGGTCCGTGAGTTCGAGCCCCGTGTCGGGCTCTGGGCTGATGGCTCAGAGCCTGGAGCCTGCTTCTGATTCTGTGTCTCCCTCTCTCTCTGCCCCTCCCCCGTTCATGCTCTCTCTCTGTCCCAAAAATAAATAAACGTTAAAAAAAAATGAGTTTAATATTTATATTTATTGTATTTACTGGTAATCTCTTCCTATTTCTGCCACTGTCTTCTAGCTGTTGGAGGCAGGCCACAGGTGAACTCAACGTTAAGTTATCTTTTCAAAGAGACAGCATAAAAATGAAATCATAATTAACCCTCAAAGTTAGATAGCTAACATTTACATTGCTTACTGCCTGGCAGGCACCTTTCGAAGCACTTTACATGTAGTAACTCATTTAATCCTTTCAACAGCCCATGAGGCCAGCTTTGGCATTATTCACCTGAGAAACCAGAAGAGATATAACGTTTCCCAGGTTTGCCCAGCTAGAATGCAGCAAGGTTGTTGTTTAAGCTTCGGCAGTCAGCTTTCAGATCTGTGTTCTTCATCGCTAAATGTCACTGTCTCTTGTAAAATCTTATCACATGGAAAGCATAATAGTAACACTGAGAAATACAAAGAGAAAAATCTGAAAACTATTAGAGAAAGAAAAAAATAGAATTTATCTATAAAATGTCATTAGCAGTCTGACAACAGACTTGTTATCTCCAGCTGAACTTTTAACAGAGTAACATTTTAAAAGTGCTAAAGTAAAAGTCAGGCTAGAATTCTCTAACTATGCTAACATACAAGAGCGAATGTGAAATCAGGCCATTTTCAGATGTGCAGATTCTGATAGTTTGGTACTCACAGGTTATCTCTGAAAGAAGAAGAATGTATTTCCTCAGAAGGAAACTATTATATTTTTATGGCTTTTTGTAAAAACAAAAACAAAAACAGAAAAACCTTAATATGCTATTAAGAAGGTGCCTAGTTATAGTAGTTGGTACATATTTATTGATCTCTCAATGTCATTTCCTTTCTATTTATAGAGAAATACATGCTATCAAGGTATTTACTAAAGAGAGGGTGCTACCAAGATGAATATACTCTACTCTTTGAAGATTTTTCTAAAACTGAAATGTTAATCATTGAAAGAAAGCACTCAGGGTGCCCGTATCCTCTGCTGCTGCAGAGCTAATAAGCAACGGTATTCAAGAATAGTAGGTTATTTATATTACTTAAGAGTTAATACACACATAGCAACTTTCGTTGATTAGATTACTGATTGAGGAGTTATGCATTGGAAATAAGGAGTTTCTCTTGCTTTTTGCGTCCTTATAATTGATTTGAAAACCTCAGCACTGTGTGTATTCACAAGTGTGTATTCATGTGATCATTCAAATTCTAAGATACAATGTTTCCTTTTCAGCGCTTGGCTTTGGAAGCAGAGAAGGTTCAAGCAGCCCACCAGTGGAGAGAGGATTTTGCGGTAAGGATCCTTTTTAACCACTTAAGTAGTAACTTTTTGTGTTTGATTGTTATGATTACATCAAGATTTTTGAGTGATAGAATCTTAAGATGATATGAGACCAAAACACAGCCACATTTTGTTTCTTTAAAAAATTTGCTTTTGGGACGCCTGGGTGGCTCAGTCAGTTAAGCGTCCGACTTTGGCTCAGGTCATGATCTTGCGGTCCGTGGGTTCGAGCCCCGCGTCGGGCTCTGTGCTGACAGCTCAGAGCCTGGAGCCTGTTTCAGATTCTGTGTCTCCCTCTTTCTCTGACCCTCCCCTGTTCATGCTTTCTCTCTGTCTCAAAAATAAATAAATGTTAAAAAAAAATTTAAAAAAAATTGCTTTTGGGTAATCAGGGCCATTGAGTTAGTCATGATGTTCTTGCTTATGTTCCATATTAAAACAAGTCTTTGGAAATGTTCTCCTATAATCAAAGTTATTTATAAAATTAATGATATTAAAAGAGAATTACATTATAATGTCTGAATCATATTTATAGATATGAATATACTAGTTGGCAAACAAGATGCATTTTAACAACTTTGAGTGTGTGAGAATGATATGCATATTACAGTCACCTTGGTGGTGGGCAGTGTGATTGAAGTGAGAATGAATGAATTAAACTTTCTAAAATTTAATTGGTTCCACTTTGGCTAGATGCAATCTTTCTTTTACTGTGGTCTACTTTCAGAAGTTCCAGTTGATATTAGCGTTTCTATATATGTTTTTGATAAACTTTTGCTAATTATACAGATAGCAGAAATTTTCCTTGTAATCAGTTTTGTCTGCTTATTTATCTTTCATCTGTATTTCCTTCTCTTCATGTGTTCATCCATCCTTTCATCGTCTTTTTTTCTATCTCTGTATCTGTGTATCTATCCGTATATCTATTAATACATCTATGAATGGATTCAGTATTTCAACTTACCTCATCTTATCTATTGATCTATCTATCTTGTTATAGCCAGGAGTACAGTGAAAAAGTTTGCCCTTAATAGTTAAAATATTTATCTTACATATTTGAATTATTTCATTTGTAGTGAAAATCTCTATAGTTTCTGATCATAGAAAAATTCCATGTAACTAATTTTGGGCATGTTTAAAATAGGGTATGGGTGACAGCTTTATTGTATGATTAAATTGGTTTTGAATGTTGTAAATAAAAGTCTCAAATTTGAAGGGAAGAAAGTTGTGCTTCAGAGAACACAAAATTGAGGTTTGTGTCATGTAGATACAGGCTTAGTCCATAATCATTTGTCATAGCTAAGTTAACAAAGATCAATTCATCATCCATAATATATAAAGGAAAAAAATGGTGATTAAGTTAGAAACATAAGTTTGAGTATTGAGGGCAGATTTTAAGCTTATCCAATGAAGGGCTTTACAACGTTGTTAGTTCCTTTTAGATGAAAGGACAACAAGGTTGAATTTTTTGTTGTTGTTTCTCAGATAGACAAAAAGCAGCCACACTAATTTGCCCCCAAAGACATCTGTTTGGTTAGTTAATATTAAATGGAAATTGTTCTTTTCCTCCCAACTCAGCGGTGGTATAGGAAAAGAAATGCAAAGGCATAACAGGTATAGAGCAAGTCCATGTATTCTGCTTAGAGTTGGTATGGTACAACTGGTGTTGTCTTGGTTTAAATTCTGAGTTAGTTTTAATTCTGAGAACTCAAAAAAACATTAAGTTCACACGGATCAGCTTTTGTAATATATTCCCTTGCTGTTCGTAAACTTTTCTTTGCATGAAAGGAATTTGGTAATCTTTCTCAGTCATCTATTAGTTATATGTCTTTTTTAGCTTCCGAGGGAGAAATGATGTGGTAAAGAATAAACTGGCAAGCAGGGATGTAGTAATGCCTTTATTATCATTGGTGTTGTTTTATTTAACTATTATGTTCTCGCTTTCGGGTTGTAAGAGATTCTTGCCCAGATATATTGCAAACTCCTTGATATCATAAAATCATTAACACTAAATCAACATTTGGGCAATGCTGTAATTCTCCTTGCAGAAGTAATGGGCAGCCATTGTAGAGGAACCAAGAAACTCTTGATGTGTGTTAACCGTTATCATATTTTTCTGAATCCTAGCCATCATCCCTTGTGAGGCACCCAATCATTTATATATCACTAAGGAAAGGAAAAAAAGAAGCCAATTAAATTATGATGCGTAAGCAATGTGAAGATGTGTTCTTATCTGTCAGATGTTAAAATGTGAAAAAATTTACCTTGAAATGTCATCGCTGTCGTCTCCTTTCTCAGTGCCTGTCCCCAAACAGTGGCACTGCTAGCGCAAGTCATGCAAGAGGACGAATCGGTCCCACAATGACACAGAAGCCATTACTAAATTGTACACAGTTAAATAGAAAATAAGTGGTTTTCTCAGTGAGTGTTAGGAGTTCTTGGCAAATAGTGACCACCGTGTAAGATAATTCTTGAACAAATTCTGTTCTTAATTTCCCCCTAGATTACCTCACAATTTATTTAGGCCCTATGAACATATTGATTGACAGAAAAAGAGATTGTCAAAAGGAAAACAGGTAAGTCCACTTTAGAGCTCTGTCAACTAATTTCCTGAGTACCCTTCTTGAAGGACCGTCAACAATGTTCACAGAATATGTGTTAGTCATAGTTTGTACCCTGAGAATGGATATTTTCCATATCTTACCAGGCCAGCCATCCCCGGTCTTTACAGTAGTCCTTCCTATTTCAAGAGCCCTTTGAAATGCCGTAAGTTATTTTATGTTTGAAAAATAGAATGTGAATTCAGATAGCCTAATCTTCAGATTCAAATATTGCAAAAATGAGACACACTTTTTTTCTTTTTCTTTTTTTTTTTTCTGGAAAATCAGATGATACTTCATTTCCTATATGTACCACGGTTAGACAAATCATTCCAAGCCATAGACAAATCAGATTTAATCATCAACATTAAATTTCCCCTTATTTTAGGAGAGCACACAAAATAATTGCAAATTTTATAAGTACTTTAAGCAAACATTTAAAAATGTTTAGTTTGGAGCTAAATGCTACTGTATTCCAAAATGTCCTCTTTTTAAATTTTATAATCCTTTCATCTCTTAAGATAGAAAACTATTTGCATCGGTGCAATAGTTCTTTAATGCCACCCTTTAATAATTTAACACTGGGATGATTTAGAAGGCAGAAATGATTTCATAAAAGTACATTAACATTTCAAAAAGATACAATATTCTGATTCTTCCCTCAAGTATTAGTAGGCAAATTTCATTAATATTACTTAGGCAAAATGTTGATTAACACTTCCTACTCTTTAATGTAGAGAAATCTCAGGAACAACAAGAACAAAAGGCAAAGCACTGAAATGCTGGCAACAAGGAAAGGCTCGTGTAATTCACACTCTCCCTTGGCGCCACTCAGTTCCCAATTGAATGTACAATTGCGGTAACAAAGGGCATACACTCTAAATGGATGAAGATTTATGCGGTCATGCATTTACAAGTTCAAACCAATATTTGTAAATAAGCTGTATCTACCAGCTGCCTTTCGGGTCTCCATGCAACTTACGGGTGTTAAAGGTGATATTTCATGTCACTTATGATGGACAGATTATTAAGGGCAGGTGGGAGAAGCAAAAAGAGAGCTTAGACAAGGAATTGTTCTGCATGAAATAATTGCTGTTATTTCTACCAATTGCATTTGAAATCTCATTTGATTACATTGCAATGGTTGGTTAACTTAAGCAATTTTGTTTCCAACTAAGCCTGCAATATTAATTGTACTTACACATGTATAAACATAAGGGGTGCCTAATTTGTATTTTAATAAGTAGGATCTTTATGTATGGCTTATTAGCATCAGCGTGTTACTGCGCAGACTGAGTACAGACGGCTCGAAATTGGCCAGTAAATAAAACATTTGAGGAGCCTTTTTTTAGCTTCAGCTTTACAGAGAAGCTAAATTAGAAGGTGAAATTTTTTTTCTAGTGAAGTTGAACGTTATTGAGTGTCAATCACGCTAACTTGGTTCTCCTAATTTAGAGTTATTTTTATGTATTTTTAAAAAAGTCACTTTGCTCAAATTGTAATTTGAAATGTTGCTTTTAAAGTTTTGTGTTTATAGGAGTTAAATTAATAGGCACTGGCCTTATGTATTTAATTATTTCATCTATCTTACTCATTTCATGGAAATCATCAGTTCTGTTGACTGAGGCACAAACAATTATCAGTTTGTGAACTGTGAAAACATACTATATTTATTTTGGTTACCTTGTATAAAGATAAACACTGTTCTAAGTTATACAGTGGTATAGGTTCTAGATATGAAAGAACTGACTTTTTAGGGATAAAAATTGGGGGAGGGCATTCTATATTAATAAATTAATGAAGGAGTTTAGTAGATTACCAAAACGATTTTAGACTCTGACTGGATTTAGTCTTTTTTTTAGTTTCTACCTTTGCTTGAATTGCCCTTTTGGGAGCAAGAGGTTGCCTATTTTAATATGTTTTTGCTACATGTCTTTCAATTTTTTACTACTGTTTTCTTTTAAGAGTGTTGTCAATCTCTTCTCCTTATGAAGATAGATCAAAAGGAGCCACAATACAAAACTGATTTCTCCCCAAATTCCAGGCAACCAATTTATAGCAAAGAGGTATATTTATGGTACTTACTCTTTTTGTGTCTGCATACATATGAATGTCCATAGTTAGAGCATTATAGTAAGCAAAGTTGAAATAATAACCATGGGCTTTAAATTGTTAGTTATTCTGGGTGATACTCCTTAGCTATTGTTTTTACACTGAAAAATAGAAGCTAAATATTTATATATCAATTACCTATATAATAACATTGGTTTCATATTTAATAATTTTAAATAGTTACTAATAATTTTCCTAACTTTCTAATTATTTCTGTTAAAGCAAGGCTCATATGACAGTACATGACAATACAATTGAACCCTCTAAAGTAAGACATCATGATAATATGTTTGGGACATTGTAAACTTAGGTCTAAATAGGACTGTGTAAATGTTTCTCTTTCATTTCTGTCCCCCTCTCTGGAAGGGAGGGAGAAGTTGCAAAGGACAGCTATCACTGACTTAGGAAATGAGGAGATGGATTGTGGATCTCTGTATTTTCAAGACCAGTCTGCTGCCTTAGTATCCTAACCTTGAACTGATGGAAACATTGCTAAATTATTGGGAGATTCCTGGAATGGTGCCCGTGTTCTAAAGATTCTAGCCATCCACAGCACCCAGAATCATCCTCGTTGCCCTTTAAGCTAGAGTTGATTACTGGTGCCCGCTTGTAGCTGTCAAAAGAGAGCTGTCTTAAACTTAGCTATTTCGTTAACCTCTCTATAAGCTTGGTTGCATTTTATTAAAAATTTTGGACACCAGTTAATTACATTAAGGTGGGGTTTACTGTATTAATTTTTATAAAATGTATTTCTTTTACTTATATAAAAGAAATAAAAAGATGAAGAAAAATGTATAAGCCTTACAGATCACTGCAACTTACACATAACGCATAGTCTGCAAAGGTTTGGCCTGTAACCTTCTGTCCATTTTTTTCCCCCTTATTTAAAAAGTTTCAGTGACTCTCTGTTTAGCATAAATGGCAGACCAGGCCCTTCATGGTCTGCTACCATCTTACTTTTCCTAAATTTTCTATTGCACCATCTCCGCAGCAGCTGTTGTCATCCTGAAATTCTAAAACCGAAACAAGAGTGAAACTTGACGTTTCTGTAAGGCGATGTTCTTTGCTTCATCTTCAGACTTTTTAAAAACTGCTGTGCTGCCTCCCTGTGAAGATAGTTTTGCTAACAGTACAAAGGAAAGAAGGTTGATGCCGAAGATACAAATAGAACAATTTCTGACATTTTAGAAGCCCTCCATTCCAACATTTAAAAAATGTTTTATTTATTTATTTTGAGAGAGAGAGCAAGCGCATGAGGAAGGGGCAGAGAGAGAAAGACAGAGGATCCTAAGCATGCTCCATGCTTTCAGCTCAGAGTCTTGCTCAGGGCTTGAACTCATGGACCAAACTGTGAGATCACGACCTGAGCCAAAATCAAGAGCTGGACACTTTACTGAGGGAGCCACCCAGGAGCCCCCATCTTCAGACTTTTTGATGATGTCTGCCTAGGCATCTGCTCTTTCCAATTTCCTCTCGGTTTTGATCCCCTAATCTTGGATTTGTTGTCTGTTTTCTGTAGGCCCCTTATACCCAGTATATGTTCCTATTCAAATATGTACTCATTGTGTAATTTTCCTTTTTCTACTCTCTTTCACCACTGAAATGCAAACTTTCTGGAGATAAGAACTATGGCTGATGCGTTGCTAAGAAAATTGTAGTCTGGTATACAATGCATAACCCACAGTAGCCTATATGTAATTTTTTAAATTAAAAGTTACCTAGTTGTGGTTTTGAGATATCTATTTTTACTATAAACGTTATGGTCAGTTGTACTGGAGATATAGTGAAAAATTTATTTGAACAGCAGTTTTTATGTCTGAGTATATTTGTCCAGAGCCGTGGCATGGTTATAGAACACTGGGCTTGAAATTATGCAAATCTGTTTCGAATTTTGTCTTTGCCACTAACTGGCAATACAATTTTCTGAAAATAACAGCCTTTTGAATATCAGTTTATGTAAAAATGCTTGCTTCTGTAGTCTCTACCAGCATAATTATTTCTGTTAGTTGCTCAATAATAGTCTCTCTATGCTCCTATGAACCCTATCTCTCTACCAAGGAAAATGTTTTCTAGAAACCTCGTGACCTGTCCATGTGTTCACCAAGTAGGTTGACAAAAGTCCCTGGATGGCTATTCACGTAGGCCAGAGAGCGTCTCCTAACTCCCATTGCTGCTGTTTTCTGCTTGCCATCATTGCCCCCATGGAAGAATACAGTTCTGCTCAGCTTGCTGTCACCTGGTGCATCCCAGGCTGTCAGAGTGTGTCCTATGTAGACACAGAGTGAATGGTTCTATTCCCAACCATAGAGGTTTTTAAAAATATTTTAGTTAGTTAATATACAGTGCAATATTGGTTTCAAAAGTAGACTTCAGTGATTCATCACTTACATATAACACCCAGTGCTCATCACAGGTGCCCTCCTTTATACCCATCATCCATCTAGCCCATCACCCCAATCACCTAACCTCCTTCAACCCCCAGTTTGTTATCTATCATTAGGAATCTCTTGTGGTTTGTATCTCTTTTCTTTCCACCCCCCCTTCCCATATGTTCGTCTGTTTTGTTTCTGAAATTCCACATATGAATAAAATCATGTATTTGTCTTTGTCTGAATAACTTATTTCGCTTAGCATAATACATTCTAGCTCCATCCATGTTGTTGCAAATGGCAAGATTTCATTCTGTTTGATGGCTGAGTAATATTCCATTGTGTGTGTGTGTGTGTATATATATATATGTGTGTGTATATATATATATGTGTGTGTGTGTGTATATATATATATATATATATATACCATATCTTCTTTATCCATTCATCAGTCGGTGGACACTTGGGCTCTTTCCACAGTTTGTTGTTGATAATGCTGCTATAAACATTAGGGTGCATGGACCTCTTTGAACCTGTATTTTTGTATCCTTTGGGTAAATACCTAACAGTATAATTGCTGGATCATATGGTAGTTCTATTTTTAATTTTTTGACGAACCTCCACACTGTTTTCCAGAGTGGCTGCACCAGTTTGCATTCTTACCAGCAGTGCAGAAGTGTTCCTCTTTCTCTGCATCATCGCCGGCATCTGTTGTTTCTTGTATTCTTCATTTTAGCTATTCTGACAGGTGTGAAGTGGTGTGTCATTACTGTTTTGATTTGTATTTCCCTGATGATGAGTGATTTTGAGCATCTTTTCATGTGTCTGTTAGCCATCTGGATGTCTTCTTTGGAAAAAGTGTCTATTCACGTCTTCTGGCCATTTATTCGCTGGATTATTTGTTTTTGGGTGTTGAGTTTGATTAGTTCTTTATGTTTTTATATAATTTTTTTAATGTTTATTTATTTTTGAGATAGAGGGAGAGACAGAGTACAAGTGGGAAAGAGGCAGAGAGAGAGAGAGAGAGACACTGAATCCAAAGCGGACTCCAGGCTCTGAGCTGTCAGCACAGAACCCTGATGTGGGGGCTCGAACCCACTAACTGTGAGATCGTGACCTGAGCACAAGTCAGACGCTTAACTGACTGAGCCATACAGGCGCCCAGTTCTTTATAGATTTTAGATACTAACCCTTTATCCGATGTGTCATTTGTAAATACCTTCTTTCATTCCGTAGACTGCCTTTTAGTGTTGTTGATTTTTTCCTTTGCTGTGCAGAAGCTTTTTATCTTGATGAAGTCCCAATAGTTCATGTTTGCTTTCGTTTCCCTTGCTTTCAGCAACATGTCTAGTAAGAAGTTGCTTCGACTGAGGTCAAAGACATTGGTGCCTGTGTTCTCCTCTAGGATTTTGATGGTTTCCTGTCTCACATTTAGGTGTGTCATCCATTTTGAGTTTATTTTTGTGTTAGGTGTAAGAAAGTGGTCCGGTTTAATTCTGCACGTTGCCGTCCAGTTTTCTAACACCATTTGTTGAAGAGACTTTTTTCCATTGGATATTCTTTCATGCTTGTTGAAGATGAGTTGTTCACATGATTGGGGGCGTAGAGGGGTTTCTAAAACCTAGGTAAATAATATTTGAATGCGCCATTTGAAAAAAGTAGAAGCTAATGCAAAACTCCATTAAATTAAATATCAAATTCTTAAAGTTTATTGCAATAAGAATAGAACATGATATCTACCCTCTTCACAAAGTTTATGTGTACAATACAGTGTTGCTGACTAGGTATGATGTTGTCTGGCAGATCTTTAGCTCTTATATACCTTGCTTGACTGAAACTATATGCCTGTTGATTAATAACTTGCCAATTCTCCCTCCCTTCAACCCGTGGTAACCACCATTTCAGTCTTCGATTTTATTAATTTGCCTATTTTAGATACCTCATGTGAGTGGAATCATACAGTACTTGTCTTTGTGTGCCCGGCTTATTTCACTCGGCATAATGTTCTCAAGGTTCATCCATGTTTCCGTGTAGCAGAATTTCCTACGTTTTAAGGGCTAAATTATATTATGTGTGCTATTTTCACTACCTGCTCTTGTAGATGTGTTCATCTCTTGATGGACTTTTGGATTATTTCCACATCTTAGCTATCATGGGACTGTTAGTATCTCTGAGATCCTGATTTTAATTCTATTGGATATATACTCACAAGTGGGACTGCTTGTGTATCATATGTAGTTCTAATTTTATTTATTTATTTTTTTGAGTAATCTTGATAGTGTTTTGTTTAGTGGCTGCACCATTTTGCATTCCCACCAAGAGTGTGCAAGGATTCCAGTTTCTCCGTCTTCGACAATATTGTTGTCTAATAGCTACAGACTCAAACATAAGATCTGACACTGTAAGACTCCTAGACTAAAAGCTTCATGACATTGTTTTTGGCAGTGATTTCATGGATAAGACACCAAAAGCCCAGGCAACAAAAACAAAGTGGGACTTCACAAAAGGAAAAAAAGCTGAATAACAAAGGGAACAATCAGTACAGTGAAAGGTAACCTGCAGAGAAAATTTTTGCAAACCATGTATCTGGTAAGGGGTTAATCTTGAAAACACATATGGAGGGGCGCCTGGGTGGCTCAGTCGGTTAAGCGTCCGACTTCGGCTCAGGTCACGATCTCATGTTCCGTGAGTTCGAGCCCCGTGTCGGGCTCTGGGCTGATGGCTCAGAGCCTGGAGTCTGCTTCCGGTTCTGTGTCTGCCTCTCTCTCTGCCCCTCCCCCGTTCATGCTCTGTCTCTCTCTGTCTCAAAATAAATAAACGTTAACAAAACAAAACAAAACAAAAAAAGAAAACACATATGGAACTCATACAAGCCAACAACAAAAATAGCATCCCTACAGGTTTTTAATCACCAGGGCTCTGAAGCTGGTTCTCGTAGTCCCTGTATCATAAAGTTCCTGAAGTAAAGAGTTCATTCATGGTTTATTTAATACTTCTCTCAATGGGGGCATAAACACCTTTCTTTAGGAGTCTTTGAGGAGACTGTTTTCTTATCATATCCTCCTCTTCCTCAGTGTCCCTTTGAACTCTCTTCCATGTATTTTTCCTTTAGGAAACAACCTGTTGACCTCCAGCAAATGAATGTGTGAAAACAGATTCCTAAACCTTTTTTCAACTCTCTATCTATATTGTCATAGTTCAAGTTCAGCATGGAGGACTCCACTGCTGTATACATTCATATCTCCAAAAACGTGTTTGAAATTAAATGAGATAGTTTATGTAAATATGCGTAGCACTTTGGAAGGTCTTCAAAAATGATCATTTTAATAGAGCAGGCACTACCTCCTTCTAGATGCATTTCTTCCAAAGAGTTGGCCTATTCCTTTTTAGTGGTTAAGTGCAGCTAGTTACAACTTGAGAAGGAAAATGTGCATTGTCCACAAGAGGCGGCAGATGAATACTGACTGAACTGACTTAAATTCTACTTAACTTACATTTCATTTATGGAGTAAGACTGCATTCGCATAGAATGACTACATTTGGAAGTGAGTAGAGGGCATGAGGGTATCAAATTAAGTCTTTAATTATTTTTGATGTTTGTCTTTATCTGTGTATGAAGTTCTGGTGTGCTTGCTACCTAAAACAGCTCTGGTGCACCTTTCTATATTTAAAAAAAAATGTATTTGAAGGGAACGTTAGGGGATATAGACACTAATACATGTATTTATTTACTGCAGATCCTTGTGGACTGGGGCCGTGGGGCAATAACTCCCTTCCCAGAGATAATTTTTATCTTAAGAATAACATCAGATGCTGGAATAATTTCAATTTAGTGGGGTTAGAGTTATGTTAATTACTTTGCTCACGTTACTATGGCAAAGAGAATGCTTCAGGAATTGAAGAATTGGCCTAGAGAGCATTCTTTCTAAAGGGTTACCACCGTGGTGAAACTTGGAACTTTAAAATAAAGAACCTAAATTTGAGGAACAGGCAATTTATGTAGGTCATGGAGTTCTGTCACTAATAGGATACATTTGGATTTGGGGGGCTGCCTGGGATAGCTGACCATGAGGACTTCGGGTTTAGTGAACTGGTTTAGCGGGAGGGATATTATGTGTCCAGAATATAAGAAAGCTGCTGAAACAGGGTTTTGGCTAATGTTGAGAGTGTGTATTTATTGCACCCATAAGCTTAGTTTAAAAAAAAAAAAAAAAAAGAGTCTGTAAGTAGATAGAAGAAAGTTTTGAGATATCCCTGATTTAAAGCTGACAGGTTAAAAAAAAATGGAAAGAAACCTAGAAAATATTCATCTATAAGTTTCAACAATTATGTAGCTAGACTTTAGCCCTGGATTTGAATACATATAAGAAAAATGCTATGGGACTTTAAGGGAATGACCAACTTGCCCCATCCGTGCAAAATGGCCAGTTTCTTGGAAGCTTATGCCTTTTGTTATCTTCTAACTTTCCAAAGCAGCCTGTCAACAGATTTATTCCTCATGCTATCCTCTCTCTAATTAATCAAGACTTTCTTTTTTCCTTTTACTTTCTCATCAGTATACAAACTTGTTTTGGTATCTTCTGTCATTAAATCAGTCTATCTATCTTGCCTCTTTGAGCTTCACCATACTTCTTTGCTATCTTATACTGCTAAATTCAAAGGAAATGTACATCCGCACACTCTCTCCATTTTCACCTTTGCCCGCTGGCCAGCCCAGTCCAGTCTGAGTGCACACTGCATCTGTGTCGCAACTGTTTTGTAGTTTGCATTTACCTCCATGTCATCGAATCTAATGGGCATATTCTGTGGATCTTTATAATTGGTCTGTTGATATCATTTTAATGGACCACCTCCAAGTTCCCCTTTCTTCAAACACTTTATTGGTTTTTAGGAAACCCCACTTAGCCGATTTTCCTGTTTTCTCACTATCCGTTCCTTATCAGTTTCCTTTTTAGTACTTGTTTCTTTACAGTGGCTCTAATCTTGTCTAAATTTAGGGCTGTCATAGCCCTCTTGTCTTTACTGCCCATGCTTTGTCCCAGGACACCCCATCCATTTCATTGTATTTAAATATAATTCCACACAGGTCTCTTTTCTGAGCTCTAGGCTCATTTATCTAACTGACCACTTGTTTCCATTAATAGTTATCTTGCCTGCTTGTCACGAACATGCTCAGATGAACTGTTGTTTCCGTTACTTTCTCCCCTAGTATTCTGCTCATCTGTTGATTTTCCCATCTCAAATAATGTCAACTTCTCCCAAGTTAATTTAGTCAAAATGAAAGAGTAATCCTTAATTTCTTTCTCTGCCATAACCCCTTATATAATCCGTGTGTAAATTCTGTCAATTTCAAATACATCATGCAACTATTTATTTCTCTTCATCTCCATTACCACCGTCTGTGTCCAATCTCCCACCCCAGCCTGTAGACAGATAATCTTGAAATTGTTAATCAAATTATGAATCAAAGAGTCTACCTACTGCCCTGTAGCATCCACAAATTTGGTTTATATACATAGTTAAGTAAGATTTTATATTGTCAATTAAACAGAAGAGAATAATCATGAGGCTTTAATCAACAGTTTTATAAGCAAGTGGAAGACCCAGCTTTGTATATCCTTCTGGCACAAATGTTTTGCGAATCAAGTAAGATGAAGGAGTTTAAAATCTTTAAACCAATAAGACAACCAAATAGGAGAACACAGTAGTGTAGGTGACACAAACCTGAATTTAGAAAGCAATGTGTTGCTTTTCTCAAACTGCCCATGAAAGATATGCCTATATGGTAGCAGCAGTATTAAAATCAAGGCAGCACAAGTGAAAACAAGTTTAAAAAAAAAAAAGTCCAAAATGTTACTGTTAAATTACGTTATGATTAATGGCACAAAAAAATGTGAAGTTTTATATGAATTCAGGTTTAAAATAACAGTTACAAATGCCTTTTTCTGCTTCATCAGAAGACATACTGTGATCTAAGTAATAGAGCTTGTAATTGCTGAATGTTATAGGAAATTAGTTATCATGGAATTGTAGTATTGTGTGTTACGGGATATATTACATGTTAATTAAATTATTAGATTCCAAAAACTATAAAATTGCTGCATTGCAAGAATTGCTTTACTTTGTGATAGTGCTTCACCACTGTGGGGGAAATTCTCCTGGGGATCTTTTAAGAACCACCTGGAAGTTGTTTTTCAAAGTCTTCCCTAATGTCCTCCCCAGAGAGTTCTCAGTGACTTCGTATGGGGGTGAAGCTAAGACACAGAATCCATCTCCAGAGAGCAATGTAACTGATGGGGTGTAACCTATCTATCATGTGTATTAAGACTGAAGAAAGCTTGGCACCCACTTTCTGGAGGACTTACTAATTATCACAATAAAAACAGTCAGTCTGAATGCAGTTCTAAAGCTTAGAAACAAGGGATTGAGCGGTAAATAGATTTGAATATCAGAAAGAAAATTATAATAAGAAATTGGATGCTCAAAACAATCTAGTTGGGTTTAGTTATTACCTAAACAGCAATAGTGACAATAATCAGGCTTGCTCAGTCACTCTCCTTCTGAAAGAGTAATACCTTAATTGCTTTTACAAGAATATTTCAGTATCATGACTTTAAAAATCCAAGTGATATATAGGTCACTACAAAAGAAAAATTAAAATCTCTCTTAAATACTAGATATATTCTTTGTTTACATTTAGTAGGCATGATGATGTTCAATTTATCTGTTTATCTCTTTTTTTTCACATATTTTTTCATGACATAACCCGGAAAAAAAAAAAATCACAGTTCTCTGATTTGAACAGAATGTACGAATTTGTGATAGGAGAGTGCATTCTACCATGAATATATCAACATGTTAATATTTCTCTCACTTTCTTCATACATCCCCAAACTTATAAGATTATTATTTTTATCTAAGACTTATGCTCTAAACCATAATTCCCACACTATTTAATCCTCATTCTATATTTTGGTGGCTTAAATGGTGTCATCGGAACTTCTACCATAGCTCCTCTATACAGACCTTATTTATTTGTGTTTTTAATTCATAGTTTGATTCAATGGATTTTTTTGATCAAGTAGTTCAACAAAGAAAAGCCATAGGATGCTCTAATCCCCGAGTTCTTGCACGATTGAAAATTCCTGAGATTTCATTTTGGATTTGAAAGCAACTTTGGCTATATATGCTCCCCCCACCCCCCTCAAAATTTGAAACAATTTGCATTGTTCTGTCATTGATACAAGTGGCTCTAAAGAAGTCTCAAGCCAGTCTGATTCTAGGGCCTGGACCCATCCTGAATTGACTTGCTTTTTTTTGCTGTTTCCCTAATATGTTCTTCAATATTGAGGTTGAACTAGGAATGATACATCTTACTGTTCGTTGTTTGGTGTCTTTGTATTCCGGTTTTAATTTTGTTTCAGAAATGTGAACTTTCAACATCTTTTTGAATATTTTTGTATAGTTTTTTTTTTTAATGCTCTTTTCATCAGGAATATCACTTAATATAAATGGGACCACCTTTTCTGTTTTCTATAATTGGTATTTGATATAATCTTTTTAAAGCATCCTTTTTTTTTTTTTTTCTTTCTTCCATTTGGCATGATTTCCTGAAGCCTGTCTGGAATGATGGTCTTTTCATATGCATCTGTGCCTTCCTTGTTTTCATGTAGCTGTCTTCTCTAAATAATCTGTTTTGCATCTCCCCCTTTTCTGTCTGTTCTGCAGCTCCTTTGCCAGTTTATAAATAATCTCATCTTTAAAAACTCTTTTATCTTTTATTTTCTTTCATTATTTTCCTGACACTCTCCCTCTCTGCCCCTTATTTTAAAGAATAGGTCTATAATTTCTCCGAGACTGTGAGGAACCATGGTTTTAATTCTTCATTTTGTTTTAGTTTCTCTATCTTTCATTAGTTTTCCTTTCTTCCTTCACCTTTCCAAAGAAATGGCTGTGCATGGATTCCTGAATCTTGATTTGATGGAAGATGATGTGGGAAAATTAAAAAGAGAGAATCCCAAGGTAGTTTAGGGCTTCCACTAAGGTGAATAGTCTCATTGGCCTTCCAAAATAGGTTCTATACTTTGCATATTTCCAAACTGTTTTTAAGCTTCAGGACGTCTATGAGACTTATGATTAAAAACAAATAAGTCATGGCTTTTCTTATGGTGATATGATGATTGCCATTTCTCTTTCCTACGAGGATTTATTTCCTTTCACATTCTACAGCTAGCATTTATTAGGTAAAAAATAGAAAACATTAGGTAGTATTAAAATTAATTGCATTTTCAAAGCCAAAATAGGGAATGTCCAACACAAGTGTTCCTGCAAAAATATATCTGATTATTGCCTAGATATCAGCTTGATATTATTATAAGGTCTACTTTTAAACAAATTATTAGAACATGGTGAAGGAAATAAAATAAAATGTAAACCAGTGCTTTCTGTAAAGCAGAAAATAAATCACTTGATATTTAAACAGCCCTCTAAAGGGGGTACCATTTGCACATGAAAAGTATTGATTCAGGGTGTGCTTCGGACTCCAATTCATTCAACAGAATATTTGGTTATCTACTTTAATATTAAGTCTAAAATTATTTCTGGACCATTAAGTCAAAAATTATTACAGTTAAAAGGGACATACTCTGATAAATAGGATTGCCAACCAAGATGCCAAAAAGAGTTTCATTATTTCATATAGTGTGATTTTTGGCTATTTATTTAATCCTTAAACTGCAGTTTCTTCATCAACAAAATGGGAATAATATTTTGATACTTAATTGAAATAATGCATGGAAGCCTTCACACAGGTCTTTGTGAAGTGGAATCAAGCTTCAATAAAGGAAATATAGGGGCACCTGGGTGGCTTAGTCTGTTGTGTCTGACCCTGGATTTTGGCTCAGGTCCTGATCTCTTGGTTCATGGGATCAAGCCCTGCATTGGGCTCTGCACTGTCATTGAAGAGCCTGCTTGGGATGTTCTCTCTCCCTCTCTTTCTGCCCCTTCCCCACTAATGCATATGTGCTCACATTCTCTCTATTTCTCTCTCTCAAAAAACTTTTTTTTTTAAATAAAAAGTATAAATGATGTCACATTATTAAGAAATTGATGACATTCATTGTTGCCTAAACGAGTATAACTGAAATTTTATTAGCAATCAAATTTAGTCTCCCCCCCCCCCCCCCCTTCTCATGTTCTTCCTGCTTGCTTCCAGGTAGAATCTGCAAAGTATACAACAACCTGCTGTCAGCAAAAACATATATATAATCATTACATTCATTGAGATTGATTTTGCTTACAAATGTGCTGTTTCCCCTTTGAAACATATTTTTAAAGATTTCAAAAAAAAAAAAAAAACAACTGTGAAATGTTAAAAAACACAAGCACAGTACAGAATCAAAATACTGATTTTGATAAATTATATTCTTGCTTTGAGTAGAAACCCACACATGTATATTTTAGCATAGCTATTTTAAACCATTAAAATGTCCTGAAAGCATTTCTGTGCTGTTTGTATTTGCATCAATGTTGGAATCCCATTGTCTTACAGCTCACAAACGGTAAAATCTAATCAATTTTAAAATTTCAGACTTTTATTTGAAAATCTTAAGTATTTTATGTTTTCATGTTCTGAGCGTTTCTGGTTTTATAAATAAAGAGTATTAGTTACACTCGAGAGAGAACAAATTATAGAATCCAAGTTATAATAAATCTAAAATGTGTGTTTGATGGTTCAACTACTAAATTCTTTTTTCATAATCCTTATGCTGAGTAAAAATGACCAAATGATATATTCAAGATGACTATAGCCTATTTCTTTGGCTAAAAGGGAAATGAAACCATCTGACAGAAAATATCAATGTCTCTGTTATTTTAATAGCATAGATGTTAATCCTTAGGCTCCCCAGATGTTTCTCTAGCTTTTATAGGGTTTTCTTTGAAATTTTTGTTCTCCCATTTTCATTGACAAATAATTGACATGCATCATTGTATAAGTTTAACACATACAGCATGGTAATTTACATATATTGTGAAATGATTGCTATAGTAGGTTCAGCTGACATCTGTCTTCTCATGTAATTACAGTAAAAGAAAGATATAATAATAAAGGAAAAAAATTTCCGAGTGATGACAAGCGTTAGGGTTTACTCCTAACAGTTTTCTTCTGTACCTTACAGCTGTGTTCGCTATCGTCCTCATGTTGTACATTACGTTCCTTCTGCTTATTTGTCTTATAACTGGAAGTAGGTAGCTTTTGACCATCTTCCTCCAATTCCCCTTTCCCTCACCCCCTGTCTCTAGTAACACGGCAAGTCTGATCTCCTTTTCCATTAGTTTTTGTTTCTGTTTTTAGAAGTTTCCACATATAAGTGAGATCATACAGTATTTGTCTTTCTCTGACTTACTTCACTTGGCATTATGTCTTCAGGGTCTATCCATGTTGTCACAAATGTTAGAATTTCCTCATTTTTATGGCTGAATAATATTCCATTGAACATGTTTGCCACAGCTTCTTTATTCATGTATCCATGGACAAACACTGATGTATCCATGCGTTGGGTACTGTACATAATGCTGCTGTGAACATGGGGGTACAGATACCTTTTTGAATTAGTGTTTTCATTTCCTTTGGATATATTTCCAGAAGTGTAATTGCTGGATTGTGCAATAGCTCTATTTTTAATTTTTTGAGGATCCTTCATAATGTTCTCCACACTGGCTGTACCAACTTTTAATCCTACCAATGGTGCACAAAGGTTCCCTTTTCTCCATAACCATATCAGTGTTTGTTTGTTTGGTCTTTTCAGTGATGGCTATTCCAACAGACATGAGGTGATACCTTGCTGTGGTTTTAATTTGGATTTTCCTAATGATTAGTGATGTTGAGTATCTTTTCATTTTCCTGTTGACCTTTCATATATCATATTTGGAGATCAGATCCTTTGCCCATTTTTAAATTTGGTTCTGTGTGTGTGTGTGTGTGTGTGTGTGTGTGTGTGTGTGTTTCATTGTTGTTTTGCTATTGACTTCTATGAATTCTTTATATATTTTGGATATTAACCCCTTATCAGATAGATGATTTGCAAATATTTTTGTTCTCATTCCTTAGGTTGTCTTTTCACTTTGTTGGTCATTTTGTTTGTTTTGGTTTTGTTTTCTTTCATCATGCAAGAAATTTTTAGTTCACTGTAGTACCAGTTGACCCATGCCAAGGAAGTTTGTTCCTATGTATTCTTCAAGGAGTTTCATGATTTTGGGTCTTACGTTAAGTTTTTAGTCTATTTCAAGTTACTTTTTGTAAGTGGTATCAGATAAAGGTCCAGTTTCATTCATTTACATGTGACTATCCAATTATCGCAGCAGCATTTATTGAAGACACTGTCTTTTCTCCATCCAGTATCTTGGCTCCCTGGTCACATATGAGTTGACCATATATGCTTGGGTTTATTTCTGAATTTTTATTTCTCATTTTGTTCTCTTGGTCTGTTTTTTCTTTATGCCAGTACCGTGCTGTCTTGATGGGTTAGGCTTTACTATTGGGTAGCTTGAAGTCAGAAATTGTGATGCCATCTGCCTTCTTCTTCTTTCTCAGAATTTTGTTGGTTATCTGGGGTCTTTTGTGGTTCCATGTAAATTTTAGGAATGTTTTTTCAACTTCTGTAAAAAATGCAGTTGGAATCTTGATAGGGATTACATTGAATCTGTAAATGGCTTTCAGTAGTATTGCTGTTTTAACAATATTAGTTTTGCAATCCATGAACACAAGATACCTTACCATTACTTATGTTTTTGATTTTTCATCAATGTCTTGTAGTTTTCAGCATAGAGATCTTTCACCTCCATAATTCAATTTATTCTTATATGTTTTATTGTTTTGATATTGTTGTAAGTGGAATCAGTGTATTTCTTTTTCAGAAATTTTGTTTTTGGTGCATAGAAAAGCTAATGATTCTTGTATGTTAATTTTCATCCTGCAATTTTATTGAATTCGTTGACTAGATCTAGCAATGTTTTGGTTGAGTGTTTAGAATTTTCTATATATAAAATCATGTTGTCTACAAATAGAGAGTTTTACTTTTTCCTTTCTAATTGTGATACCTTTCATTTCTTTTTCTTGCCTGATGGCCCTAGTTAGGAGTTCTGGTACTATGTTAAATAGGAGTGGTGAGAACTGGCACGTTTGTCTTATACATGAACTTTCCCTGAAATTCTGGTTCATGAAATTATCTTTTGTTTTTAATGTTTACTTATTTATTTCGAGAGAGAGAGAGAGAGAGGTAGATAAGCGGGGAGGGATAGAGAGAGAGAATCACAAGCAGGCTCCATGTTGTCATTGCAGAGCCTGACGTTTGGGGTTCCATCCCATGAACAGTGAGATCATGACTTGAGCCAAAATCCATTGTCGTATCCTTAACCGACTGAACCACCCAGGTGCCCCACTGAAATCATCTTTTTGATCTGATAACCTAGATTTTAATATCAAAGGTTTCTTTTTTTCTTGCAAGCTTTTAATTCTATATTCTGATGCATAATTAGTTATTAGTTTGTGGCTGCAAGTGACAATGGAAGAAAACATGAATAATTTTAATCCAAAAATGGATGTTCACATTGAATGCCATTTTTATCAGACTCTCTATTTTCTTATCTGAATGTATGGGGAACAAACACCAACAGAATGTTGTGGAACTTTAGAACATCTGGTTCTCTGGCATGGGGGCTTTGTTTGACCTACTTGCTGTTGTTCCTTTTCTTAGTACTCTCAAATGTCAAGGGTATTTCATTGAAGATTATAAACTGTCTTGATTCATGCTTTGTGACTCTCAGAAAGAAACATCAATGACAAGAAAACCCAAGGTCTAACTATAAAAGCCCTGCTTGGCTATGTTGAAAGCTTTGTGAATTTAGAACGAAGACGGGCGGTTGTACCATAATTCATAGCTCTGCCTGAGAGTGCCAAGAAAGCTCTATCTTCCAACTGCTTTAAAGTTCTTCAGGTGATGTAAAATTCAAGGTTACTGTTGAGCAAATTAAATTCATCAAAACACTTTGATTTCAAAGGGTATCAAACATCTATTGCATGGTTTGAAAGGTAGTCGATATAATCACATTAATGCTAGTCAACTTGGTATTGTGGAAACTATAAAATTTAAGAAATTTTCATGGTAGGTTATAGAATTTTACAAAAACCTTTGAGGAAGAAAGTCCAAGCATATTTTTGTGAAAAAGAGAAATCTACTTGGCTTACCATTTCTATTCCCCTTCTAGCCCACTTCAAAAAAAAAAAAAAAAAAAGTAGATGTAAATGATTAATAGTGATTAATAATTTTGCTTATGGAGATTTTATATATGAACTTGTTACTTGAGATTGTGCATATGAGCAGCTCCTTTTTGGGGGAGAAAATGAGAGTTTATTTACTATTATACTAAAATTATAGTTCTTTCTCAATTATTTATATACTTTTAAAGAGGTGCAGTTAATGTAAGAGAAGAGATATCATTCTTTTAAAAGTAGGGTAGCAATATATTATGTGGGATTATAGAGTGTAGGTCGATTACATAGAAAAATCAGAGCTGATTTCTGAGTTGCTTGCGGATGGATTTTCCAGCTTCTCCCTTTGAAGAAACTGATGTATGTCAGGAGTTTAACTTTAACTGCTCCCAAGCTTCCTGCAGGTTTGTTTGTGCAGAGCAGTTTGGTTACAAAGGGTTTCCTGCTGCGATACCTGATACCAAAAGTACATAGAAAGCAAAAGAAGTCCACAAAACAGGTAATTAAATAGGCATTATCTGTGCTGTCACCACAATTAAAAGCAAGGTTTATTGAGTTATAGCAGAAGTGTGGACAATTAAGTTGACTGCGTAGTGCGGCAACATTTTTTGTGTAAATTTATTTTTTTTAAGTCACTCCATTACATATTTTGCAATTACATTTTGGTGTGTGTTTAATATTTTATTTTATTATTTTTAAAATTTTTAAACGTTTATTCAGTTTTGAGAGACAGAGAGCATGAGTGGGGAAGGAACAGAGAGACAGGGAGACAGAGGATATGAAGCAGACTCCAGGCTCCAAGCCGTCAGCACAGAGTCCGATGCGGGGCTCGAACTTGTGAACCGAGAGATCATGACCTGAGCCGAAGACAGATGCTTAATCTATTGAGCCACCCAGTTACCCCTTATATATTAAATCCTACATATTAACACCAAGTCTTTAAAGATTTAAAAATTCATTTGTAGTTCTAAACCTGGTTTTTTGTAAAGCCTCTGTGCCTGTTTTATTCACATTACAAACGTTTTTGTTTTCTTTTTTTGTTTGTTTTTTTGTTTTTGTTTTTTAGTAAGTTGAATGTTCAAAGAATTAGATGAGATGGTAAATAAAATATTACTAATACATGAATTTTGACATTATCTAAGCAAATATGCCATGCTCAATATATTCCTATCCAAAGATGATAGTATTTTGCCAACACACTTGACTGTGTTTCCCTCATCCTTGAGCTATTTTGGCTGCCCTCTAGGGAAATATACAGTAGCAAAACAGTATTTTCTGACACCCTTTTCTCAGCAGATGAAACCTTGTCTTCCTTATGTACCCTTACACCCCGTGATTGTCATTGTTCCTTTTATGTCAATTGCATTACACTTGGGCTGGCTGGCAATAAACAGGGAGATTTAAAGAAGCACAGAGATCAATTCAGAGAAAGTTTTAGCTTCAATGAGCTGATTTTCTTTCACTAATGGCAGAAAATAGCATTTTAGAAGCCAACCAGGAGGGAATATTGTTATTTAGAAATTGAGATTTAAGACTTAGTATTCCGATGCTAAGGATGCTTGTGTTGTTCATCGTTAAATTTAATATATTTACAAATACATAGTATACTAGTCTGATATTATTAAATGAAAAGAGGACATTCGTTGCTCTAAAGGAAATTATACGAGCTTTGAAGTTAGATAGATCTAGATTCAAATTGTATTTTGCTACTCAGAAACTTTGAGAAATTGGCTTTTCTTCCTGAACCTCTGTTTCCTTACCTGTAGATTATAATAATATACATCTTGATAATTGAGAGTATTACATGAGATAGTATAGTTTTGTATGCTAAATTATTAATAAATGGACAGTGTTATCATTATTGTTGTTTATACCTTGTTTTACAAATACAGCTCTACAAAGATCAGCCAGCATTTATTTTTGAATCCTATTCTTTACCTCATCAAGTTCAGTGCAAGCCTTTTTTAGTATTCATGAGAGCATGCATATATGTTTCATGTGCTGTATTCTCTCTGGGAAGAAAAAGGAGTGCTGGTAATCTTAGGTCCTCTTTTTCCTGTGTGCACGTACAAAGCTCATACGTTACTTAAAATGTTTCACTTGAAGTTTTGTGCGGGTAAGGATTAAAAACAACTTAAAGAACGATATTAGATTGTTTTCTATTGTCTTTGTATATAAGCGTATAATACTTTGTATACAGGTGTATGGAGACAGAGGTGGTGGGGAGACTATTTGGCGCCCCTCCTCCTTCTGAATTTTAGAAAACTATTGTTGCTGCAATATTTATTTTAACTAGCCTGTTGAATAGGTGTTTTGTAGTTTGCTCTAAGAATGGAATCATATACCTTAGAACAATAATGCTTAAAGGACATTGGTGGCTGGAGAGAGGAATTTAGAAAAATCTCCATCAGAGCAATTCATATATAACTTTCTTGATATCCGTACACCCAATCCAGGTATGAGTCAATGACTAGTCAATTAAATATCAATAAGTGGTCATACAGACATCGATAAAACTGTTGTTACAATTTTTAAGGCATCCGAATTTGTGAAAGTGGTATTTTATCACAAATAAATTTGTATTATATATGTAGAGAGCTGATGGTCCATTATGTCCTTTTGCATAATTTGCCATTTTTAGATGCTACTATGGATCCAAGAGTCATTTAAATTAAGTTTGGAGAAAAATAGTGAAATGATCAAGCTTCAATTGTGTGATTGAGCTATTATTTTATACTTAGGAAAATTGGAGATTAAGTCTGCAATGACTAAACTAACTTTTAGGGAAATAAAATCTTGAAAATACGTATTTTTTAATTATATGTAATTTATCACTGATTTTTTCAGTCTACTTTGTTTTGTTTATACATGACCGGTTTGCCTTTAGTTTAGAAATTGTGTCTATAGTTTTTATTGCAGATAGTCTTGCGTCCTTTTCATGAGTTCCTGAGGAAGCTAGACTTTTGATCATCTCAACAAAACAACTGGTGGCAACAGGAACAACGTTACTTAAGTGTCACTTAAAATTCTTAATTTGTGGGTTTTAGCGAGGTGTCAGCATTTTGTGTGCCTTTGACATCAGGAATGACCTCTGTCTGGGAAGGTTGTACCTTTTAACCTAGTTGTGGAGTTAGAAGAATCACATCATGTAAGGTTTGAACTGAAGTGTGTAACTACCTGACTGTTCAGGTCATGGCTATCAACGTAGGTGATCTGCCGGATGGTAGGTACGACAGCCAGTTTTCTCTTTTGTGACTTTCCTCAAACAATCGGTAAATAACACACTGCTAGATTATAGATGCAATCATTTTGATGATACCCTCGCATATTTCAAAATGATAATTAAATGAACAATGCAAGATAATTCTATATGCAAAATTAGAAATACCATTGAAGCATACAATGCATTTGACTAAAGATTTATTCCAACTTTGCAAAACAAATACTCCGTGGCCTTTCTAGGAGGCCTAAAGGCTAGAGCAGTTTGTAATTTTTACGTCAGTCCTTTGAGATCATTGTTTCAGATTAATTTCAAAGCTAGTGTTCAATGGTACAGTATCTTCCTCCCTTCCAAATTATACCTGCAACACTAGTGAATTTTAAAATTGTTGGAAATACAATAAAGTGGAAATAATATAAAATATATTTCATTGATATGATAGTATCTTACAAATTAGGGTTACTAGATTTAGGACATAATATACTCAATTACATTTGAGTTTCAGATAAACAACAAATATGTCTTTTGTATAAGTTGGAAACATACTTTTTACTGAGAAAAATTCACTATTCAAAATTCATATTTAATTTGGTGTCCTCTATTTTATCTTGTGGCGCTATAAATACTAACATTTTCTAAAGCTCATAATAAAAATCCTTAGCTCAAACTTTCCTCAACTTTCTATATTTATTAAGATATGATTTCTTTTTCTGAGCAATCTTAAGTGATTTGCAAACAATATTAGGTCAGTTGCATTATTGTGATTTTTGTATGACTTGCTGAATGGAAAGGACGTTATGTATATTACCATTTATTAGCTTTGATCATTTTTAGGTTTCTCATGTACTGTGTTGCATATAGTTTGAAAATTTTACCTTTAACATGTAAAATAAAAATGACAATTTCACTAGCTCTCCTTTTAATTTACTCATTTTTCTTGGGTGTGTCTAGAGCCGCTTAATTTTTACTCAACAAATAACCCATGTTAGTGGCCAAAGTATACCACAGATGGGAGGAAAAAACACAGCCTTCCAATTTTGTAGAGAGGAAATTGTGTCTGTGAAGGTTAATTGGCTGCTAATACCCTCTCTTCCCACTTCTCACCTGGATATTGACTTTGAAATTTCTTGATTCTTTAAATGTAGAATATTTTCATACTGATTTTCTTATGCACTAGGAAATAAGTCAACATGATCAAAAGAGGAGTATGTTGATGTGTTCCTTTGTTCAGTAACACATCTGGAAGCGTAGTTTAAAATATAGACAACTCTATAATTGGTTTGACTTCTCTGCAGGATTTTTGCTTTCCACTGAAGTGACACCAGCCTCTGGTGATTGAAATAACTTCATTTAGGCAAGTTCTTTAGCTGATCAATCTTCCTTTGTCCTCAATTTCCTGTTTAAAACTATGTGTATGTCATTACTTACACTTAGGCAAGGTAAATGGCTTTTATTTTAATTTTTGGAAAATTTCATTTGATATTTCAACTTTCTCTTATTCTGTTCTTTTTGTAAAATTGTATCACCGAAACAAATATTTTCTGGATACTTAAATCATGGCCTTGGTTACAATTGTATAAAACCATCTAAATGTAATTTGAATACTAGAAAATAATATTAATTTTATATATCTGTATTCAAAATTTGCAAAATTCTTTCAGTTAAATTATAACATTAAGTTATCACTGCAACCGTTTGAAGTTTTTTGCCCAGTTGATAAATTAGAACACAAACAACTTTGGATAGATTAATTTGTTTGCCACAAGAAACTAATAATTGAACCAAGGAATAGAATTCAGATTTTTTAAAAATTGTCATTTGTATTACATCATGTTGCCGCTGCTTGGTACAACTCTGTCTATAATATTTTGAAAAAAATCTTTAATACTCTTAAGAACAAAGGTTATATTTTCTTTAAAACTTACACATTATAAAAATTAAAACGAATAATGTTTAAAAGTATGCCTTAGGACTAAAGCTTGGTCCACAAAATTTTCTTACTCTGTTTCTCTTTTTTAAAAATTCGGGACAGCAGATGAAATGCAGTATACAACGTTACAAGGAGTGTTTTGAGAGTCTTATGGATTCCTTGAGAATCTTTTGGATTCTGGCTTTCATACATTAACACTTAACAATTATGCATGTTTTAATTAGAGGCAAGTTATATCTGAGTGAACAGTTAGAATTTAAAAAAGCTCTTTGAAATACAACTTAATTAAATACAGTTACTAAAACTAGGCTAATGAAGTATAGGCTACTAGGAATTTGTTTCCAAAGCAATTATGTATTATTCAGATGGAATGGAGGGCTTCTAAAATGCCAGAAATTCTTCTATTTATGGCTTCTGCATCAGCCTTCTTTCCATTGTAGTGTTAGCAAAACTATTTTCACAGAGCGGTAGTACAGCATGAAACGGTAGTCTATCCCCTAGAAAAAACTGATTTCTCCTTTGGTTAAATACAAATGAATGGCATGTCGTTACATGAATGAAAGGTAGCAGCGGTTGATCTACCTGATTGTCCTACATGATTAGGACAGCTAATTCCTACAATAATGAAGAGATTGCCACATTGTTATCTGGTAGGATTAATGGGGTTGATTTTTTTCATATTACGTCTTAAAGGGGTTCATTTAAGCCATTTTGTGGATAGTTCCATTTCAACATGTCCATCCTCAGAAAAACAGTTTCTATTTTTCAGGGATAAATGAATGTACTTTGACCTGATCTTTTAAGATATAAAGAAAAATGATGATGTAGAACTTCTTACGCTTGTACATGTTTTTACAGAAATATGTCAGAGGAATGGCAAGTGAATAAAGAAGAATAAGTTTTGCCTTTGTTTTTCAGAATTGAAAGATATCTCTTTAGATCTGTTGAGTGTTCACATGAGAAGAGAAAGTAATCAAAGATTCTCCGAAAGAAATAGATGAACACGGCTACTGTGTCTTCTTGGGTGATCTAAAGCAAAACACTTAGAGGAAACATCAAAATATATAGGTAGAATGATTATAGAGACCATATTTATCAACTGACTCATCATTTTGTAGTTGAGGAACCAAAGCCCAAGAAGTCACACTGCTAACTAGTCAGTGCTTAAAGCCATGTTTTGATTTAGCCAAGGGCTCAGTAAATAATTCAACAATACTCTTCATGTGCCTATGATAGATGTTGATTCCCTGCCCACATCTCCTCAGCCCACATACACACTCCTATAGTTTTCTACTCAAGCATCTGCAAATCTTTGCTTGCTCCCCCCACCCCCTCAGTGGGAACAGAAATTCGCAGAAATGAAAGCCTTCAAGCAGTGACCATTGGTGTGGGTGAATACTACCCTTGAGAAACAGCAGTTCTGAGAAGAAGTGAGCCGCGCTTGCCTACCTGCTCTTTAACACACCTCCTATTGAATTCATTTGTTTCCATGTCTCCTTTCTCCACTCTCCCGTTAGTGTGTCCTGGGATCACCTCTCACATGGATGATCTGTGCTTAAATCTTAAGCAAGTGTCTGCTTCTGGGGAACCAAACTAAAGGTAGTGGTAGAAACTTGTTCTCAAAGACCTTGTCTGTAGAGGATAAAGACGATTAAACTGGTAACTCAACAGCTCTGTGAGGAAGGCAGGTTTGTTCAGTAGTCCCTGTAACGTAACTTTTGATGGACCTCCAACGAGACATTGAGGACAAAGATGATCAAGATACTGTCTCTCGCCATACAGGGCTCAGACGAGTGAACACAATATAGTGTGTTAAGTACAAGGATTGAGGAAGGGGGTTTAGCTGATCTTTGCATCATTAATTCCACACAACAAACCAGTGAGGTACTTACCTAATGTTTTTCTCTCTGATATATAGAGGAGGAAAATATCAGGTCCTATGAGAGGTACCTAAACTTTGATTTGAAGTGGGAACGTTAGAAAAGTTTTCCACAACATAAAAAGGTTCATGAGCATCCACAAGGCATGAAAAGGCTTTATTCCAAAATCCTGAATAGGAAAGGTGGCATTTTCCCCTCTGCTCTAGAATTTCTCCCAAACACCTTTTCTTTCTCACTGTGTTTTCTACCTGTAAGAGGAGCCAGATCACACGTAGTTTTCTCTTAGCTCTCCCTTTGCTCTTCCACCCGCACTCAAGAAAATCTCAGCAACTATTTCCTCATGGGAAGGAACATCCCTTATTCCATATGCTAAGTTGTAACTCTAGCTTATTGTTTAGAATTTCTAGTTTTGTTGTTGTATATAGAGTTATCTGTTTTTTTAAAATGTAGAAATCTCCTCTCTGCTTTAATAAGGTGGGCTTTTAAGACTATTGCCAGATAGAACTTAAATCTAATAAAATATCCAGGCTGAACAATGATGTATTAGCCCAAATTGTCACCTTATGATGGAAACCAATTGTCTCAATAGTGGGGGTTGGGATGGAGAGGAGGAGGGGAAAGGAAACCAACAAGCAAACTACCATGATATAAGGTTGATTAAGTTTTTTATCAATTTATTATTTTCGAGACGATCATATCTATCATATATTCAGAGAATTTTCTAGCATTTAATGATGTAATACACGTAAATGCCATTCACATAATGGACACATATAAAAATCTCTTCTCCTCCTTCTTTCTGATACTATTATAGCCCCTTAAGTCCAATGAAAGATAAATTGATTTAATTTACCACCTTAATATTCTTTGAAGCTCTGATTTTTGCCAGATTATTTTATACTCCCTAATTCATTGGCCCTAGTGTGAGTCTTTATATTTTGTGTTAGTATGATAATTTTCTGAAGTTGATAATGATTAATTTGAAAAGGCTGTGCTAGTATTACAATTGGATAAAATTAACACGATTCTATTACTAGGACATCATATACTGTTATGATGAAGAACTGTTAACTTTGATCATGAGTCAAGAAAATCTGTGGGCTGTCAAAGTCAATAGGAAGAAACATAGAAAACAAAATATGTTAGTGGATTAAATTTTAATGTTTGAGATGATTATACCCAAAGCTACATTAGAGTTATAGATTAAAGGAGATTAAAACAAGTTCCTCAGCATCATGGATGTGTTTGTACAATTCTAGGCTGAATTTCCTGGGAGGTTTGGTAGCTGAAGAAAATAATATATTTATCTTCAGATATTCTACTTTGGCTTTTCTTCTACAGTTTAAATAATATATTTATCAATATCATTTGGAGCACTAAAAACACCTTACAGGCAGATTCTTAGTAAAGTTTATCAAATGAAGAAATAAACTGCTACAGCTCTTACTGTTTAATAGGAATTAATCTTTGAAGTTCAACAACCAAGAAACTCTAAAATCACAGTCCAATTGGAATTCCTCTTTGATTTCCTATAGAGTGAAAGTGGTCTCTAGTTTACTTCAAACTTTTTTAGAGCTATGTACTTTTTCTCTACCCTGATGCGATGTATGGGTGCACACGTATATGTTTGTGTGTATTTTGCTGTTATTTTTAGTCTAGAATTTCTAGTAGTTCCTTCTAGGCTTATGTTACTCATTTATTCATTTATCTGCCCATTCAATAGTAGTTCATACAACATTGCAGTCCTTGTACAAGCACTGAGTAGGCACATCATAGAATGCTGTTTCTACTCAATCAAAACAATTTTATCCTTCCTTTTTTTCAACTTAGTTTTTGATTTCTTTTATGTAGAACTGGTGAACATTTCCTTTGGTGAATATTATATATATTTTTTTTCTCATGAAGGATGATATTTCCAGTTTTGTCACCAGCCTCATAGTGTGGCTTGGGGTTGGAGTATTTGAGCATCTTTGTAGTTAGGTAATTAAACATAGTGAGGACACCTGGGTCTAGTATCTTTTGTTGTAAAGACTCTTCTTAGATGACTTTGACTCATTGATTGGTTAATGTGCTGGGGCAGTTATTAAGGAATACTCCAGTTTGCTAGCAACATAATGGCAACTTAAAAAAAAACCACAACTATAATATTACAAATATATAATAGCAATTGCCCAATGAATATATGTAAAATGTGTTTGTGAAAAGTAGCAGAGGTAAGTTTTAAAAGGCCAAAGTTATTCTCCAGGTCTTTCTTCTTCCATTAGGTTAAAGAAATTAGTATTAAATTAAGTTCACATTTTAGGGGCACCTGTGTGGCTCGGTTGGTTAAATGTCTGACTCTTGCCTTGGGCTCAGGTCATCATCTCACAGTTCGTGGGTTCGAGCATTGGGCTCTGTGCTGACAGTATGAAGCCTGCTTGAGATTCTCTCTCTCCCTCTTTCTCTGCTCCTGCCCCACTCGTGCCCCCCCCAAATAAATAAACTTAAAAAAAATTAAATTCATATTTTAAAACAGATTGTAAGGCAACATTGAAAGAAGAGACAAGATGAATGTGTCTCAAGGATTATTAGATACTCTTTTTATTATTAGATGAACTTCATAGGGTATCTATGGAATTCGATGTCTCTAAAAAGTTGATTATTATATATTCATGATAACAGTACATGAGAGGGGTTAATACTTGACTGGACATTAAGAACATCTGTTTTAGATTCAATTCAACTGCTGTTCCTCTTAGCTTTCAAATACGCAAATTAAGATAGACAATACCTTACTACTTTATTTTTTTTAAGTTTATTTATTTATTTTGAGATAGAAAATGTGAGCTGGGGAGAGGCAAAAAGAGAAGAAGAGAGAGAATCCCAAGGTTGATGGCACAGAGCCTGATGCGGGTTTCCAACCCCCGAACCATGAAATCATAACCTGAATTGAAACCAAGAGTCAGCATTTAACCAACTGGGCCAACCAGGTGTCCCTTTACTAGTTTATTTTTCACAACCAGTCTCAAAAAAGCACATGTATTTAGATTTCTAGCCTGAGGCTAGGCATGCATATAAATCTCAGTATGTATTTCTTCCTATGAATGAATGCTGAGAGCAAGAGAAAGAATAGATGATTGGTAGTTTTCT
This sequence comes from Panthera leo, assembly GCF_018350215.1. NCBI lineage: Eukaryota > Metazoa > Chordata > Mammalia > Carnivora > Felidae > Panthera > Panthera leo. Next base: position 85,399,760 of record NC_056680.1, on the reverse strand, counting down.
ATGATAATCTTTGAAACCATCTTAGCAATATCAATCTTCTTTAATAGAAGGTGTTATATTCAAACATATAATAAATATCTGTATAGTTATTTCATTTTTTATTATGCCACTAATTTTTTAAAGTTTCTTTGTTTTGAGAGAGCGAGAGAGCGCACTCGTGAGCAGGGTGGGGGCAAAGAGAGACTAAGAGAGAGAATCCAGCTATCAGCGCGGAGCCTGATGTGGGGCTGACGTCATGGAGCCTGGCACAGGCTCATGAAACGTGAGATACATCCGACATCAGGAGTCAGACACTTAACCGACTGAGCCACTAATGCAACTAATTTCTAAAGGCTGATGAGAAGCTGATGTAAAGAAATTGATAGAAATCATCTTAAAAAGTTTAGCTACTTGCTGAATATACTAATAAAATATTAAGTTGGCAATAACAGATTTTTTTTTTACCTTTAGTGTATCAGAACTATTAGAAAAATACAAATTTTTTTTTATATGTGAGCTAAGAAAATTGTGATTTTTTTTTGGCCTCTTTGATTTTTTTCTTCTGCTAGAATTTTAAATTTTAGAAAAGAGAAGAAGCTTTATGCCAGAATACATCTGAGTTTTTATACCACACATCTTTTTTGCAAACCACCTGAATGTGAATAAAGAGAAAATGGACACACAGAAAGGGAAAGGGATGAGGAAGGAATGGGTCTTCACGGATGCAGGAGGAGTTGGCATCTGGGACACAGAGAGTGGAATTAGGCCTAGAACAGTTATGTTCCCATAATGCCACCAAAAGAAATTGACGTTCTGGCAAATAGTATTGACTGTTAGTGACAGGAAATTAGGATGAAAAAAGGAAAAAAAAACACTGTAGGGAGTGTGATGTTTGTATCAGTACTATCAGTTGTAAGATTTAGAAACACATTCTAACTAGCATAAGAAAAAAAATAATAAATTCTGTAATTGAGAGCTAGTAGAAGTAGCCTCTGTCACACCACGATTCATTAAACCTTTCAGTTTTTGCAACCATAGCTACTCCTGAAATCTTCCTAAGAAGGGAGTAGGGAAATGAGATAATATCATTGGATAGATTTAGGCACCTGTTAGTTTCTGTGGTCAGAGAAGTAGTGTAGTGTAATTTGCTAGCCAACTGAATCACGTGGTTGGAAGAAACAGTTTTCCAAAGAAAGTAGGGTTTCTGAGTTGGAAACAAAGAAACAAAGCAGATCCGCATGTTTACTAGTTGTTAAAGCATGAGAACCACTGACTTACTCTATGTGAGGGCTGTTCATGTAATTTTCTCCAGCAAGATGCCACAGTGTGGCTGTTAGGATAGATGCATAAACTTTTGGTTTAATTCAAAGTTGACGTTTCTCCAGTCAGGAGTGTGTGAGGACAAAGGCGTAAGGTCCTTTTTATTATGTCTTGTCATATGATGTGAATGTGGGTTTATCACATGTCTTGAGTCCAGTAAGCTGGTACCACCAATCTCCTGATGCAACTCTGATCTCCGTCTTTATTTTTCCTTTTTATTTTCATCAACAACATGCTTATGTGTTCAAACCTCAAACGAATATAATGACACACAAATACTTTTTTTTTTTTTTTTTTTTTTTTTTTTCACAAAAACCACTGTCTTTAATATACGGCTTTAACCACTTTCAACTCTTGTTGGAGATATTTGCTCACATTAACCCCCAACACACGCACGCATGCATGCACACGCCATCACACATACACACATAGGTTCCTAAGTTCTTTTATTCACACAGTGCCACAGTGCGGATTATCACATCCCACGTACCATGGTTGACTTGAGCACAGTCAACGGCAGTGGCATGTGTGTTTACCAGGTCAGATTGTGATAAAGATACATTGATCAGAAACATAAATTATAACTGATTTGGGCTAAACAGTATGGATCTTGGTGGGCAGGAACCATTAACACAATTCATTTATAACAAGAGTATCCTTAATAGTCATCTGATTGACTTCAGTTTTGGAACTGAAGAGTGATAAATACTAAGACTGCGATTTTCTTGAGAAGCAACTTTAGCAGACAGTATGGTTGCTCAGAATATGTCAGGCTGTGGATCAAGTGCAGAGTCAAGTGTACAGCCAAGAAAAGAGAATTGGTAAATAGGACAGGAAGTTAATCTCTATTTGAATTTTCAATGTGTCATATATTTCAGATGTTGGTTATAAAATCTCAATTTTCAGTTCCAATATTTAAATCTTTTCGCTGGCACCATCTTCCATGTGGAAGCTTTGTATTTATGCTTCCGATTTTTAACATAAATTCATTCTATTCATCAGAGGCCAACTTTTATAGGAAAGTGGCATGCAAGGGACTGTCACTTGCAATATACACGTTGAAGATGGAATGGTCTATTTTGTCCAGATTTAATTTTGACTCCCAGTATACAAAGGGATACTGAAGTAATTTATCTCTCAACTTGCTAGGGGATGTTTTCAATTTCAGTAAGCAGCAGCAGTATATTAGCATGGAACATTTGGGTAAATTTGTTTCAAGGAGATAATAAATAACTAAACTACTTGGTTAAAAATCAGAAACAAAACAATTTGTTCTTGTCATCTGGTGGTGCTTAAATGATGGAAAATAGCTCTCTAAAGGTTTAGCTAATCTGTGAATCTAGTTTGAGGCTGTTGCTGGCTTTATCTTATCACACTGCATGTAATACCCTAAAATCCACTAAGAATCTTTGTATTTTAATACAAATACCTTCCAAGATGATGTTAATAGTCTGCATGAAAACATCTAGCCAGAAAGATAATGGAGAAACCAGATGACCCAATTTTGCATTCTGTGCCTGTGATAATTAGCTGGTATGCCATACTTTTACAATATTAAAAGATACTGGTACAACTATATATTTTTTGGAGGAGGGACCGAGGGAATTTTGAGTGACAGGATAGGTAAATGAGTCAGAAACACACCCACACACCCACACATACATGCTTGAATCGATTGTAAACAGAGGAGGAATGTTTTAACTATCTGAAGTTCTTAACTCTCCTATTTTGAAACCTGCGAACGTTTTGGTTTGGATGCTCATGGCATTCAATGATAGTAAGAGATATTCCTCATTTATAGCAGATGAGAGGAAGTGTCTCAGCACCTCAGTCTCTTGCCACATAGGAGTCAGGAGGGCCAGAATTTGCTTCCTACGGCCACGATATGGAGAGTCTTCACTTTCATTTCTCCAACACGGTACAGAGTTAAGGTTGCCAAAGTACTGTTGAACGAGTGAGGTGTGGCTCCCTCTGTTGGTTGGGAGACCCCAAAAATCTGCTGTACAAAGTCGAAGTAGGATTGAGGCAGGGGACAGCTGATTGATCAGCTAAAGGAAGAAGGAATCCAGCTGATACTTCCTTTTTATTAATTCTGACCCCCTCATTATAAAAACATTTAACTATTTTTATACAATTACGCCTCCTAATTTTCTTTTAGTACCGAGTTAACCTTAACCAAAATTTATTCCTATCGAAGAACAGCGGAACACAAAATTTGGGCTGGTTTAGCGTGACTTGTCCTTTATTCCTAAGAATTGTCTTTTATCCCAATCCCTTTAAGATTGATCTGATTTCAGCCTGATTTAGTGTAACATAGCTACACACATCTTATATATTTTCACGTAGCAGAAGAGATAGCTATAAATGAATCTGATAGGAAAAAGAATTATGACTCCACCAGATTAGGATTTGCCTCTAGCTTATATTTAAAATGATTCCTGAGCCATTCTGAAACTCTAAACAAAAGCCACGGTAAAGCAGATCACTGTAATTTTCTCTAAGAAGGCATGAAGAACTGAGAGTGGAAAAAAATGTTTATGTATGGTTGTACAAATTAAATGTTCTGTGAATGTTTGCTGCTTATTTTAGTATCATAGTGCCACATAAGTTGTGCTGGTTGAAAAATTTAATGCAGTTACAGTTTCCCCAAATCCTGATACCCTACACAGATTTATGCTTACTAAAGTGGATCAGTTGAGCTTTTCTGTTAGGTAAAATAAGGGAATAATGGAATATGCTTGCTATCAATTCAAAGCTTAGGATTTGGGTAAGTGTATTTATAAAAAGAAATGCATCTAAGCCAAAAGCTGTATCACATATGTTAGTGAAGAAGAAATTTTGTTGTAAGGCAGGGGGTGTAATCAGGTGCACATTCCATTAAGGTCTTGTTCTCTTACTAAATCACGACAAATGTCTAAGAACACATTTGATTAAGTACTTAAAGTTTTGTTGTTTTTCTATTAAAAAGTCACACTTTGGTTTCCTTTTCATGTATTTATTTTTTTAAGTTTATTTATTTATTTGGAAAGAGAGAGAGAGAGGTTGGGAGGGGCAGAAAGAGAGGGAGAGAGAGAGACAATCCCAAGCAGGCTCTGCACTGTCAGCCCAGAGCTCAACCCAGAGCTGGAACCCAAGAATGGTGAGTTCATGACCTCAGCTGAAACCAAGAGTCAGATGCTTAACCAACTGAGCCACCCAGGTGCTCCTCCTTTGCATTTATATTCTGACCCTGTAAGAAATGAACATTGTATAAAAGACCATTTTAAAAGTAGGGTTAGAAAATACCCAGTTACAATGAGAATGGTTGTTGTATGTGCAGTATTATTTTATGACTAAGGTTTTTCTTTTCAGTTTACTGAATACAAGAAATCATTTTTGGGGATCTCATATCTTCTGAGTCTAGAAAGCCTTGTGCAGATACATAAAATTTTAAAAAAAGCTTTGCAATACACATTTTCAATAAGTTTTAGAAGCAAAATAGAGTTTCTAAACGAAAAGTAATAGGATTTTATATAAGATACAGTATCATAACAAAAGGAAAAACATTTGGAAATTCTCAAATAAACTTAGATTTTCTTCACTTGAAATTTGATGTAATTTCACCTTGTTTTCTACATTTCAATTTTGTAAATATAAGTAAGGAGTTGGCAGAAATAAAGTCTAAAATGAAGATAAACTTACTCAATATTTTATCTTTGGATGGAATCCACATTTCAGGTTGAAAATTGTCTCTGAAGTATAAATTATAGAGTTTGCAAGAAGGATCAATAAACTCGTAATTAGATCTGGGACTTGGGTGGATTCAAAAGATTCTCTTATGTTGTGTATGTGATGAATTCTGATTTTGTATTTTAACTTTGTTACAGAATTTATGCTGTAAGAAATGCTTCAGAATTTAGAACTTTTATGCATGTTAAGATTCTTTAGCTACTGAAATCTTTCTAGAAGAATTAAAGGGTAATTTTTAAAGTTCTGTTAATTGTAAATGAAATAAATTCAAACTCATGGCTTCATTCACTATTATGAATTATATGTTCTATCATTTATTAATATAGTCTTTGGTTTGTTTCATCTTCAGAGAGATCTTATTATTTTTTTTTTTTAACTGTATTCAATCTTTTTTTGGGGTAAGAGAGGTGGAGAGAGACAGAATCTCAAAAAGGCTCTGCACTGCCAGCGCAGAGCCCAACACAGGGCTCAGACTCATGAACCTTGAAATCATGACCTGAGCTGAAACCAAGGATCAGGTGCTTAACTGACTGAGCCACCCAGGTGTCCCAGAGAGATGTCTTTTATAGAACTAAGGCGCTCTTGATATATTTCTCAAACCAAAAAAAGGAGGCAGATTTTGCTCTAAATAAATTTGAGAAACAAAACAAGATGTGTTTTACTCTTGGAGATTTAGAACGTGCATTCATATACAGAGACTCTGAAGTCAAAAAGAGATGACTTTAATTAACTTTATTATTTATTCTAACGTCATAGGACCATAGAACATCTTGGAGATGGGGTGGGGTGAAGGGGTATATATTTTAAGAAGCACTAATTTATTGAATTTTTGACTAACTTCCTTTGTTTTTAAATGTGCATCGTTTTTCTTTCTTTTTTTTTTTTTCCTAAAGTTTATTTATTTTGAGGGCGACAGAGACACTGTGAGTAGGGGAGGGACAGAGAGAGAGAGAGGGAGACAGAGAATCCGAAGCAGGCTCTTTGCTGTCAGCCCAATGTGGGGCTTGAACTCACAAAACCATGAGATCATGACCTGAGCTGAAATCAAGAGTGGGATGTTTGACTGAGCCACCCAAGCACCCCTTATTGTGTTTTCTTGTAATACAGTTTTAGAGTATCCATGTTTTAAATGTTAAAGAGACACAGAAAAATGTGTTTTTACATAGTGCTCAGGTTACTACTGAAGACATATGGAAGATGGATTTTTATCGTCAATCAGTTCAGGAGAAGAAAGGAAAAGGAAATCAGTATAAATGGATTATTCTGACATTGTATAGAACTAGTCTTGAAGCCTCAAGGAATGAAACTTTTAAATTCCTTGACAATCATTTTGTTCATTTTTTTTTCTTCCCATTTTCACTCTGTGATGCAATTTATGTCCATAATTTATAGTTATGGCATATTTCAGCATTATTGACGGCTGGCAGAAATGGGTGTATACATTTATTCTTCAAGAGTCAGTGCTGACCCACCACTTTGGTACAATAGCAAAGTGTTAGTTTGTTAGATAATCTCATTGCTTTGCCTAAGTATTTTTTTTTAATTATTTATTTTTGAGAGAGAGAGAGAGCGAGAGAGAGGGAGGGAGGGAGGGAAGGAGGAGGGGCAGAAAGAGAAGGAGACACAGAATTGGAAGCAGGCTCCAGGCTCTGAGCTGTCAAGCCCAAAGCCTGATGTGGGGCTCAAACTTGCAAACCACGAGATCATGACCTGAGCCAAAGCTCCACGCTTAACTGACTGAGCCACCCAGGCGCCCCTGCTTTTGCTATCTGAATTCAATTATTCTTGATCCTTTTTCTGAACCTCATGAAGAAATTTCTGCCAATATTGAGCAGATGTGCTTTTCTTCGATCATTTCAACATGTGATATATGTATTTTTTAAAAGTCATGGTGTCAGCAAAGTATTAAGCCATATTCTTACATTTTTTTCTTGAATTATTCTCTACAATTTCATGATTTATGGGTGTGTGTGGGTGTATATATAACTTTTTTGCTTTATGAATTCTTCATTTTTTCTTGACAAATGGTTCTGACACCTCTACTGAGATACTTCATCCTCAATGCAAGATGTACTATTAAATATCACTGATATAGTATTTTAATATGTTTTTCAAAATATTGGCTAATCTTTATGCATCTTTGTGGAGTGTATTGTGAAAAGAATTCCATGAGGGGTTTATTATTTAAAATATGCACAAAATGTATTCAGAACTTGATCCAGTATATTTTTACATTTTTACTGAAATCAGTAAAGCACTCTTCTTTTCTTTTCTTTTTTTTTTATAGAGCAATGAAGTTGTCTACTACAATGCAAAGGATGATCTTGATGTGAGTATTGGAAGTTTTACATTATATTCCAAGGTAAACTGAATTATGCTTGAATGACTGGCTTTACAGTACAAGCTGACCTAGCACGTTGAGTTTTTCAGAAAACGATCTATAGCATAAACGGAACTACTGGTGTGACCCAATGAGGTAATGATGAGTTGTAGTGCTTACGTCATCTCTAACAAATTATCGTTGGCATCTTCCTAGGTAGAAAAGCTATGTGTTTCTCTGGATCTGAGCTCTCACTGCACCCTGTCCAGACCTCAGCCCACAGCACTGACTGTGATACTCTACATCCCGTAGCGGTATGGAAGACAGAGGTTGGATCCCATCCATCTCTGTAAGCCTGGCGCTTATTACCAGGGTTACTAGGCAGGTCTCCTCTGACCTGAACTGCCCTTACCAGGGGGGCCACTTATTTCACATACAATGTGAATGACCTCCTGGAAGCTGTACAACAACTGGCCTTACCTGGCCAATCTTTTAAGCATAGTAGGTGTTCAGGAAGCCTTTTTAAATAAATGACTGTAATGTACATAGTCCAATGATTTTCAAACATGGATTATTTTAGCACAAATAAGTTACTTCTAATTTATGATTATGGTGAAAGCATTTGCAAAATAGCCAACAATTCGATCCTTAAACTCATTTAAATTCTCATATATTTGAGAAATATGTCTATACTCTTAACATATTTATCCAACAATGTGCATTGAGGGCTTCTTATATTTTCAGTATTCTTCTGACAGCTTAGGATATGTATCCATGAACAAGTCAAACAAATGTCAAATAACTGTTATTTGTTCTTCACACTCTTTTTATCTGACTCAAAAAATGCATTTCTATGCTTTTATTTAGAATTGTCTTCCAGAAAATAATTTAAAAACAAACACACACATAATAGATATGGTTTGTCTGAGATGCCACACACCTTTTCAGGTTGTAGGACCAACTGAACTGCTCAACACCATGGTTTATCGAACACTCTGAACAAAGTGGACTGTTTTCTCCATTTAATAAATGAAGAACTTGGAGTGTTTTAAAAAGTGTTTTCTTTTTACTAGACATAGGTGCTTTGCCAGTGCTAAATATCCTCTTACGGTAAATATATATAATTATGATTTCACATGTGTATATATATATATATATATATACATGAAATATATATATTTATATATGTGTATGATGTCATTTTAGTTAGGTAGGAGGTATATTAAGGACAAACCGATGGCTCATACAAAAAATTTAATAGTTAATTGTTTGGTATCCAAGTGAGCATTATTTTTGTACATTTTATCTCACTGTTGGGATTAGTATTTGATATTTAAAAATTATGCAGTCATTAAAATATATATGCAAAATCCTTATCTTTCCTGGTAGGAAGTAAGAGCTACTACAGCACTAGTTACAGTTTTTGAAAACATTTAGTTTGTAAAAGTATAACAAAGATTTCATAAAAAGTAAAGCCAATGGATTAATATGCTGGATCCAACCTGCCGGTCAACAAAGATGATACTGTTACTGATGAGCATAAGCTGAATGTTACCTAAAGATGATACTGATACTGCAAATATGTTTTTCTTTCCTCTAAACTGATTAAATAAGTCATATTTTTGATGTCAGGTAAAATAGTTTTATTTAAGTAGGGTTTTCTTATTATTTAGAAAGTTATATTTTTTTTATTTAAAGTTTTTTTTTCTAACGTTTATTTATTTTTGAGACAGAGAGAGACACAGCATGAGCAGGGGAGGGGCAGAGAGAGAGGGAGACACAGAATCGGAAGCAGGCTCTAGGCTCTGAGCCATTGGCCCAGAGCCCGACGCGGGGCTCGAACTCACGGACCGCAAGATCGTGACCTGAGCTGAAGTCGGACGCTTAACTGACTGAGCCACCCAGGCGCCCCGAAAGTTATATTTTTATTTTGTATAGTAAAAGCGAGTTTTCTTTGTTCAAGATTTTAACAATCATGTGCACAAATGTAGATACAACTGGGGCTCCTGGGTGGCTCAGTCAGTTAAGCATCCGACTTTGGCGCAGGTCATGATCTTGCAGTTCATGAGTTTGTGCCTTGCGTTGGGCTCTGTGCTGACAGCTTGGAGCCTGGAGCCTGCTTCGGATTCTGTGTCTCCCTCTCTCTCTCTGTTCCTCCCCGTCTTGCACTCTGTCTCTCTCAAAAATAAATAAAAAGGATTTTAGAAAATAAAAAAAAATGTAGATACAACTTTTTAGTAAGTACCATCCCAGTTAATATTAAGTTGCCCCACTGAATAGTACAATAGTATAATTCATAGTCTGCTTTCACTATGCTGCTAAGTTAGCAATGTGTCCATGATAAGTGGAACAGAGTACATGGGTTGTGTACTTGTAATACTTGAGCTGTGCTCTGTGCTTAGGTTTACATAATTTGCCTGCATAGATGTTTATTCATATATTAAAATAAAACTCCATGTAAGAGAGACAAGGATTAATACAAGTGAACCTATTGAACTTGTCATGTTTTTTGCCTTCTCCCATCCCAAAGAGTCTATACTGTTACCATAGGTTATAAATGTATCTATAAAAAAGATGCATTCTCTTTCTTGAACCAAGAGACGAGCTTTAGCAAGTTAAATCAAGACTTTCTAAACAGCAAAATATCAACTTGCAAATTTAAAACTTAAAAAAAAATGATGCTTAGAAAAATATTAAAATGATGCTCAGAATTTCAAGAAACTATTTTCACTTCTTTATATATAAATAATGACAGTGCCAGAATAATTTGCAAAGAAAATTGTATAGGTGAAAGAGGGCTGAAACAGGAATCAGAGGGTTTGATTCACACTCCATTCCACCCCTAAAATTGTACTCACCCATACAGCTTTAAAATATATTAAAACTTCAACTATTTGCCTCTTGGGTAAGACATGCTACAGGTGATTAGGTGGTCCACAAATTTCATTACGGTTCAGAGTATTCCTGGAATACTGGCCACAGGGTCAAGTTTGCTAGAATTGTACTATTTCATGTAAATTTTTTGAAAATTTATTAAGAACTGTGGTAATTTCAAGTTTGCTAGAATTGTACTATTTCATGTAAATTTTTTGAAAATTTATTAAGAACTGTAGGATAATTTCATTTTATACTTCACTAAAACTTTTTATTGGGGAATTTCAAAGTGCCTTAGATATGAGAATATTATTACTCTTGTAAACGCTTAGACACTGAATAAAATGAACCACATTTAATGATTAGTGTATTGGTTTGGCTATTCTAGAGAGACCTAAAGTAAAAGTGGCTACAGGAAGACAAAAGTTCATTCTCTCATGTGAACATCTGGAGGTAAGGCCTAATGTGTCAGGTCTCAGTCTTCCAGGCCCCCAGGTCCTTTTCTCAAGTTTTCTTCTCTCTTCAGTTCAGTGTAGCTTTTCCATGTTGTGATCCAAGCCTGCTGCTTCAATATACATACAGTGATTTTCGCCTTCTAGATAACAGAAAGGAGGCAAGTGTCGATAGAGGACATGCCCTTTGCCTTTAAGGGTATGTTTGGAAATTGTACACATCGCTTTTATTTGTATCTGATGTCCACAGCTTAGGGACTAGCCTGGCCGAGTTGAATCAGGATGTAGAATAGAATCCTCCCCCAACATAGGCACGCACCCAAACAAAATATGGGGTTCTATTACTAAAGAGAGAGTAGAGAGAACACTAATTGGGAAATAATTAGCAGCTTATGAACATACCTTCAGTTTGCTCATCTTGACGAATTGAAGTTAATTCCAAAATTCCACTCACTTATCTGAGTGACTTCTATCACTTAAAGATAGTCAAAGTCTCCAACTTGGAACTGAGGAGAAAATTCTTTTTACAGTTAAAATGAATATAAAGTGATATGCTGTACTATTTTTTAGTCCTCCCGCATGCATGCGTTTTGATCACCACAATCAAATTGTTTTCTGTAAGGGAAATACTTATTATCTTACAGTGAAAGAAGTTAAGAAATGTAAGCAAATGTTGCACTTTGATATTCCACTTACGCTTTTTAGTAGTTACACATTTTTTTTGAAGATTTTTGCTGATCTGTTGAAATTGGATGGTGTAATTTACAAACCTTACCAAAAGTTTTGCAATGTAGGTGGATTTAATTGACTCTGATACTCACAACTTTATACAAACAGTGCTTGATATTTTATATATCAAATGTTCACAAATCATAATGCCATCTCATTGTTTTGGTTTGAATTGGCTCACCATCCCTGTTCTTTGTCCTGGTTTTTTTTATGTACTGATTTAATTGTGTGTAGTATTTTTATTGCTCAAACTCAGAAAGCCACATTCATTATTAAAATCTGGTGATTGGAAATTGTAGAATGTGAGTTTTATCATCACACATCAGCTAATATCTAATGAACAAAGGAACTAATTAGAATAGTAAATATTGAGACGTTATCCATTAAATAAATTTGTCCTCATTTATTTGAATGGTAACACAAATGTTTGAAAGCTAAATAGAGTTTCTCTTTTAAATGTTCTGCCTCCTGAAGGAGACTAAAGAATTCTAAATTCTGAGCCTGTGGTTATTATTTTTAACTTTTCCTCCGGTTCTGCGTTAGTGGGAGAGGATTTATTTTTCTGTCACCGTGCCTAGTGGGATGGTGGTCATTTTCTCCATTTTATACCGCTCACATCCATCATTTTGTTTCCATGCCCATGACAATGATATGATTTTAGACATTTTTCTCAAACATTTAAGAGCTATTAAAATGGTTTTACATTTTATATTATGCTTCTAAATTATCCATATCCCTTTAATAATATTACACATTATTAATATATAAATATTTCTAAAATATTGCATCCCTAATTCTCTGCTCATTGTCGAGATATTCACATCAGTTATTATTGCCTTTGGTATTTAAGACACTCATGAAACTTTAAGTTTTTTTTTTTTTTTTTAAATGTTTATTTATTTTGAGAGAGAGCATGTGTGGGGGAGAGGCCAGAAAGAGGGAGAGAGAATCCTTAGCAAACTCTGCATTGTCAGCACTGAACCCAAAGCAGGGCTCAGTCCCACAAACCATGAGATTATGATCTGAGCTAACATCAAGAGTCTGACACTTAACCAACCGAGCCACCCAGGTACCCCACCACAGATGAAGCTTTACTAGTTCTTTCCTAAGCTGTTATGAATTTTGTGAAGAATTGTGGGCACTTTCCTCTTGGAGGCACAACCCGTCTTTATAAATTATTCCCTTGGTGTCTCTCCATAGAGTGTAACTTCCTGGAGGCCAGCTCTTGTACTCACAGCAGGTGACAGAGCTCTTACAGTAACCAGCACATAGTAATCACTCAGTGAGGGATTTTTCTGAACAAGTCGGTGAATCAAAGTTCTAAAAGAATCTTCACTTGACACAAATACGAACTGGATGAAGAATACCAGAGTCATAATTATACACAGTAAAACCTTGGTTTGTGAGCATAATTCGTTCTGGAAACATACCTGTAACCCAAAGCACTTGTATATCAAAGCGGATTTCAAGAACCATTGGCTCAGTTACAATTATGTAATGTTCGGTGTCACATACTACTCGTATGGCAAGACATCACTAGTATCTCAAGTTAAAATTTACTAGAAATGTTTGATCGCCTTGCGGATCACTCGCACAACAGGTCACTTGCAGTCCAAGGTTTTACTGCATCTCTTATTTCTATGCTCCATACTTCATGTCATGTTTAAGGATGCCCTTTCACCACCACCCCGGGTTTCAGCCAAGACCTGTGTGAGTCTCTGTGATGTGAAGGACTGGAATTGAAAGTCTCTGAAGAAAACACTTGCCCTTCACAAATGCATACTGTTGACCAGAAACCATAGCATACGTTCTATGTCATTATTTGTTTTTAAGTTACAACTGTGACAGAAGCCAGAGCAAATGCTTGGAAAGAAATCTGTACCATTTTACTGTTTCCTAATCCTGAGACGAGAAAGGTCTTTCTTCATTTAAAACCAGTCAAATAGAAACCAGGCAGTGGAGGAATAATATGAAAAGATCAAGAACAGTACAGTAGAAATACTGTAAGGTTAAAAATCCAGAGGACATTTTTCCTCTGAGATATTTCAGATACTTCATAGAAGAAAAACATTAAATGTATGCTTAATGTCTCCAAAGAAAGAACCAGTGAACTGTGACCAATAGACTGACATAAAATTTTCAGAATCAAAACTGCTAAAATAAAAATTCCATTGGAAGAAATAACAGATTTGACAATGCAAGTTATCCAACAATGATTCGCAGAGGAAGCAGGCAACACTCCCAGAATGTCAAAAAGGTTAGAAAATTATGGAAGGAAAAATAACACATGGAAGACAGTATGCAGAGATGTAAATCCTAAGTCATGTGTTCCAATAGATCAAGTCAAAGCATATGCATTAGAGACAATAAAAAAAGGTTTAATGGAAGCAAGTATTCAGGTATGCAAAGAGATCTGTATGTAATTGTAGACTTGAAAGGCTACAGTGTTTTTTCGTTAGAGGAGAGAATATATTAACATTAGCTAGGACACTGGACCCAGGAATATTTTTTAGCAAAGATTTTTAAAGGATTTAGGCAAGATTTTCAGAAGTCAAGAACTTTTATACTGAAAACTGGCACAGGGATATTCAAGAGAAGATTTCTAGTAGGCATTGAAGTATTTAGTTGGCCTGGAATACTTTTATGCTTAGCTTATGAATAGACTTTGAAAACAAGTGTCCAAAATTTCCCCAGCCAAGTGTGAAGCTACAGGTGTCACAAAGCAAGATTCACCTACGGGTATGTTTCGGTATGCTGGCACAATGTTAAAATCAAAGAGAGTCTGAATATTTTGGGGTGTGATACATTCTCCAGTTTGCCACAGTCCCACTTCCCCCTGTTGTTTAACTCCCAGCCTGCTTTACCTATGTATGCAACATAAAAAATAAAATAAAAATGTACAGGGTAGAATCCTTAGCGTACCAACATATATGGGAAGGTGCAGGCAGCGTTTGAGAGTATAGAATATGAGTAGCTGGAAATGAAGGAGTAGCTTTCAAAAGATACATAAAACATACAAAGAAAGCCATCAATTGAGTATATCTGGGATTCAAGATTAAATTGGAAATCTCCTGTTTCCTGTTATTCTTCCATGTTTATTATTCTGGTCTATCACCACTTAGGATTTGAATACATAGAATGATATATTCAAGTGTAGTCTATTGATTTTGTTTATTATAATGATGATACATGGCCTCAGTTAAAGGGAAAATAAGCATTCAAAGGTGATCAAGTATTCCTTTGGAATACAACCTTTCAAGTGGCTACATCTGAATTGGTCAGTTTGTGGGGAGCTATTGTGTTATAAGCTTTTCTTTTCTTTTTTTTCTTTTTTAAATGTTTATTTAATTTTGAGAGAGAGACAGAGTGTGAGCAGGGGAGGATGAGAGAGAGAGGGAGACACAGAATCTGAAGCAGGCTCCAGGCTCTGAGCTGTCAGCACAGAGCCCGACGCGGGGCTCGAACTCACGAACTGTGAGATCATGACCTGAGCTGAAGTCGGACACTTAACCAAATGAGCCACTCAGGCGCCCCAAGCTTGTCAAGTACTGTGATATGAAACAATTCCTCACAGGCATTTTATACTTTCTATACTCCTTTACTTTGATCAGTGGTATTTATATTCATTGGTGGGCTTAAAAATAAATACTTAGTGTCAGCCAGATTTAGCTAAAGCAGTAGCTGAAGTAAAGGGGAAAATTAACGTCCCTTCAGATTGTGTAGTATGATAAAAAATTATGACTATAGTTGTTTAAACAAATTTTCCAATTGAAACTTAAAATTGCTGGTGTAACTGGGCTAAATTAAATTATTTGGTAAGCCACAGTTCCATGGAAGAATGTAAGGCACATAGCCTTCCTTGAAATTTAAGACAGTCATTCCTGTATCCAGTGTGCTACTTAATGTTAACGTATCCTCTCCTCTAACTACCTGATGACGATATCCTACAATTTTTCTAATCAGATACTAAGTATTCTTTAAAAGCCAACTCAAGTACTACTTTCTCTTGAAGACTTCCTTGCTTTTTCTAGGAAGCAAATGGTATTTCCTTCCTGTGTATGTTCTAAACAAGTTGTTACTCATAATCTGGTTTTATACCTTACCCTATAGCATTTGTATACAGGGACAGTATTTTCTAATTAAACTTTTAGTAACTTGAGGTAAGGATCTTATTTAGTTTCTCTCTAGCAATAGTAATAATTTGGAGTAATTGTTGAGATAATGCATGTTTCTGTAGGTGTTTATGTGTTTCGATACTCCTATTACTTGCATAGCATTTGTAAGGACATGTTTACTTTTTAAAGTGCTGCTCTATTTGCATAGTAGTTGAGAAATCTCCCGCAAGCATGGCAGAAGTGAAAATGTTTGTTTTGTGTCAAGGTTGGTGGAAACAAGTTAAGAGGGGAATGGCAAAGCTGGCCTTGACTGTGGGCATTGTTTTCTCATCCTCTCTCATCCACCCCTTCCTCTCTTGGTCCCTGAAACAGTCATGAGGACTAAGAGTAATGTCAGCACAATGTAGTTTCCCCCATGTGGAAAACTGATTCACAATGGGAATGAATAGTGGAGTTAGAGTATTTGTTTGCAGTTACTACAAGTGCCATAAGAATCATGATTTTTGGTTCCACGTCTGGGCAGATCTGATATGCTAAGTGCCTGTGAATCTCCGTGAAACGTGAAATCAGACTTACTGTATTTACTCTCTCAGACTAAAGTTCTGTCTGATTCTGCATATAATTAGGAGAAATAATAGTTTTTGAATTTCATTTCCAAAGAGGTGATAGCATTAAAATGGGTATTTTTTCGATGTGGGATTGTTTTTTAACTTTTTACCAGGAACAGAAAAATAAATACATAGAAGACAGAATAGTATAATACCTCCATAATCATTATCATCTATTATTTGCTTAACTATTTTATGGTAAATTAGAGATATGACATTTCACTCCAAGGTACTTCGTTTGCAACTGCTTTCTCCCCTTTTCATGATGACAAAGGACACATGTATAATCACTGTACACACTGATGCACAGAGGAGATAGTAGAGTGTGGTAGGTAAGAGGTTGTATCCTGGAGTGCCACTTCTTGGATTTGAATCCCAGCTCTGCCAATTTCTACCTGGGTGGTATTGGCGGTCATATCATCTCTCTGTGTTTCACTCTCTTGGCCTGTAAAATAAAGGTAATAGAATATCTACTTCACCCAGTTACTGTGAAAGTTAGTTAACACATACAAAGCATGTAGAATTTTCCCGTCTTAGAGTAGGCAATCCAGGAATGCTAATGAGTAGGATTTTTAAAAACTAATAATTATTAATATGATTGTAATAAAGTCAAGGTTTATTTGAAATGATTGTAGCTCTAAGTGGAGCCTGTTTGTATGTATGTATTTGTTCACTAGTATTTGTGTAAAATATGTAAGACAGTGCACAAGAAAATAAAATTCAGAATAGAATCTTAAAAAAAACATTTATTTATTTTTTTGGAGAGCGAGAGAGAGAGAGAGAGCAAGAGAGAGAGAGAGAGAGAGAGCATGCTTCTGCATGCAAGTAAGGGAGGGGCAGAGGGAGAAGGAGGAAAAAATCTTATGCACACTCCATGCTCACCAGAGAGCCCTGTGCGGGGTTTGATCTCACAATGCTGACATCATGACCTGAGCTGAAGTCAAGAGTCAGAAGCTTAACTGACTGGGTCACCCAGGTACCCCTCAAAAAAACCTTTAAAAAATGTGAACACAGTGCAGAAATTTGTCTTCATCTCATTGTAGGTTTGTTACAACTAGATTTGAAAGGAAAATTAAATGTCAAAAATATTTTTTACAAGGCTACAAATGCAACAATTTTTTAGGAAATTTCACATTCATGTTCTCCTTACATTTGAAATTTATTGAGGTTCTTAGTTTAGGTTTTAGAGACATCTGTCCCAACAAATTCTTAAATTCCCTGAAGGTTAGTGCAGCAGATTCCCTGGAAGGCTTGAGTTGTACCAGCAAGCTGCAATTTTCTTAATTCCCAGAGCAAGTAAAAAGAAGGCAGATCATTACAAACCCTTATTAACCTAATTCCAAGATCTATGTTTTTGACTAAAGTCCAAATGAAGTAAGTTCAAACCAAAATTCCCAATTCGACAAATTGAGTTGATTTGTTTGCTACATTTCATTGTATTGATCATGTTAAAAATCTGACCTGCGACATTTGTCTAGTCTCCTGAGTTCCCTTGCATATTTATGTTGCTATTTATTTTCTTAGAATCTTGTCTCCATTAAAATTAATTCCAACAGAATGTCCTATCTAAATGTCATTTTAAAAGTCCAGTCTTGCATGATTTTATTTTATTGTAGACAGATAAATGTGATTCTAGAATGAGCTAGTAGAGGTATGCATTAAACAGCAAGGAAATCTATTCTGATTATTAAAGAAAGAATCAAAGTCTAGGTTTCTTTTCTAACCTTTTTTACACTATCTTGTAATATGCAGCCTTTATATGGGGCTCTGTAAATGAATGACATCAAATCCTCAAATAGGTGATGGCATAGAAATAGAATATTAATTACCTCTGTATAGTTATTGGTTTGATCAGAATTGCCATTTTTGTGTGTGAATCTAAAATAAATGGTTTAAATATTTTGGATGCTATATGTTGGATTATAAAAATACTCAAATATATATACATATTCTTTTTTTTAACTTTTTAATGTTTATTTTATTTTTGAGAGAGAGCGACAGAGCATGAGCAGGGGAGGGGCAGAGAGAGGGGGAGACACAGGATCCAAACTCAGCACAGGCTCTGAGCTCTCAGCACAGAGCCTGATACGGGGCTTGAACTCATGAACCATGAGATCATGACCTGAGCCCAAGTTGGTGCTTAACCCTCTGAGCCACCTAGTGGCTTATTCTATATGCTTATTCTATACTAGGCACTAAATGCTTTATATACAATGTATCATTTAAAGTTCACATTAGTCCATGGTGGCACATACTATTATTGTAATGATTTTTAGTTAAGACAAATACAGTTTAATGAGCTTAAGACCCTTGCCCTGTGTCAAACACATGGTATCTGATCATGCGCAGAATTGAATGTCACGCCGTTGGTATGATCCATAGCAAGACCCGTGAGTCACTGTGCTGTGTCATCCTGCCTGTACCCTGGGCACCTGGAAGGGATAGAAGTCCTGTGATGCAGCTGTTAAAAGTCAAGATTTAAGGCTAAAATTTTTTGAGAGTTTTGATTTAAAATTTTAATTTATTGTGGCTATTCATTATTTTGCCTGTATTTAATTATTCTGACAATTGTTAAACTCTGGTGATTTGCAGTAGGTAAAATAAAGCCTCTATGATTGAAAAGATAGGTAGACTTAGCATCCTAAATCTTTACTGATCTGATCCATGATCCCCAGTGATATTTATCTCGGATACCTTAAAAGTATGCATGCACCACTGAGTGAAATATAGCCACATTAAGATTCATTGGGGAAAAAAACGTGAACCTGGTAAAAACGTAGATTAGATTAGGTTCCATTTCTTGTAAGGATTCTGCCTTTTGGTTTTTGAAGCTTTCAAATTTTTTTTTGCATCTCTTTTGACAGTTTTCTAATGCTTTGTGCTGGTGTGCATATGCTCCTTTTGCAAGGATAGTTTAAACATCGCTTCTCAGTTTTCATGGAGTAGTGGCATGTATAACTCTTTCAGATTCCATATCCAGTCCTTTCTTTTCAGAAGCATTGCATGGTGCATTTGTTTAGAACTCAATGATATTCATTGAGTTTGGAAAATTCACTGGCATGATGTGGGTGTTTTATAGTTACCCAGCATAAAACATAGTGATCTTCATATGTAAGATACCATTTCATAATCTCTTAGAAGAGAAAAATACCCTATCAGCCTTTTCCCCAATTTGTTATTTTTATATCTAAATATATATATTTTTTAAGATAAAACACTTTATTTAAATATATACATACATACATATACAGTAGTATTTATTACATGCCTTTCTAATTCTGGTGATTTGAAAATTTCATATTACACATGGCATTTAAAGCAGCCCCAACACTTCTTGTGATCACACTTACCTGGATTGGGATTCTAATAGCTCTCATTCTTCCTTGTGCCAGGTCCTGGGACAGGTGGTTTACATGCATTCATCCTTCATGCAAACTAAAAATGCATCAGTCTTGTTTTGAGGATGTTTTCAGATTTATATTTTAACTTTTTTTGAATGTTTCAGTAATTTTCATCAGCAAGCAACCTCAATGCATTTTATTTAAGGAATGTCTAGTTTTGCATTTAAAATGTAATTGCGGTGGGGGGGGGCACCTGGGTGGATCAGTCTGTCGAGCATCCTACTCCTAGTTTCCACTCGAGTCATGATGTCACAGTTCGTGAGTTTGAGCCCCGCATCGGGCTGGTGGTGCAGAGCCCGCTTGGGATTCTCTCGCTCTCCCTCTTTGCCCTTTCTTTACTCTCTCTCTCTCTCTCTCTCTGTTTCTCTCAAAATAAATAAAAACTTTAAAAAGTGTGTTTAAAATGTAATTTGAGGGCACCTGTGTGGCTTAGTAAATTAAGCATCAGACTTTGGCTCAGATCATTTCATGGTTCATGAGTTCCGGCCCTGCATCTGGCTCCATGCTGCCAGCACACTGGAGCGTTCTCTCTCCACCCGCCCCCCTCAAATAAATAAAATAAACTTCTAAAATGTCATGTAATAAGCAAGTTATTGCAGTGATCGATAACCCTTTTTGAGTTCATTCAGTTCACTTTTATGTGTTTCATTTCTCATTCATATTTGCTTTTGACTCGCTGTCCTAGTTACAAAATGTATATACATAGATAGTCCCACACTGGGCTGTGCACTGATGGTGTGAAGTCAGCTTAGGATTCTCTCCGTCTTCCTCTCTCTGTCCCTCCCCGACTTGTCTTTTCTCTTTGTCGCAAAATAAATAAACTTAAAAAAAAAAAAGAAAGAACTAGAATTGTTTCTTTAGTGTTCTCTTGATGACTAATATTACCAATTTGCTTTTGATTTTAACTTCATAACATTCTTTATTAATGTATTGAATAAATTACCCCTGAAGAATTAATGCTATCGTCTTTCTGCACAGTAGAGCGAAGGAATTGTGACTTTTTAACTACCTGGAGAAATCTTTTGAATTCCTTTAAAAAAATCTCTTATTTCTTCATCAAACGTAGTATGAAAAGCTAAAGTCATATGTTTCTGCAAGGACAATATGGCCGTTTATTCAATTCATAATTTAAAATTTTTATTCTTTTTGTTGTTAGGATTCAGTAAAACAAAGTTTCAGTATTAAATTGAAGTCTCTACTGTGTAATTCAGCGTCTGTCCTCCAACTCCCACTTCCTTTCTAATACTAGGCATCCCCTCAGTACTTCCCTGAATCATATCATCTTCAAGGAAAAAATAGCAATGTAAACCAATTAACTTAGGAGACGCAACAGTGTTCTTACAGCCACTGTAACTGGATTCATTATTTAATATTCAGCCTGACCTTACAACCTGACCACAGCAATTAAGTCTGGATGAGGCTCGGCACCTTTTCTCTCTATTCATTATCCATTAATTGGGCATGCTCAGCTGGCAGCTGCTCTGCCGAATCTCCAGTTCTAATTGCTGCAAATGATTGACTAAAAAGGAGGCTTTCCTCTGAAGGGTCAGAACAGGTAACCAGCCTTAACTAATGCAGCACCCCAGAAGGCTTAGATTCCAGGGGTGAGCTAGTGGTCACATAGACTTTTCAGATGTAGTGACCAAGAGAGTCTATTTTAAATATAATATATGCATGGTCGTTATTTATGTTGAATGATGATGCCATGCCTAAAGGCGTGTATCCAAGATTTTATCAGAGAGTGGGATTACCAGTGAAACTTAAAAAAAAAAAAAAAAAAAAAAAAAATCTGAAATCCGTAACGGCTACATTGTCAAAGTTGCAGATCCCTGGTGTAAATAGTATCTATGATATAGTTGTGAAAAAGAAGAGGATGTGTTTAGAGGCAGAAATTTTAAAATACATACTGGAGAACTATACACCAGGCTATAGTCTCTAG
This sequence comes from Panthera leo, assembly GCF_018350215.1. Taxonomy (NCBI): domain Eukaryota; kingdom Metazoa; phylum Chordata; class Mammalia; order Carnivora; family Felidae; genus Panthera; species Panthera leo. Next base: position 85,378,294 of record NC_056680.1, on the reverse strand, counting down.
GTATTAAAAATTTGTTGGGGCGCCTGGGTGGCTCAGTCGGTTAAGCATCCGACTTTGGCTCAGGTCATGATCTCGCGGTCCGTGAGTTTGAGCCCCGCGTCGGGCTCTGTGCTGACCGATCAGAGCCTGGAGCCTGTTTCAGATTCTGTGTCTCCCTCTCTCTCTGCCCCTCCCCCGTTCATGCTCTGTCTCTCTCTGTCTCAAAAATAAATAAACGTTAAAAAAAAATTTTAAAAAAATTGTATCATTACACCAAACACCATTCATTTAACTGTTTCTTTTCATTAGTGAGATAGAAATACCAATCGGGGTACTTCTGTAGAAAGTCTCTATAGAGAGTCTCAGTAAACCATTCTTACTATGAACTAACTTTGTCACAGTGTTGTTGAACACAAAACATAACTGAGAGCAGGGGGAATTAAACCTGGCCACACTATGACTGTGAACGAAGTTTCTGGTTGAGAATGTTCAGTTGAATTGTGACAAAGTGGTTCATGTAGTTTCTACTGCAGTTTAGGTAAACTGTATACACTTTTAATTTCTGAGCATTTTGCTATCAGTAGAATTTTTAAAGTTTTCAGTTACTAACAAAACATTAAAAACAGATATTTTAGTATATGAGTACATTTGAGATATGTTAAATATTCAAGAGCCTCCTAGACTTACCATTTTGACTTTCCAAATTAACTTTGTTGATATGTGCTGCTTGTAAAATTGAATGGCCTACCCATCCAACATTTGCCTGTACTTTGGTCTCTGAGTGATCTAATCTATTATTCAATAACTGAAATTGTATTGAGATGACTAGTATGACAAACATACTTCTCATGTTTCACTTATGTGTTCTAATAAATGCATTCGAATTCCTTTAGAATAGACCTGGTTAGTTTCTTGTACACATTTATATGGGGTGGTCTGGAGAATTTGGGAGGAAAAATACTGGAATGAGAAATGCTTATTTTTTTCTCTTGTGTGTTCTGTTAAACAAGGAAATCTTAATTCCGGGGGGGAAAATTTGTTTGAAATTTTTCATTAACACATTAAACAATACATGTTAAGTAGCTTTTCTCCAGATTGCTTTCCTCAGTCACTTTTTTTGTGTCTAAAATTTGCTGTATTTTCCATTATACCATATAATGCCATTATATATCAAGATAGGCAAAGACATAGCTTATGATGGGATCATCATAAGTTACAGTGATATCATAACTTTAGGGAAATAAATGAGTTGTGTTTAGAAATTAATATTCTTATGAAATTATTTGAGTTTATGGAAACCATAAAGGGGAGAACCACAGAGAGCAGCCATATTATTTTTTTCTTGATGTACTTAGCAACTGTGCATTAAAACTCGTCCAGGTACATGATTATACAAGTTGAAAAGTACATGATTTTTTTTTGAGAACTACATATTGTTTTAAAATTATCCCGAAAAGCTCTGTGTATGGTGATTTTAACATGCGAGGATCTCCATAAAGTGTATTTAAAATTTATTATTTTTAAGTGTGAGAGGATTCAGAAGAAATATAAGCAACTTTTACTTTAGTAAGATAATCATGTAATGCTTAGTAGCACTCTACAAAGGACTTAAAACAAAAATTAATGTTCTGTTTTATTACAAATGCAGTGCATGTTCATTGTATTGTTAGAAAACAAGAGAACAGAAACATGGATATAGTCATATTGCATAACTACAAAACCACTGAAGTGCTTTTAACATTTACTATGTACTCATCCATTCATTTCTCCCTCTACCTCTCTTTCTCTCAAAATAATAGACCTTTTCTCCCTTCTTTTTTCTTAACATTTACTTTTTAAGTGTAAAATCATCTTTAAACGTACACTGTTTATATGTGTATTCCCAATGTAATTACTCTCTTATATTACTTAACAATATAAAATTGTATCTGTGACAGTTATTATCACATTTTGCTATTGTTGATCACTGAACTTATTTGTAGTTTAGATACTAAATGACATTTCTATGAACATTAATATCAATAAATCCTCTCCTCCAGTCTGCCAACAGATATGTCTCAAATGACTGAATGAAATACTTGCACACATATATTCCCAGCCCTAATTCACACAGGTAGTTCATTATCCATCTGTCTATTATCTATCATCTGGTCCTTCTACTCTTCATATATTTCTAGTAAAACTCGCTAGAAATAGATGTAAATGAAATTTCTGGGAAAGATAGGCTTATGAAAAATCATGTGTTATTTTCAAAAACTATAGAAATGGGACTATAATTTTTTCAGGTCTGAAAATAACTGTAGTTTCTTTAGCTTGAGGGATCTGAATTTAAGAAAGAGAATATTAGAATCAGCTGAGAGATTCTTTCAAAGGACATCCTCCTCATGTAATCAACATCTTTATTGGTGGGGCCTGAGTTTCCCCAAGGTGATTCTGATGTGCCCAATGAAATTAGCACAACACCTGTAGCCCAACATCACTTATTTAGAAGTCAGAAAACTGAAGGCCAAGGGATAGTGAGTGGCTCAAGTCCAAGAGGTTATTAATGCAAGCGGAATAGAGCCGAATCTCTAGGCCACCATGGTTCCCAATAGGCTTTTCGATGGCATTTTGTAAGTATGTTCTTTGTAAGTGGTATTATATGGAAAAAAATCTCAGGGTTGCATACATTTGGGAACGCTGGGTTAATCTCTGGAGTGAGGCCTCTCTCAAGAGTCTTTGATGATGTGCCAGTGAGGTTAGTACTCTCTTACTGGAACAACATTTCCCTAACTTAAGTCCGCATGGCACTGACCCCTAGAGTATCTTGAGGGATTAGTGTCTTTCGAAATGTCTTCTGACAAGTATTACTCCCCTACTACCATTTCCATTCCTCTCATGAAACTGTGTTCTACATGGAGGGTAAAAAAATAGGTGTTTGTTAATATGCTTGTTACTAATCAACCCTAAGTTTTTCATGAGTAGGTTCCAAATAAAAATGCCTAATTGCAACTGTTGATATTTTAAGCAGGGGAGCCCCAATTTTAGCAAGTAACAGAATCACCTGGAGGGTTTGTTACCCTGAAGATTGCTCAGCCCCTCCCTGGCTCATTACGTCTGGGGTGGGGCCCGAGAGCACACATTTTGAAAAATTTCAGCGGCTATTGCTGCTGCTTCTCCAAGGACCATACTCTGAGAAACCATTGCTTTAAAATAAATGTTGAGATTTCTCAGAATATTTTCAGGGGAGAAAAATAGCCATGTCATTTGTTCGCTGGTGTCCTCTTTACCTTCATCCTCTTATTGAAAATCATTTGTTTTAATGTGCCCCCTTTCACAAGTCAGTAGCTCTCAGGAGCCGACAATGGAGTGTGAATTTTCACATGTGTTAAAATCCATGGTTGAATCTAAGGCCAAATCTCAGTTATCCTTTTCATTCTTTATAACCATTGCAATGAAGGCTGGTATGTTAGGTTCAGAACTCGCTTTGCTCTATGGTTTCTATTTTCCTTATGTTTCTTCTCTCTCCTTTCGTCATTCTACACATACCTACCCTTCTTGTAGAAAAGGGTATGATCAATGATTCCTGTATGAAAGTATTTTGCCAATTTTTAGACTTGAAGCACTTCTCTTATTTTTTTATATTCTGTTTGCTTATGGGGTAGTTATTAATCATGGCTTTTGCGTAAATAAAAACAGTGATGAGTTCCCAAATATTTTTGTCAATGACAGATTTTTGTCAATGACAGATTTCTGTAAAATCCATCAGAATACTCCATCACAGTATTCACATGTGCACTTACACGTACATACATAGTCATAACTAAAACACAAGTTTCACAACATAGTTCTTCATTGTAATATATACAGTGTACTTGTATATATAGTTTAAACGCTTCCCTTAAAAAAATGGTTTGTTGTAAAGTTGGTCCTAACCAACTTGAACGTTCATTTTAAAAATATTTTGGTTTATAGTACTTGTGAAATTGATTTCATTACCTAATGATAGATTGGACTGGGAGCTTTGGGCCCCAATTTTTCAAAGACCGTATTGTTCATATGTATGTCTAAATATTTCCAGTGTTGAGAAAAAAAATTACACCTGTGTTTGTTAAAGTATCTCATACTAATGTGTTATTTGGTCATGTACATGTTCAAACCTGGATGGAAAGTTTGATACAGTTAGTTCTTTCTAAACCTGCTGACTTGATGTTGTTGGTACTTTCTACCAGGCTTCTTAGGGAATTTTCTGGTCATCCAATTAAGTCTTTTGTTGATTCTTTGCATCACTGCAGTGTGCGGCCAAAAATAATCAAATGTGATTTGTTTTCATTTTGAGGAGATTACCTTTGGAATATGGAATACAGACTCTACTACTGAGTTGAAAATAGAAGTCCGAACTTAATTTAAAAACGGGGAAGTGTCTAAAACAACTATATTTGACCTGGAAAAAAAAAATCTAATGCAATTAACAAAAACAGCAACAAAAAATGTTAGAGAGATACATTTTGGATAAATGAGTGAAATTCTCAGTTTCCTGCCAGGGGAGGGCAATAAGGTAATTCAGTATCAAAAGCCTAGTTTGAGTAGAGAGAAAATTAATCTTCAAACTTAAATTTCTATGGGTTTTTCTTGCATCATTATCGATTGGACTTTACCTCCTACCTCAGGAGACAAAATGGTTGTAGTTAGGATTTAATTGTGCTTAGTTATAACAGATCTTTTCTAGTATACTTTATTTTTAAAACAAAAATTGATTGAACTGGAAAACCTGCAAAAATAAGGGAACATGATATAAAAGAATCCTTCATTGCTCCCTTTTTTGCAGATGTTTACCATAAGTTGTCAAACCAAGAATTACCCTCAACTGCATGATATAAATTTAGTAGCATAGACCATGAACTATATATCAATGGGTAATATTAATTCAGTTATATTTAAAGGAATTTATCCTGTTCTGTAAATGCACATTTTAATACGTACTGCATGTGAAAAAGCCCTCGTCCCCTCAGGATGATCCTGAGTGACTCCAACATTGAGGAAATGAGAGAAGTTATATTTTAATGTGAATAATATAAAGATAATGCTAATGTTAATACCTGAATATAATATGTGTGTCTCATGTCAGCATGGTACTATGTTTTACTTACTTTTGCAACATTTTTTTCCAGCTGGATTCTTTTTATTGTGATGTATTTGACATATAACGTATCAGTTTCAGGTGTACAACACAATTATTTGTATTTGTATGTATTGCAAAATGAGTACAACATTAAGTCTGTGAGTTAGATGTCATCATGGTACTCTATTTTGAAATATTCCTATAGATGTCTTTTTTTGGAAGATGATACTTTTGGCAAATGAAGACCTGAATGTGAGAGTATTTGTTATCTTAAGTTTAATATTCTTTTTATTGTCTATCTTTTCTGGTATAGCCTGAAAAAAATGAGAGTGAGCCAGGCAGCCAAAGGATAAAACCTGTTTTTATTGACGATGCTAATTTTGGACGACAGATATCCTATCAACATGCAGCGGTCCATATCCCCACTGACATCTATGAGGGCTGTAAGTAAAAGAACTTGAACAACTCTTGGAATACCATGCTCTTGTCTGTCCTTTGTATCTCCTGTTTGGGGGAGAAAAGGAACAAATTTTGTTGAGATGTCTTTGAAGAGTCCGTGGTAAACTCTCTGTGAAAGAAGAAATGGGGTGTCCATTAGCAGTTTACGTTCAGAAAGCTGCACTATGTGAATATTTGTAGGAGAGTATGCATCCAGTGGGCATGTCCTTCTGCTTTGGTTGAATAGGTCATTGTGCCTTCCCAGGGGCCATGAAAACTGAAAACTAATAAATCTATTTTCTTAAAAATACAAACTATATAGCACAAGTGTGCACAAATACAAATATACCTGGACAAACTGTAAAGGGAGATAGTGATACATTTTAGACCTGGCAGTTCTCATCACATTGTGTGTGTGTGTGTGTGTGTGTGTGTGTGTGTGTGTGTGTCTCCCTTACCCTAGGATATAGGTAAAAAATATCTCCCTCTCAGTACATGGTGGGCTCAAGATGAAAAGAAATGCTAGGGAAAGACTAATGATAATAGAGAACCGGGAAATGGAAGACTTGCTTGAGAAGGCTTCCCCGAGAGAAAGGCAGGGCAGTAAGTTGCTTAGGAAAACACAGGGTAGGACGCTTGTACCCTGTATTAACAAGGGCAGAGCCTGAGTGAGAATGCTGACTACAAATCCTGCCAAGTACAATCTGTATCTCTGAGGACCACCCATGACCCAGAAGGCGGGGCCTTTGTTCACTCCTAGTTCTGTTCCTCCATGTTCACCATTCTCTAACCAGTTTGTATTCTGCCTTCCCACATAAGTAAGTAGTAAGAAGAAAGGACCATTTGAGATTTTTAAAGCTGTGTTTCTTCTATTACCCTTTATTACAGAGGCTATAGACTGAATTGGGTATCCAGAACTCTCTGGGTTCCGGCCAGATGGCCTAGTTCAAAGCTAAATTTTTGCAGTTTTTTTTTTTTTCCTTTGTAAATCCTTTAAATTTCAGGGCATTTTCTCACCTGTAAAATAGGGTAAAATGACTAAACTGATTTGAGGATAAAGTAAGTTCATACACTTGTTTTCATAATAGTGCCAACCTAGTAGTATAGTAAGTGATATGTAAATGTTTCTTGTTACTGTTTATTACAATTCAAGTTTATTTAAGCAGAGCGAATTAAGTACAGGGATTAATAATATAAGTTATAATTTATACTTTGGATTTCCTGTGAGATTATTGTTTAAAAGGGCATTTTAAATGCATGTAAGGTTCTTTTTGTAACATAAATTCCAACTTGATCAGATTATTCACTCTGTTTTTAATTTTTAAAGTACATATTGTTCCTATCAGTTGTTTGAAGATATTAAATGTATGACTTCTCACTATTGATCATAGAAACAGAATTGTCTAGGTAGTTTCTGTTGTTACATGAGAATTAAACATAATCAGACTCCCTTACAATCCAGCACTATTAATTCCAAGTCCTTTTAGGAATTACCTGGGATTTAGTTTCACATATTTTTTTTTAACTTCAACCATTATGTACTTTGTAAAAATAGTTTTCTAACTGTGTGCTTTTTAAAAGAAATATCTTGGTCTTTGCAACTGTATTTTTGTTATTTTTTATTTTTTATTTTTTTTATGTTTTACTGTATTTTTGAGAGGTGGGGAGGAGCAGAGAGAGAGAGACACAGAATGCAAGGCAGACTCCAGGCTCTGAGCTGTCAGCACGGAGCCCGATGTGGGGCTCGAACTCACAAACCCTGAGATCTTGATCCGAGTCAAAGTCGGACACTTAACCGACTGAGCCACCCAGGTGCCCCATGACTGTATTTTGTAACTATTACAACTATTTAGACAGTACTTAGCTATATGATTGTGTTTCCCATTTTTAAAAAAATTACTTCATCTACCTTATTTCAAATTTTTCATCACCTATTGTTTGTTGGGTATGCCAACAAAATAATCTTACTTTAAGATTATATCTTTCTATTGAATTCATATTAGAAGAACACACTGGCTGGATATAGAACTTTTGAGTCACAATATTTTTCTGTTAGTTGTCTGTGGATATCATGGCACTGTTTTTTTTGACCTGTATTACTGTGTTGAAGAAACTTGAGGCCAACTTGAGTGTTTTCAGTTTGGTAGAAAGCTTTCCTGATTGTGTTTCTATTTTGTTGTCTCCTATTTGGGGATTGCCTTCCTTATTCCTGAAAATCATTATCCATACCAAGAAGATACTCAAAGTCAGTGATTTTGTTTTTAATAATCTTTGTAACACTTTAAAATATATATTAAATGAAAAACTTGCATGTGAAAGAAATGAATGCAAACACTACTATGACTGAAACAAATATGACATGAATAGAACCCTGCCTACTTAATTCCTTTTGGTCTGAAGGGAAAGTCTTCTTTTTGTCCAGTTTCAGTAGTCAAGAGGGATTCTCTGAGCAAGTTCATAGATTGCTGCCATTCCCAAAGGAAAGAAAAATAAGGTTAACAGCATTGTGGTTTTAATCTCATGTGGATCTAGCAGTTTGGGGAAGTGGGATGCGTATTTTGGGGAACTTTGTCTCACTGCTGATTCTATCCACTTCCCCCACGTTTGGTATGGTAGCCAGAGCCACTGGTCTGTTGCACAGCTCTTTGCAGTACATGGGCACCCTGGGCTAGTATAAGCTGGGAAGAGGAGGGCTTGAGCATACTTACTGATGTGCATGGCACAGGAGATGCCTCTATATGGCCTGGAACTTACTTCCTGCTCTGGATGACACATGAGATACCATTTCAGATCCAGTATGGCATAGACTCCCTATACCCCACTGAGTACTCAGTGGCTTTCTCATCCCATTTGCCATCCCTTCATATATAGAAAATGAGGCTCTTCATACTTTCTCCCACTTATATTCCTATGAAGCAGTCCATTTTTTTCCACTCTGTAGAAAACTTCCTTGCAGTTCAGATGGTCTAATAGGGATTATCGAGAAATCCTCAAATTGTTCATTAAATACTCAAGGAAGGATATTGGTACTTTATACATTTTTAAAACAGTTTTTTTTCCCCTCTAAAAATCGTATGCCATGGTGGCAAATTTTAATAAAGCATACTTATTTAACATACAAAATAGAAGTCGCCAGCACTCACACCTCTTGTAGCCAATCATCATTAACAGTTTGGGGCCATAGTCCTATTGAATACCTTGAAATGAAGAAACAAATCATCCAAATGAGATTTTCCACTTTACTTTTCAACTTGCTTTTTCTTCAACTTAGAGACTCTTGTTATACTATTAGAAGGCTGAAGACAAGAGAAAGCTTTCTCTTCAGGAGATTACCCAGAAAAATAAAGACAAAGTGACTTTGCTTAGTTTTTCAATGAGGTGATCTTTAAGAAATACGTGAAAAATATTTTTATCGTTTTTCCATAGATAATTAGCACCTAATTCACCTGTCTAGTAAATTACCTTATGCATGCATTTTGTGAACAGGGGTCCAAGGACTCCACAGTTGCGTTGGCCTGGTTAAATACTAACAACCTATTTTTTGTTTGTTTGTTTTTTTGAGTTTAGTAGTTGGTTGATTCCATGCTTCCCTTTTAAAATGTATTCTCTAATTTATTTACTGTAACTTTGTTAATTTTGAAGAAGGGGACCCTGAAGCACTCTTGAATGAAAGGTCATATTATTAAGAATGGGATCAGACTTCAAATAAAGTCTAATTCCAATCTTTATATTTTTAACTACTATGATAAATGAAATTCCTGATATTTTACTTTTGAGTTAATTTTAACTTTGTTACTTTGGGAGTAAGAATTGGGAGACAGAATTGTCCATTGGAGTTAAGATAATACGCTTTGCATGATAATCTTTATTTTCTTACTCTTCTATTCGAAATTTTGTTTTGTTTTGTTTTAGTTGAAGTCATGTAGTTTAAGTCTTCATCTCTTATATACTGAAACAGACATGAAAAATGACACAAAGGTTAACCATAATTTTTTTAAGAATACCGTGACATGGTACACCGTTTTTTGTTTTGTTTTTAGTATTCTACCAAAGAGGTTTTAATTTTATTCATGTTTTCCTTTCCCATTTAGAATGAACTATTTGTACACATCTGTAGAAGATTATTTTAATTAGTCTCAGGGAATAAAACATACTTTGATTTTGAAAATAAGATAAAATATTTAAATAGGTGTTTTCAGAAATCCTAAGACCTATTTTGGAATATGTCATAATTAAAAAAAAAAAAAAAAAAGAAGAAGCTCTGTCTTGCATTATTTGGTTAGTCTCATTTATCTTAATATTGGCTTCTCCTCCTTTGCTGAAATCTCATCAGGAAGATGCTGACCTTGCCTGGCCTGTAGTCTTTTAAAATTCATATCCCATGTTATGAACTGTGTGAGTAAATGACACAGGAGTAAAATCAGAAATGTCAACAAGATCTTGAAAATTTAATAATTACTGGGACTCTTCATGCAGCTCATCAGAACCTATCAGATTCACAGGATTGTTCTAGGTTTCTGAATTTAATAAATGTGAAAGCTTACTTTAATTGAAGGCTTAGCTGAAGGAAACAGCCACTTCTTTTACTAAGACAGTTGTGTGACTATATTCTCATAAGGAATCTTCTGTTCTAATTTCTCAAAGGCAATTACTTTTTAAAGTCCCAGGAATTGAAATGTGATTATCTTTGCTCATTGATATATTTAAAGTTTTAGAGTGGTACATTTAATTAGAACCATATCTGAAAGTGTTCACTTTTGAGAATTTCACTGGTTGGTACTTAGATTTTAGAGGGCATTGAAACCATACTTGATTTTCAGATCTAATTTATCTGTTGGGCTGGTAAAAACACAAACATAGAAACTAGGAAAAGAAGGACTATTTAGACAATGTGGTTTTAATCACAAAAATTTATTAATTTTTTAAATCATTTTAGATGCAAGTATAGGGAATGTCTTCGTAGGATGCTCGATAGTCATTTATCAATAGAAATTCATATTTATTTATAAAATTATTACGGTTCTAAAAGACTATCCAATAACAGGGAACATAGTAACCACCAAGATGCATAACATTTTCAGGCACTACATACTTTTGTCCTAATCTTACGTTGTCATGTAAGCAAAGAAATTACTTCCATTTTAGGAATTGAAAAATAAAGTTTTATCACTAAGGAGTATCCATTTTGATAAAAGAAGACACAATTTTAAGGAATTGTGTTGCCTTTTAAAGTCTCCTATGCTTTACTAATTATACTTCCTTTAAATTGAACTGCTTACAATGACTAATAATGGCATTGTAATGTATCTTTTTTAAAATATTGACAGAGGGGTGCCTGGGTGGCGCAGTCGGTTAAGCGTCTGACTTCAGCCAGGTCACGATCTCGCGGTCCGTGAGTTCGAGCCCCGCGTCGGGCTCTGGGCTGATGGCTCGGAGCCTGGAGCCTGTTTCCGATTCTGTGTCTCCCTCTTTCTCTGCCCCTCCCCCGTTCATGCTCTGTCTCTCTCTGTCCCAAAAATAAATAAAAAACGTTGAAAAAAAAATTTAAAAAAAAAAATAAATAAAATATTGACAGAGAGTGAGTGAGTGAGTGTGTGTTTGTGTGTGTTGGGGAAGGGCAGAGAGAGAGAGAATCTCAAGCAGGCTCCCCACTATCAGTGCAGAGCCGGATGCAGGGCTCGAACTCATGAACTGTTAGTTCATGACCTGTGCCGAAATGAAGAGTTGGACACTTAACTGACTGACACACGCTCCCCTGCAATTTATCTTGATGTTGATTTCTTTTATCTTTCAAAATATAGTTGCAGTATCTCAAATGATGCCAATATAAACATTGGAGGAAAAAGGTATCCTCCCTTTGCTGATAATTGTAGAACTAGCTTTTCACAATCTCTTACAAATTTTGACAACTAATCCCTGCCAAATATGGAGATTATGTAATTATAGAATGCTGATTAATAGTTTACATTGAATAGTTTACATTGTTTTAAACTGTTTTATAGATTTAGAAAGTTAATATTTTAATAGATTGGTATCCTCGGAATAAATAAGGCTGTCTGACTTCACAGCTCTGAGGGTTGTAAAGATGATACATCCCACAACCCAAAAATATTCATAGAAAAATGACTATAATACTGTAATATAATATAAAATAAGAAAGAAAATACAAAACAAAAAGAAAGATAAATTAACCTGCACTTTGAAAACCTTCGTGGCTGGTGTGAGGGAAACAAAAGAGAGGAGGCTTGTTGGAAAGTTGTAGGACGACTTACACTATAATGGAATCACTGCTATGTTTTGGCTCAATGGAATCTTTTCTGCATGGGGCCATTGTATATGCTCACATGGATGGTGATTACAGTAGGGTATTAATGAACTCTTGTCATATACTGTATTCAATGTAACTGGCAATAAGGCAGCAGAGGAAAAGGTCTCTTATCTGTAGGCAGCCTGACCTAGAATGAAGCGAAACATTCATAAGCTTATTTTGGTATGGAAAAGCCAAGTGCTGTCTATAGGTGCTTTGAAGTGACAAAAAAATACATTAGGGTCAGTTGTGGGCACCTTCCAATGTTGTAAAACATCACTGATTTCTGCCACACCCCCACAGCCTGAACATGAGAGATGATCACCCACAATCCTGCAGTGAGAGAGAGAGAGAGAGAGAGAAAGAGAGAGAGAGACAGAGAATCAGTTGTGATCATATGACGTTTGGCAAGACATTGCCGTATTGCATTGATACATTGCAAGACATCACTCTTTCATCAAGTTAAAATTTATTATACACGTTTGTTCATCTTGCAGAATACTCACAGAACAAGATACTCTCAATCCAAGTTTTTACTTTATAATAAAGTTTACTTATTTGTTTTGAAAGAGAAGGAGAGAGTGAGCTGGGGAGGGGCACGGGGGGGGGGGGGAGAGAGAGAGAGAGAGAGAGAGAGAATTATAAGCAAGCTCCACACTATCAGTGCAGAGCCTGATGTGGGGCTTGAACTCACTAACTGCAAGATCATGACCTCAGCCAAAATTGAGTCAGACACTTAAATGAATGAGCCATCCAGGCACCCCTATAACAAAGTATTATAAAGTGTAAGAAAATGGATGGTGGTGACCCACATGGAGTCAGTGGTAGGCTAATTATAGAATAAATTGGAAACCTATTCAAGTTTCTGGCCAAAGATAATACTTCAGGCTGTATCATTTCTATAAAACTTTTGAGTAATAAATGCTTGGAAGTTTAAAAAAGGTTACTAGAACACATTAATATATGAAAAGAGTATTAAACCATGTGACTGCTTATACAAAATAAAAATTGCACAAAAAAGAAGTAAAAAAAAAAAAGATAATAGTACAGTCTCATGAATAATGTTACATTCAAAAGAAAACATTTACCAAGTAGTGATGAAGAATAATGCATGATGACAAAATACATGGCTTAGATGTTTGATAGTGTTATATAATATATCAATTGATGCATATTAAGCATTCCATAAAGTCTTAGGCCTTTGTTTATCTATCTGTCTATTTATTTATTTATTTATTTATTTATAATTTTGAAAGAGTGCGAATGGGGGAGAGATAATGAGGGGACAGAAGATCCGAAGCACTGTGCTGACAGCAGTGAGCCCACCTTGGGGCTCACACTCACAAATGGTGAGATCACAACCTGAGCCAAAGTTGGATGCTCGACCACCTGAGCCACCCAGGTGCCCCTTAGGCCTATTTTTATTAAAATGTAATCAAAATACCACTGCCAGCACCAAAAATTCTCCACATACTAGACATGGAAGTTATTTTCATAATTTTCCAAAACCTATCAACTAGAAGGTCATAGCAGACGTCAGTATATTATTAGTCTCTTTTAAGTTAAGAATAAAGTTGGGATTGGATGCCATCTTGGCTGCTATACAACATGACATTGGAGAGTGCACTCACCTCAGTAAGACAAGAATTGGAGATAAGCTATAAATACTGGAAGTATACAGTCAAAATTGTGTAAGAATTTTAAGGGAAGGAACTTAAAAGCTTTTGAGGAAATGAAGTCTTATTTTAGTAAGAAGGCTATTTATAATATAGATAATAGTAAGTCATTTCTTGATTATTAGCAATAATAAGAAAATATTATGAGAACTCTATCATACTCCATATAAGACCATTAAAAATTTTAGATTATATCTGAAATCTAGACAATAAACATGAGAATATTTTTCAGCATATTCTTTCCAAAAAGAATGTACTTTCTATTAACATCCCATTATTTTTTCCAAGCTCATAATTTTTTTAGTGATTATTGTAATTGATTCAGATTTTATACGGTTGGTGATTTTGATGATTATTCTCATTTAATCTAATTATTTTATATTAGTAGAAAAAAGAGTTTGGGGGTGCCTGGGTGGCTCAGTTAAGCATCCGATTTTGGCTCAGGTCATTATCTCAGGGTTCATGAGTTTGAACCCTGCATCAGGCTCTGTGCTGACAGCTCAGAGCCTGGAGCCTGCTACAGATTCTGTGTCTCCTGTCTGCCCCTCACCTATTTATGCGCGCTCGTTCTCGCTCTCTTTCTCAAAAAAAAAAATAAATAAATAAGCATTAAAATCATTAAAAAATGGTCTTAACCTTCAAATACCAGAATTCTAAACACTATGTGTAATCATGGGTAAGTGTAAAGTAAGCATTCATTTCACTGAGCTTCAGTTGTGATTCATGGACAAGAATACAGAGACTAAGAGAAGTGGATGCCTACCATTGAATTACTTGTTCAAATTCTTCATCTCAAAACAAATTAATATACTTCACTTGGTTATGGTGGGAATTATATGTGGTAAATAATGTTAGGAGTCTGTCAAATAGGAAATGCTTCCATATTCCTATGTTTAATATCCCAAAAGAGCAAAGTAATACAAAGCTGAATACAAAGGTATCATTTTTTTAGGGATTCAAATTATTAACATATGTTATCACTCTAAAGTATATCAGATTTAAGTTTTTATGATTAAAAATAATTTTAAGTTAATATTTTAACTGTTAGAATCAATAATCACATATTAGAGATCAAAACAAGCTTTCAATTAATTAGTCTAAATTTTGTAGGATGGTAACTCATTCGTGTTAAAATTTCTGGTTAGTCTACCATGACCTGACTTGAGAGCATCCATATTGACCGTCCCCACCAAGATGAGATTTCTCAATGCACCCTAGTGCTCTGGTGATTAAGGACTGTAGAGAAATTACCATCACTTCTAATCTGTTGGGGGTTTTTTTCAGAGTTACTGCTTCAGAGGTGGTATTTATCACAAATTTAAATTTGTGTAAAGATAAAATAATACACAATGTTTTTAGCAGTAATACGTGGTTTATGTTTTGTTTTAGCTAATTCATAAATATACATAATAATGTGTATATTAATGTAAAATGTATTTTTTCCTGCAATTCTGGAGGTTGCATCATTCCATACTCCAGAGTTGTGTGTTGAAAGACTACAAAAGTAAATGTTTTGAAAGAGCGGTCAGTAAAATGTTACTATGGTCATAATATAAATAAGTAGCTTTTGTTCCTTCTTCTAAAATGTTCTTTCTCAGTCATGGAATCAGAAATCTGATAAGGATACCTCTAAAAAATATATTTCATTTTGTAACAAAGAAAACATCCATTGTAAAAAAGAAAAAAAAAAAAAAGATTAGCTTAGATAATTAGCCTTGGTCCTCATTAGGAGTAGAGCTTTGAAATCGTAAGTACTCCTTAAAAAAGACTTTTTGAGGACATGCCTGAAGTACAAAATGTAGATTTCAGGATAGGGTAATTTGATCATATTTAATAAGTATGTCATAAGGAGACTCAGTTCCTTTCAGGTAGAGTTTGTACTCTATTGCCTTTTTCTCATGGTGTTTCTGAAATACATGTCTTTCATAGATAGTGATATAGTATTCAGTTTTCTCTTGGCAAAATGTAAATCACAGGTAAACCCAAAGGCCAAGCCTATAGTATTCTGATCGTACAAATACTAATCCTGTCACTCATTTAAGACTGTGGAGTAACAAAACAATTAGTAATAACAGTTACAGATTTTTTAAATTGCTGTGGACTAAATTGTGTTACTCCAAAATTCATACGTTGATATCCTAACCCCCAACATGACTGTATATCAGATAGTGTCTGGTAGGAGGTAATGAAGGTAAGATGAGCCTTTTCCAGAGGGTGGGGCTCTAATCTTAGAGGATTGGTAGCCTTAGAAGAAGAGGTTCTTACATGCACACACAGGGAAAAGGTCATGTGAGGACATAAGAGAAGGTAGCTATTTACAAGCTTGGAAACAATCCTTTCACAAGAAATCAAAAAGTCTATCACCTTGATCTTGGATTTCCCAGCCTCCAAAACTGTGAGACAATAAATTTCTCATTTAAGCCACCCAGCGGATGGTATTTTGTTATGGCCATCAGGGCTGACTTGAACACAAATTTATTTGCCAAGAAAAAACTGTGATTGTCTGAAACTCAGCATTTAAAAGAATAAATAAAACAAGCTACTCAGAGCTTAAAAGAATAAAAGAGATGCCATGAAAAAGTTAAGTTGGATATTTCACACTTTGTACTGAAATATAATGATTTAGAAATATTTGGCTGCTATATTTGGATTTACAGGGCCCCCCTTTTTTCATTTTAATTCAGAATCGTGATTTCTGTACTTCCCCTTGAAACACTTATGCTCTGGAAACCAATTAATGTTCACCGAACTTCATAGAAAAATAGGCTTGATTGGAAAGACAATGAATTTGCAATTCTAAGCATTTCTAGCAACAATTAGATTGATCATGGCGAATTCCCTAAGTTATTTAGTGGATATGCAGGCTTTGTAGATATAAAGGTTGAAATTTATGGTTACTGAAGTGTGGTTTTGCTTGCTTTTTGTTTTGTCACATTTAAAAGAGAATATTGTAACAACCTGATTGTCTAGTCATTTGATCATGGTCCCCAGTGTCCAAGATGGTGCTGACAAATTGCTTTGTTTTTGTTTTTGTTTTTATCAGTCTGTGAAGATAATATTCTGCGCACACTACAAATGGATTAAATTTTGAACACTCCGTTCTTGGTTCAATTTGCAAAGCATCTCAGCCCCTTTATTGAACTTGAGGGATATTTTAACCCATAATGATATTTGGAATTTTAAAGTTCCTAGATTTCACTAAAATAAAATTGTAAATTAGCTCTCGAGATAGCTTCTATTGCAAGGTTCACTCACTTCTTTAATATAAACCCATATAATGGTGGTTGTGTCCATATTACCTACCGTGTTATTGACAACTACTCATTATTTCCAGCAGAATTTTTCTGGCATGTTCTAAACAAAACTTAAGTAGTTTTACCCACTAGTTTCCATTTTATATGACTATATAATATCAGTGTCTCACGAGTGTATATTTCATTTAATTTACTTAATCTCTTTATTCAGAAAATTTTGTATGAATGACAAGTGGGCATAATACTTCAGATAAGATGTATAACTCACTTTGTTCTGTATGAATAATTTCGTTGTACAAGTGTAACATGTAGTTTGTTGTGAAAATCTAACTTTATTTTGTTAGCCTTCTACCCTTTCTCAGTGAATGACTGTGGATAAAGGTGACTTTCCTGGTGACTTTATAATAATAAAGTGGCCTTGGTCACTTTAGGTCATAAACAGGTTTAAAACTTTCAATTCAGAAATGTAAATGTGTTTTCTCCCCTAATAGTCGAAATTCCGAATTTGACTTAGCATTTACTAACTCTTCTTCCTTACCCTAGATTACAGCTAATGAAAGCCTACCCTAGAAAAGGGGCTGAGAGGGTAGGGCATTTCCTAGCAGCTCTCTGAATTTAACATCCACTAGGTACAAACAAGGAAGGGAAGGGAAAGAAGAAGATGCTTGTTTCTGGCCTGGGTGGCTTAGGGCAAGGCTGGATAGATAATGGGTCTTGTAGATAATTTAAACTGACTCTGTTTTGGGAAGACATTTTATGGGTTATTGAGACATTTCTTCCTGGGTTCCTTTGACTCTGTAGACACACCTCTTTTATACAATGAGAAAACTTAGAGCTAGTTGCTTCCATAACCCTGAGAAGCATTTTAGATTTGCCTCCCCAGAATCACCTAAGGTACTGTAGGAGAATCCTACATACTTCATGCATGCCAGTCTTAGCAGATGTTACCAAGTCAGTCACAGTTTGGGCATACAGTGTTGGATAGTTCATAATGTTGTAGCGTATGTCTCTTATACTGTATTTCATTACAAATTTTTTCTCCCGTTGGTATATATTTGGCCAAATGAAAATCCTGTGGTTCTTAGGAGCTATATGAATAATGTTCTCTAAGTTCTCTCTGAGTACTTAGAAAATTGTTTAAAAATTTTTTTTGTCAACAAACATGGTTAATTTTGATACCGAATTAATGTATCCCATCCAATAAGGCTGGCACCCATGTTTAGATCACGTAAATCCCAGCACTCAGTCTAGCGTGCATGTACCTCACTAAGGAATATCCTAGATTTTCCCATAACTTATTTCAGAGCTGGTGTTTATTTCTCAGTGTCCTTTTTTAAGGGAGAGATATTATACAACATATTTGTTAAATGTCCTTAATTTGTATTTGTTTTTTTCACATTTTATTGTGATCTCTGTTAAAATAATGTGAATTTTTTGTTTATTAATGAACAGAATATCCAGGAGTTTGTGAAGTATTGTAAAGTGTACAATTATTGCTCCCCTTTTGCTTACTGTTTAGTGGGAACTACAAATAAAAATTCACTGTCTCTTTGTTTCTAAAAAGAAATTTGAGAAGCAACATAGAAGGAAGGCATGAAAAGATGTGGATACAATTCAGTTCCTCTGTAAATTTGATAGCTGGAAATCAGAAGTACTTGGCTAGCTTTTTATGATGGGTATAACCAGTGACAGGCCATTCAAAGGTTGAAGAAGAGAGATAATGAAATCTTAAATTAGAAAAGCTTTCCAAACAGACTGACAGTAGTGTTCACGGCAAATGAAAAAGGGATTGACAATTGGAGAGAAAATGGAGGTCTGGAATTTGAGATGAGAATTTTTTAATCATCTGGCATTTTGCTTCATGTATAAAATCTTAGCAGATTTCTCCCTAGATATAAAAAGGCATTTAAAAGATCTTTCTAAAATCCTATTAAAAAAGAAAGATTTTGAATGGATTAAAGATTCCAAGACTCTTTTGTCTCCAGATACAAAGATGATATTTTAAAAGTTAAGGGGCTATGAGCAACACAAGAATTGAGATTGGATTTAGTCAATACTTACTGTCAGTAGAGGAAACCAAGTCATAAACAATTTTAATTTAATGAATAATATATGAAACTTTTAGAAAAATATTCCTTAAGGTATATAGCATTGTAAAGGAAGTAGCAAAGTTCTTGCTATTTGGTTTATTCCCGTGTACGAGTTGTTTTTATTCTGTTTCTTGTGAATCATAGTAACTGGAAACTGAGAAGTTCCTTATTAGCTCCCATGGACACTTGGGGTCCTTTGTCACATATTCTCCCAGTCTGGAACACAACTGAAGAAATATTTCATTACTACCCTTTCAGCCTATGAAGACCATTTGTTTCTCTACTTTGTTTATAATCACTGCCTATCGTTTGGAAATTAACAGCAGTGATTAGGTCAGGGGGGATATAGGACTTATGACCTTCCCCCGCCCCCCCCCCCCCCCCCCCCCCGCCAGGAGATTTACACAAAGATTTACACAGGAAGGCTTTATTATGAAAGAAGCTAATTTTGTATCTTTAATACTTGAAATGACTTGTCTATTGAATTTTTATGTTTTGTAAATCAGAGGGCATACTTGACCCATAGAAGAACAACCCCTTTCCAGAATCATCTAATTTTTTGACTTTTTTTTTCTTATCCGCTCCACCCTAAAGCGAAGAAACAAATGACAAGAAAATCTAGTGTTTAAATAATTTTTTAGTACATGTACGCCACCTTTTTCCATTTCTAATAGAAAGGTTAATGGAAGAAATCTTTTATTCTCTGTGTTTTTGTCATTTATTATTTGAAGTTTTTGTATTCTCAAATTTAAAATAACATCTTTCTTCTATAAAAACGTTTTCTCCTTTCTTTCTAAATGTAAACAACTTTTATGCAATAATTTTGCATATATATTAGTTATTTCTGGTATTTGGATCTTAAAATTCCTTTTTGTATTTAGCTTGAATTCAAGTTTTCTAGTCTAGGGAATAAAATACAATTACCATATTAAAAAACAGCCAAATTTTTCCATCACACTTATTTCTAAAGGATTTATAGCTGTTTGAAAAATAATTCCTGAAAGGGCCAAAATGTTTGTCATCAACTTAAAATATTATTCAGGATAAGGATCTTTAAAAATGTTTGAGAAATAGAAGCTTTTGTCAAGTATCTAATTAATAAAATTGAATGACAGCCCTCTATAATTTTAAGACCATTCAGGTATTAGGTATATAATCATCTTATTGCAGAATGCTATTTATTTCAATTGTAGTGAAGTCACTGCTCATACTCACTTGTATTTTACTCTATTACAGTCTGTTTTATAAACCAAGTCCTACTGTTAAAATCATATAAGTCTAAATTTATTGTCTAGTATTTATTCTCATGAAAAATTTTGAAAGATTTCCAAAGTAGAAAAATTGAGGAAGAAATCCTCTAGTGGTGGAGTATGGGCCTTTGACAGAGATGGAAGATGATAGCAAAAAGAAAAAATTAAGAGGTAGGAAATGTTTAAAATTATGAGAGGAAAAGGACAATAGTCTAGTGAATGTTCAAATAAGCCATCTTTAAACACAAATATAATAAACTTGGCATTTGTGAGAATATTATAAAGCATATCATAGTACTTACCTCAAAGGACTGTTAAGAGAATGAAAAGAGAGCACATAAAATAAGTAGATCATTGTTAGATGATTTGTTAAAACAAAATCTATCTTGGGGCGCCTGGATGGCTCCATCACTTAAATTTCTGGTTCTTGTTTTCGGCTCAAGTCATGATCTCACAGTTGGTTAGATCAAGTGCTCTGACAGCATGGTGCCTGTTTGGGATTCTCTCTCCCTAACTCTCTGTCCCTCCCCCACTCATGCACAGGGTGCCTGTCTCCCTCTCTCTCTTTCACTCTCTCTCAAAATAAATAAGCTCAAGAAAACTATCCTGCTATATCAGCAGCCCTCATTTTCCTAGGAAAACAGGTATATATTATTTTAACCTTAATCTAATGGAAATACCATCACCAATAGAAGTTTTCAACATGGTATTGAGCACATATACACATCCTCTTTTTCAATCATTTTTTGAGTTAAAAGAAATCACTGTTTTAATATTTAAGAAAACAATCAATTGTAGAATTATTCTAATATCAGTGAACTAAGAATTCATCGATTAGTTTCTTTTTATAGCTCTTTGGTCAAAGTTATTACAGTATTGTGAGTAGCTTGTGAACATGAACTTCAACAAATTTCGAGATAGGTTTTAGTATTTTAATGAGTAGATTGTGAGCTGAAACTTTGAAAGTACATTTTCTTTGAAGAACATTGTTTTTTTTTTTGTTTTTTTTTTCTTTTCAAATTATGTAATTTCTTCAGGAATAGAATTTAGTGATTCATCACTTACATGTAACACCCAGTGCTCATCTCAGCCAGTGTCCTTCTTAATGCCCCTCACCCCTTCAGCACTTCCCCACACCTAGCACCCCACCAGCAACCCTCAATTTTTTCCTCTGTATTGAAGAGTCTCTCATGGTTTGTCTCCCTCTATGTGAAGAACGTTGTTTTATTTATTTTCAATATGAAATTTATTGTCACATTGGTTTCCACACGACACCCAGTGCTCATCCCAACAGATGCCCTCCTCAATGCCCATCACCCACTTTCCCCTCCCACCCATCCCCCATCAACCCTCAGTTTATTCTCAGTTTTTAAGAGTCTCTTATGGTTTGGCTTCCTCCCTCTCTTTTTTTTTTTTTTTTTTTTTTTTCCTTCCCCTACCCCATGGTCTTGTGGTTTATTTACACAATGGAATACTATTTGGCAATGAGAAAGAATGAAATATGGCCTTTTGTAGCAATGTGGATGGAACTGGAGAGTGTTATGCTAAGTGAAATAAGTGATACAGAGAAAGACAGATACCATATGTTTTCACTCTTATGTGGATCCTGAGAAACTTAACAGAAGAACATTGCTTTTAATTTGCAGTCTCCTTTTATGTAATAAATGATATATTCCAGAGTTCTGCAGGTTTCAGTCTTTGAAGTTCAGTTGAGTTTACTAAACATACAATGATAAACAAAATATTTTGCTACCATAAGCCAATTCTAACGGAATGCGTAGAATTAACAATACATATCTGGGGATTGAGGTATATTTTACTCATAGGGTGTTAAATAGTTTCTATCTTTTCTCACTAACATTTATTTATTGTCTTTTTGATACTTGACATTCTGATTAGTGTGAGGTGATACCTTATTGTGGTTTTGATTTGAATTTCCCTGATGAGTAGCGATGTTGAGCATCTTTTCATGGCTCTGTTGGCCATCTGCATGTCTTGTTTGGAAAAATGGCTATTTAGGTCTTCTGCATTTTAACTGGATTGATTCTTTCTTTCTTTCTTTCTTTCTTTCTTTCTTTCTTTCTTTCTTTCTGATGTTATTGGGTGGTATGAGTTCTTTAAGTGTTTGGATATTATTTTCAAATATGATTTTCAAATAAGTTCTTGCATTCAGTAAATTGATGATTTCCTTCACGGTTCAGAAGCTTTTTAGTTTGATGTAGTCCTGTTTGTTTCTGCTTTTGTTGCTCTTGCCTTTGGAGTCAGATCCAAAAAATTGTTGCTGAGACCAATATCAAGCAGCTCACCGCCTGTGTATTCTTTTAGGAGTTTCATTAATTGAAATTTTACATTCAGGTCTTTAATTCATATTTTGAGTTAGTTTTTGTGTATTGTGTAAGATACTGGTTGTTTTATTCTTTTTGCATATAGCTATCTAGTATTTCCAATAGTATTTGCTTAAGAGCGATTCATTCCCCACTGTAAAATTTTACCTCCTTTACCATAAATTAATTGACCATATATGCTTGAGTTTATTGCTGGGCTCCCTCTTCTGTTCCATTAATCTTTGTGTATTTTTTTATGCACAAGCTTTTGTTTTTAAACACAAATTGTTGACATTGTCACATTTAGGAATAGCAGATAAAAGGGGAAGAAAGTGGGAGATTGATACTTTAATAGAATAAATATAAGAGAATTTCAGTTGAATCAAAGAAATGAAAAGCCTTTGCTTCAGATTGATTTGGAAGGCCAGAGAAACTGACAAATAATATAAAAGATTCTGGCTTCCATCAGTTTGATATGGAACACAAAGTGACAAGAAAGTACAGGCTTCTTTTAAAAAACATGAATAAGATTAATATCATAGAAAATACATTTCAGTAAGCCATCAGTGTCTATATCAGAATGGTAACTGTGTGTTTAAGATCAAATGGAGTTTATTACTTCTTAACCTGCGCCTAATTTTGGGTTTTATGAAATGGAAATTTAAAAAGTATTGATCCGTTTGTTACCTCCTGATAGGAAGTTTTACTGAAAGGTTGATTGAAATTTGGCTTTTTTGGAACAAAAATGTAATATGTTTCTAAGTAATTAAATCCCGCCACTCTTGCCTTCTGAGGAATAAGGGTGGTTGGCGTTCATGCATTCACAGCTGATGCAGATTTACATCATTTCTGGAAGTCAAAGGTTGTGAGTGAATTGCGGAAGAGAGCCACACAGTGATGGTGAGAAGAGCATGTTCGGCAATTTGAAGCGTCTTTATAATACATGTACGACTCCTGTGGTAGAACTTGATGGTCGTACAAGCCCGTGTAATCATCAAGCCTCAGTCTCCTGAGGCTCAGTAAGTGTAAAGGCACAATAGATTACCTCATCATTCTAAGGGAGACAGAAGGGAAATTGCTTCTTCTCCCAGTGCACAGCGAGTCTTAGTTGAAGTGTTATACATACAAGAGGTGCAGGCATTGTATCCCTGCGTACTTGATTTAAGTGAATAACTATTTTTAAAAGCAACATTTAAAAAAAAAACTGGGTTAGAAGATAATAGGTTTTTATTGGTTTCAGTATCTTTACATTATCTCTTGATGGACTGTGAGGCATTCATTGATACATCGAATTTGTATTTGGTGCATTTATTTAATGCAGATGTGAAAATCATACTTGAAAGGCACATTTTGCTTTTTTGGTAAATGAAAACAAGAGAGAATAAAGCCTTCTGCCCACTGATTATTTTAATGGGGAAAGATGTTCTTGTTTATCAGAGTTAGGTCCACGTTGTTTCCTTTTGGGAGTCTCTCTTTGCGAAGTAAAGCTTCTTTGATACTTAAGGACCAATAGAGCTTCTTGATGTCAATAACTAACTTCATTCAAACTGATGGTCTCATTGTTATTGAAACAGTGACTCCCCAATCTGATTCTTCCATGTAGATATCATAGCTAAGGTACAGATTCATTTCTCTATTTGCCTCCTGAATAACCCTTTTTAATGGTATCTCACAGGCACTGCCCCCCATTATGCTTAAAATTGAATGCATCATGCTTGTCCCCAAATATACCCCCTGACTTAATATTCATATCTTTGTAAATAGTGATATTTGGGCCCAAGACAGAAAGCCAGGACTCCTTTTTACCCTTTTCCCATCATGTCACTTTGATCTGCAGATTATTTCTCCTAATCATCTTTTAAATCTCCTTACAATTCCCCAGGTCCACCACTTTTTGTTTTTATTTATTTTTATTTTCATTTTTTGCTTTAGTCTATTGTTACTCCTCACTGGCTTGATGATACTAGCTTTCTATCTTATCTTCTCCATTTTCATCTGTCTTGCTTCCAATGCACAGTCTTCATAATAGCTTCTGAGGGAAGTATTAAGTGCCAATATGTTTATTTTGCACTTCAGCTTATAGGTCTCTATAATTCTCAGAATAAATATATTTTGTTGTTAGTGTTCTGGATCATCCTAGCAGTGTGTCCCTAATCCTATTCCTGCCACTGTTGTCCCACATGCCTCTTTCATTCAACCATTTTGAATAACATCCACTGCCTGGAATGCCTTTTTAAAAAAGAAAATAAAACAAAAACAAAAACAGACAAGACTTCTGTGTCCTTCACAGGGTATTCCCTGAATCAGCCACCCAGCCTTCCTACCACCTCTCCATTCCTCTTTTAAATCTTGTGTGCCACTTGGGGTGCCTGGGTGGCTCAGTCGTTTAAGCAACAGGTCATGATCTCACAGTTCATGGGTTTTAGCCCTGTGTCGGGCTCTGTGCTGACAGCTCATGGCCTGGATCCTGCTTCAGATTCTGTGTCTTCCCCTCTATCTGCCCCTGCCCTGCTCGTCCTCTGTCTCTCTCTCTCAAAACAAATAGAAAAAAAAAAAAAAATCTGTGTGCCACCTGCTCCAGGAACTCTTGAGTGACCACCACACCCTCCTCTGAGTCTCTAAACATATACTTAGCTTCATAGGCAAGTTGGCTGTTGCTAGAGTCTGTGATGCAGAAGCAAAATTTGATCTAAGATGCTTTGATTTATCTCTCTGTCTTCTCTATCAGATTTAGAGCAACTGGAGAAGAATTTTCACAATTTTTTTTATTTTAATTCCAAGAGCCTAGTCAAGGTTTATTAATAAATGTTTTTTGAATGATTGAATACAGTGCTGGAATTAGACCTGCCCCTCTCTAGGATTTCATTTATTACAATAAAAGTGCCCAAATAATTTTTAATCTGTCATATATTCCTTTGTGCCTTATGTAATTGTTTGGATATTTTAGTGTTACAGGAAACTGTGAGTTTTTCTCCTTGAAACATCGTACTAGATCATAAAGCCATTCTATTGCCATCTGAATTTCCAACTTGTCAGTATCATTAGTATCTATTGTTTTCATAGAATGCTTTATGGAGAGTTCTTTGTCTTTCATGTCTCAGCTTAAAATATTTCTTCAGACCGAATATTACTCAAAGCCTGATGTAAAGTAGCCACCTACTCCGTCTCTATGACATCCCCGTTTTAATTATTTAAAGAGCACTAAACAACACTGATAGGTTATTACTTATTCAGGTTTACTGTGTGTCACTTCCCCTAGGATGTTAGAAGGCCTGACTGGATGACCCTGTAGCTCTGAAGAAAGTGTTGGCTAACTATAACCCACTGCCCTACTACTTATTTTTGTAAATAAAGTTACATCTATTTTTCTATTTTTATTTGAGTCTAGTTGACACGCAATATTAAATTAGTTTCAGGTGTACAACATAATGATTTGACCAGTTTATACATCGTTAGGTTCACTCTAGTGTAGCGTCCATCTCTTCCATACCTCACTGTTATAATTTCATTGACTGTATTCATCATGCTGTGTTTTTTTATTCCCGTGACTTATTCATTCCATAATTGGGAGCTTGTATCTCCCTCTGCCCTTCATCCAATTTTCCGAGTCCCCCTCTCCCTCCCTTCTGGGAGCCATTGGTTTGTTCTCTGTATTTATAAGTCTGATTACGTTTTTTGTTTATTGATTTATTTTTAGGTACTATTTTGGAGTGAAATCATAGGGTATTTGTCCTTCTCAGTCTGAATTAATTCATTTAGCATAATATCCTTTAGGTCCATCCATGTTGTCTCCAGTGACAAGATTGCATCCTTTTTTTTTTATAACTGTATAATACTCTATTATGTGTGTGTGTGTGTGTGTGTGTGTTTGTGTGTGTGTGTGTACCACATCTTATTTATCCATTTGTCTACTGGTGGACACTTAGGTTTTTTCCATATCTTGGCTACTATAAGTAATGCTGCAATAAACATGAGTGCATGTATCTTTTTGAATTAGTGTTACTAATTTTTTAAGGTAAATATCCAAAAGTGGAATTATTGGATCATATGGACTTCTGTTTTTAATTTTTTGAGGGGTCTCCTATTGTTTTCTGTAGTCCCTATAGCAATTTAACATTCCTATCAACGGATACAATGCTTCCTTTCCTCCACATCTTCTTCAAAACTTGTTATTTCTTATCTTTTTTTAATTTTAGCCATTTAAATTAAGTTTTATTGGAACACAGTCACATCCATTTGTTAATGTGTTGGCTCTGATTGCTTTTTCCCACAGTTTGAATGTGAGTAGTTGTGACAGAGACCGTGTAGGTCATAGACCTAAAAATATTTCCTATCTGGTCCTTCAGGAAGAAAATTTGCCAGCTTCTACCCATGAGCTTCACTTAGTGCCTGACGCAGAATAGGATTTCACTAAGTGTTTGTTAGGTATATGTTTGATAGAAAATCAGGTGATTAAGAAATGGAGCAGAAAAATTGGTAGATACTTAATAGAAACCTTCTTAGAAATATTGGTTGATTTAAAGGGCTTCCTAAAAACTGGGCTATGGTGTGATATTGGCTCTTCAAATCATCTATGTTAAAAGCAGTTGATCGATTACAGAACTTGAAGTGAAGCCAAAAAGAGGACCAGAATGATTGGACTCCTCCAGTTCAGATGATGATACCATTCACCTACCACTTGGGGTTAAAGGGAAAAAAAGGAATCATTGGATCATTTGTACCTGCTCAGAATGTAGCCTAATGAAGGATGAACTGAAATTGTTTTACCCTTTACTGAAAATTACCTCTAACTTAAAAAGGTGACCTAACACATGAGAATCACACATATTTGTTTACGGTTTCATTTATTTCTAACTATTTTTGAGTAAACATGTTAGTCATTACTGGTCCCTGAATGCCTATTATGCATTAAACATAGCATCATTTTCATTTTCCTAACAACCCTAGATATTCTAGGTGTGGTTTTCTCCAGCCTCTACCTGCAAAACTGTAAATGTGCATTAAACACAAAATGGTCCCATCCTATTGGGACCACTGTATTCTAGGTATTGGAGGAAAAATAAATAACGTACAGTCTACCCTAGTAATGGACAGTATAATAGGCATGAAAATAAACAAAGATAGTGAAACGTGGGAAGCATGTGATAGAGGTCTATAGAAAAAGCTATAGAAGAGTGGGGAGATACACATTCTGCTAAATGAGAAGGAGGTGGGGTGGGAAAATCAATAAAGAGAAGGTGATGCTCTCTGTGTTAAGAGAAAAGGAAGAAGGTTGATGAGTGGCCATGGTAGATAAAGTCCTGAGAGAGAAGACAGTATGTGCAGTAACATGGGAGGGAGGCATCGGCACTGTTTCCTCTGAGAAAGGAGCAACTCTCATTATAGCTTGGGCTTATGGCACATACAAAAGCAATCAAAGGGGAAGTCGGGCGGCTGGGAAGAAGACCATCTAAGACCAGCTTTTATGGAGAACAGCTGAAGACTTTTCATTAGGGTGGGCATTTGCCAAGTAGAACACCGTGGCAACAGTGGGAAGAATGGGTTAAAGTGAGCTAAAATTTGAAGCAGGGAGACTATTTGAAAGCTATTGCTAAAGTCCTAAGTGGGTATAGTCATAGAGTCAGAGAAGTTACGAAATACCTAAGAGCTAGCACCAACAAGACCTGGTCATTTACTATCTTCAAATTCCATTTACCAGCTTAAAAACCTGTAAGTCATTTCTAATAGTTTATGTGCAAATTATTTGTTTTGATTAGGTGTTGAATCGTTTATATTTCATAGCTATGTCAGAATAACTTGTGGTTCTTCCCCAACTGGACTTCAATAAATTTAAACCCTTGTGGGATATTAAGCTATAAATGAAAACTTAAAACACATGACTTATTAAGATAGAAAAATAATTATTTATTTATTTATTTTTAAATTTTTTTTAACATTTATTTATTTTTGAGAGACAGAGAGAGACAGAGCATGAATGGGGGAGGGTCAGAGAGGAGACACAGAAACTGAAACAGGCTCCAGGCTCTGAGCTGTCAGCACAGAGCCGGATGCGGGGCTCGAACTCCCGGACTGCGAGATCATGACCTGAGCTGAAGTCGGCCGCTTAACCGACTGAGCCACCCAGGTGCCCCAATAATTATTTATTATTAAATTGTTTGCTGAGTAACACAGCAGCCAGGGCTGATAACTATGAATTTCATGTGTCAATAAGTATATCACGTACATTAAAATCTGAAGCAATCATGCTCAGTATGTTGTAAGCATCTTGAAAGCTGGCAGTTGATGTATTTCATAAATGTCTGTTTGTATAAATAGCAAAATATGTACTACATGCTCTGTATGTATGCGCATAGGCACAATTCTCTATTCATGAGCAACCACAGACCCAAGGGTGTTAATCTCATGTCTTAAAAATGATCTTAGATTTCATTCACAACTGTGTAAGTAACAATCTAGCTTAGTGTCTTAGATATGTTTCGTTTTGTTTTATTTTCACTGTGAAGCAGTGCATGGTGTTTAAACCAAGGGATTTCTCTTCTCCATTATAGCCAGCCAGTACTGCTTACTACGTTTCAGTGCATCTGATCTTTCCACCTTAAAATCACCAGGCAGCTTCTTTGTTCTAAAACTGGTTGACCCAAACCCTGAGGTACCAGGCAGCATGTGCCTCATTGACGGTATCACCCTATTCCCTAGGAACCTTGTTATCCTTCTTCTTCAACCGTATCTTGTTATTTCAGCTTCGATACTTTTTGATCCTTCTTAGTGAATTCAGCAGTCCAGATTTACATGGTAGACATTAAATTGTGTATGCAGTTAGACAGTCTCAGAGCAAAGGCCACGGAATTCCCATGTCTCATTTGGTCTGTAATTCTCAGCCGGAGTTTCCTTTCAGCTTTAACAGAACTGTGTATTCATAACTCCATACATACATGTGCATTTTTGCCTCTGGTGCGTATATTAGGTCTTTCATATTTTATTCTACCAGAATTCTAGTG
Organism: Panthera leo; assembly: GCF_018350215.1. Lineage (NCBI taxonomy): Eukaryota > Metazoa > Chordata > Mammalia > Carnivora > Felidae > Panthera > Panthera leo. The sequence goes on along the minus strand of NC_056680.1, from coordinate 85,348,877 downwards.
TGTCTGGGCTATATTCAGCGCTGCATTCACCAATGTGGTTTGATTTCGGGACCACTGGGAATATCCCATTGTAAAAATTACCTCCTCACCAAAATCACATGGTACACTGAATTATATCATTAGATTTATGTTTTTTTTTTTTTTCAGTTTGTATTCTCTTCTAATAATGCCAGTGGTTTTGGAAAAGTTAACACACTGGTTTCTTCATGAGACTTTACAACAGGAAAGTGAAGTAGTGTCTTTGGCCATTCATTTGGGGTCGAGGTAAGAGAAAACGTGCCTTTAGGAAAGGGGAAAATACCAGGTTTTAATTCCTTATCTAGCATCTTACAGCTCCATCAGAATTGTTCCATCAAGATAGTTCTTAAAAAATATCTTTTGCATGCTGGATATTAAGAGCTAAATAAGATAATACTAATGATAAGGGCTGGTAATATTTATTGTGCAGTTACTAGGTGACAAACAGTGTTCTAAGTGCATGTAATCTTCAACACAGCTCCATGAGGCAGATGCGCTGATTATCCACATTGTACACGTGAGGAAGATGAGGTTTGCAAGACGGGGAAACACTTTCCCAAGGTCAGGTAGTTTCTTCTGGCATCACAACATCAGGCCTATGAGTGGGAAGGCAGTCAGCAGGAATAGCCTGTGCCTACACTACCTTCATTTGTATACTCGATTCATAAATGGGAGTTTCAAAGGAAAGGGTACCACCAGGAACATAATCTATTATATGCATTAAAAAAATAAAAAAAAAACTCAGTGTGAGGTCTTGTAGATTTGCTCTAAATTGCATTTTAATTCTCACATGGCTTCCAACTCCACTTGAATGGCCTCGGTTTATTTTTATTTTTTGTAAAACTCCCATACTTTGTTTCACTTTTAAAAGTTGAAATAAAAGATGTTTAGAGCGTTTTTAGTTATTTTCATGTGTTCAAAATTTAACAGGCTCTGTGCTTCCTGAAAGATAATACTAATATATAGAAACAAATATTTAACTTTTTTTTTTTTTTTGCAATTTAAATTACAAATAGTTTAATTTTTGATAAAAACACCTTTGGTGAAGTAATATCAATGAAAGCAATTGGAATGTCTTCTTCAGGTAATTACTCTGAAGTCCCTGGTTTCTATTTACAAATTAATGCAGTGTTTCCAAAATTAAAATTAAAATATTTCAACCAAATGATTCAAATGAAGAGTATCTCATCATTCGAGAGTTTCTTAATAAATTAGAAGGAAGGTGGCTTCATTATGGAATCAACTGAATTACAGTCTAATTGCTGTATGTAAAAGAAATGTTGCTGTTCAAATAAAAGAAAATAACTGATAAGACTAAAATAATAAGCTGAGCTGTAAAAGAAAGCTTTCATCTGTGCAAAGCAGCTAAAAGACATATGCACCATACAAGTTGTGTGTTTTTATTTTTGTTGATGTTTGTTTATTTTTGAGAGAGAGCGCAAGCAGGGAGGGGCAGGGAGAGGGAGACACAGAATCTGAAGTAGGCTGTCAGCACAGACCCCAATGCGGGGCTCCAACCCACAAACTGTGAGGTCATGACCTGAGCCAAAGTCAGACACTTAAATGACTGAGCCTCCCAGGCGCCCCACACCATAGAAGGTTTTAAACAGCTAAGGAGAGGATTGTAATCTTAGCCGTTTTTGACTGATTGCCTTTTACTCATAAATTTAATTGACAATCACATCAATCCTGCAGATTATCTAAGGATCCTTACTGCATTTGTGTGTTGTTTTGTTGTTGTTGTTGTTGTTGTTGTTGTTGTTGTTTTAGATGAAAACAACAGAAGCATAAGGGGCTAAATGATTAGTTATAAGTAGCATGTTGTGCCAGCGATACAGGCTCTTGGCTACCAAAGATACTAATGGTTTATTTGGTTTCGATAATATTAGAAAAAAAAATTAAAATGCTTGAATGATGAAACAAAGTATTTACCTTGTTTCCTCTACTTAGGATATTTCTTCAGCGAAATCCCTGGGTGCTTGCAAGAAAAATCTTACAAGTAATCACTGTTTTATTGAAAGTGACATTAAAATCCTTCAATTAATAAACATGACATTAGATCCTAGGGTCTTCCATTTTCCTTGCATTATTCTTATTTTGTCTAATGATCAGGTGGATTTTTCTGAGCTCCATCTAGGCCCGCCACAATGTGCAGATTTCATTAAAGGACTCCAACTGTGTTCTGGGCATTAGCCACGTGCTCAATCTATGGGAAACTAAAGAGAGGGAGCACGGCCAGAAATCTCAGTAATAGGGGCGTTAGAGAACTGACAAGGACAAGGGCCTTTTAATATTTGTACCAAACACATGGTGTTCGGAGTAAGGCTTATCTCTTCATCAGGGTCTACGTGTGCCATAGAGCCTTCTGTTGACCCATCCACAGTGGGAGATGGATTGTGGTGCCTGAGACGTGCTTAGAGAGAGGAGATTTGGTCTTCCAATCTCCCTGTACCTTATTAATCTTTCATTTACACTGGGATTAGATGAGATTCCATTAGCCCAATCCACTGAAAAGATTCATTCATTTTAATATTTATGCACCCTGTCTAGTCCTTAAAGTGGATTCTTTTTGTGTGTGTGCTTAATTGGATCAGTGGGTTTCTTATTAACATTTTTCTTTTTAGAGATGAAGTTGATGAATAAAATTAGTGACACCGGCTCAGCTCATCTATTAAATATAACTTGTAATGACTACTTTATGCACTACAGGATAAAATGAACAAATGTGACAGAGATACAGTGAGTTTAGAATCACATAGTAAGTGTTGAATCATTAAGAGAAAAACAAAGCAAAACTGTAATTGGCTGTGAATGTATAAACACAGGAGGTGGGAAAGGATGATATTTAATGGCATTAAAAGGTAACTTTAAAATCCTCACTTCTTAAAGTGTGAGAATCAGACGTTACTTAGAATTTCTGAGACTAAAATGAAAACTTGTCCAACTCAAAGGGTCTCAAAATGTAGCCCAAAGTATTAACTTGATATCATGAAATACTATTTTTAAATTACCTTACCTCTCAACTTCGAAGACATTTTGTTTTGGCTTTTTGTTGACACCGTTCATCGTGAATATTGCTTTTTACATAGTGCATTGAATGTGTTGTGTTTATAGTTGTACTTGAGCAAGATTTCTAACCCTGGGTGGTGGTGTCATTTCGGGCTGGGTAGTTCTTTGTGCTGGGGTTATCTTGTGTGTGGTAGGAAATAAGCAGCCTCCCTGGCCTCTCCCTACTGCCTGCTGGTAGCCTCCCACATGTCACAACAATCAAAATGTCTAAAGCGTAACTGAATATTCCTTGGGGAGGAGTATCACTCTGGATTGAGAAATACTGTGCTACAGAGGCATAGTTGTTTTTTTAATTTGTTCCGCATTTGAAATTGTAGATAATCAGAGCTCCACATATAATGAAAGCTTAGAAATCAATTGCTCAGAAACCATAAATTTTAGAATCTAACACAATGGAATGCTGTCTTTACAGCTCTCACTGTATTTTTTTGTCAGATTTAATACCTTTTCTGGGTTTTTCTTTTTTCTTTTTGTCATTTAAAAAGAAAATAATATTAGTATCTCACTCAAGGTGTCATTTTAAAAGTTAAATGACATGGTGCATAGAAAATGGTTAACACACCTGCTGTCACGCAGTAAAGGCTTAATAAATATTATTCACTTGGCAGTAGTTTAAATAAAAATGCCAATTTTATCTAAATGCCAGGCTATAATAGATCAGTTTTATTAAATGGAAATAGTATATTAAACATTTTGGCCAATTCTCTAGTTTAACTTATTTAACTGTAACATATCAAGCACTATTAAAAATAATTTTAGTATCTAGTTTGTTTCACTGCTTTGATAGCTACAGGTCTTATCAAAGACTTGTCAGAACTATCGTGTGTTATATAAAACACATTTTTGCTACAGACTTACCAAAATTATTTTATATTTGGAATAAATCATAACTGTTATGTTTTTATTTTGATAGCTTCTCTCTGCTTCATTTGGAAGATGTGGTTGACATTTATGGGCATTGTAAATAACCTTAAGGTTTTCCAATAGTCACGTAGTGCCTTCCAAGCACAGTGAGGCCCTGAACCCTGAGTAAATCAAGAAAATGTACTCAAATTGAAAAGGGAGCAATAGTGCAACACTTTGTGGGTTGAAATTGGCAGAGGAAAATGGCATTCAGAACTTGTCAATGACTCTGTAATCCATGTCATAAATAAGATGTAGATTTACCTCGTGTATCTTGGAAGAATTAGCAGGAAATGTAAGGTACTTCTGTTGTGCTGTTAGAAATTAGAGTTTTCTTTGTTCCGCCGAGAAGCCAGATTGAACAATAGGATATTCTACAAGAGAGAATTGCTGAACCCCAAGGCCATGTTTTGAAAACTAAGTATAAGAAGAACAGAGATGTGTATTCTCAGCGTTCTGATTCAATTAGCAGGGAAATTCTGTCTTACCTTTCAGAGTAGAGGCCCCTGAGTCAAGGTTTGCTTTTCCAGCATTCACTGCTTCTAACAGCTTAGCCTTGCACATTATAAAAGACTTATTTTTTTGCAAAATCTAATATTCTAAAAGATAAAAATCTTCATTTCTGAAAAACAGACTTAGAATGAGGACTGATTTTACTCTTCAAGCAGCCATAAGACACTTAGTTAAGTTCCTTGGAAGGAGGATGAAGTTATGTTTGGCTAAGAAATATTTGGAGTTCTTTTAAAAAGATAATTTGTTATGAAATTCTTATATGAAACTTTTTTTTTTTTTTTTGGCTGCCAATTCATGTCTGTATTTCTGCAATTAAAATAAAAGTCTTTGCATTTTTATTTCTTGCCCTGGACATTCAAATAAAGATCATGACCTACAGAAAAGTAATTGCTTTTAAACGTCTTTGTAATATATACTCACAAACCGAAACTGAAAGTCTGTTGAATTTTAGTGAGTCAGAATACCACAGTTACTTTTTGAGTATTGAGTCTTTCTGAGAATGAACAGTACACTTTCATATTCTTATTAAACAGTATTACTTGCTGAAAATGATATTCTGAAGAATTCGGACTCATTTTTTTCTTCATCATGGAAGGTTTAGATTTTGATAATGTGAAATGAAAAATCGAATAGTAACTTTTATGTTGTTGATTGCACTAGGCTTTCTACCCAGTGGTAGCCAGAAGAATTATTTAAAAACATCTTCCTAAATAACATCTACTTATAAATTTAAATAAGAGAAAGAAAAAAACATTGTGTATGTAATTATAATGGAGGTAGCAGGGAGAAGATAAAAGATTCAGGAGGTGACATAAACTTGTTTTAGCATGGCCAATATCCTGCATTAGTTTCATTCTATCATCTGCAGATTACCCAGTTATTTCAGTATTGTTTATCCTGAATTACGCCAATAGTGTAGAAATGGAGAGATGTTAGACACCTTAGTAATTCTGGAGAAGCTGTTGAATTTTACAAGTTTAAGCAGATCACTAGGAAACCAAAATAAGATATGTTTCTTAGTCAAATGTAATACTGTGAATCAGAAAAATGTAGCCAAATAACCAAGAAAGATCTAAAATACCATTCATACTTTTTTGTTTGCTTTGATGGTTTACATATTTTTTTTTTTTTACATTTTAACATGTTCAATATAGTTAAAAAAATTAATTCCTAGTGCAACAGTTGATTTACTTTGTGATTTTGGTGTTTTGAGGCATTTGAACACTATAATTGAACGAGTGTCTCTCTAACGTTTTCTGATTAAAGACTAGAGATCCATACTCTCTCCACAGTATAAAAATCCCTTGAAGTAGAACTGTTGGATTAAAGACCAAGTGAATTTTGATAGACAGCTATAGCCAAACTCTTAATCTAAAGAGGTTGCACTAACTTTTCAATCCCATGACAGATCCTTTGAATTTTGGTTTCTTGCTGTGGTCGTTCAAGTATAGTTAATGAGTAATAGAATAATGATTGCACTCAAAAATCTTTATAAATGTACAAGGGCAAATGGAAGCATCTGTATCTTTAACTGGTATAAAACCTTGCACATGTGATAGGTATACAGTACCATTTCTGTCATATGGATGAAATTTAAAATCAGTTCGAACACCTATTATACAGTTTTGCTGTACTTAGCTTATTTGCAAATGCACAAGTTTTGAGAAAAATATTTAGAAATCTGCCTCAGTAATATCTTACCTGAAAAAGAATTTTCAGGTATATAAACAACAAATCTTAAGACCTATACCATAATAAGAATATTTCAGAGCTTGAATTTTCCTGTAAATACATAGAAGTGTAATTCACAATCAGCATATCAAAGCCTGGTACTTAGTAGTTGTTGTCAAATAAAACTAAGAAAAAAATTAGCAGCCTTAAAAAAAAATAAAACTTTATTAAAAATAATAATTAGATATCACTTGCTTAATGGGAATTAAAGAGTCAAGGAAATTGAAGAGATAAGTTAGAATAGATTGGCAATTAATGAAGTGTATCTGGATCATAAATAAACATGATTATTTGTTCAGTAGAATATTACTGTAAAACTCATGAATGTTTAAAGAAAAGTAAAATGTTCCTCTTTTTCTGTGCTGTTTTGTATATAACTATAAATATTCATGAATAGTATTAGTTCAGGTTATCTATGTGAATATAAATTTTTATATAACAGGCCACTTAATGTTCATTGGATCATGCTTTTGAATATGAATTCACCAGTATCTCACATGCACTATGGATCAGACCCAGCTCATGAATATTCACACACACAACTGATCTTACTGCAAGTAATCACATCCATAAAGATGGAAATCTTGTTAGTTCTCAATAATGAGAAATGCATTAGGATGCTGGTCCCAGAACAATTTCACAATACCCTTGTTTTCGTTTTTTTTTTTTTTTTTTTGTAAATGATAAACTTTAAAATATAAACACAGATGCTGTGCATCTTTCTAAATAGAAGCTTTTTTTTTTTCTTTTACCTTTACAAAATACCAGGCATGATTTAACCGTGACTGCATTTGCTTCCTTTATTTGCTGTGGTCACAGGGAAGAATAAGAGTTAAGCATTATCTCCAGTCCTTATCCCAAACTCATTTCCATTGTTTAGGCTTGGCTATAGATTCTCAAGTGCACGGTGGTGCAGTCTCCTGATCTGCTAGGGCCGTGGTACATATTTTACACATAAAGGAGGGGGAGGGGGATATGAGATGATGTATGTCATCTTTTTCTGTAAAGGGAACGTAATATTCAAAGCTAATTACATGTTTAATATGTTAGACATGAGATACTATGATCATGGAGGCCCATAATTATAAGTTATATGCTAAATCTCACATTATAATTATCTTTCATTATATGAGTGGCATATGTTTTAAAAGTTTTTTTTTAGTCTTTATTTATTTTTGAGAGAGAGAGATAGCGTGTGAGCAGGGGAGGGGCAGAGAGAGAGGGAGACTCAGAATCCGAAGCAGGCTCCAGGTTCTGAGCTGTCAGCACAGAGCCCAATGCGGGACTCGAACTCATGAACCATGAGATCATGACCTGAGCCGAAGTCGGATGCTTAACCGACTGGGGAGCCACCCAGGCACCCCAAATGGCATATGTTTTTAATACCTATCCAAGATCAGTCCGTAGTTATAAGTAAGAATCAAGATCTATGGCCTGGCCCTTATTAGCAACATCCTCTGATATTTAATTGAAGTAACCAGAAAAAAAGAATTATTGTTCATACAGGTAGTAGTAAAGCATCAGGTACTCCCTATTTCTAACACTGATGTATTGTCAAGTCCCTGAATGAATGTTTTTCTTTGTCAGAATCTATACGTTTGTTGCTATGGTATAAATACAGTTAATAAACTATGCTAAATGACCAACATCTTTTCTTTTCAATTTTAGTAACAGATCAAATTATGTTCGTTTATTATGGAGATTCATCAAGAATTGAGGGGAGGGTGGCGATCAAACTGTGCCCTTATGTGTTGTGTAGATTTCTTCAGAGCTGCTTCCAGGGGAGGAATGCCTCCCACCCCTTCTCTTCCAGGAGAGCTGCTCTGGCCTGCTTTATACATCACAGTGGTTCTCAACAGGGAGCAGTTTTGTTTGTATTCTGTTCTGACAGTGTCTGGAAGCCTGTTGCTTATCACCACTGGGGGTGTGGGCTGGGTGATACTGGCATCTACTGGGTAGAGGTCATAGGTGCTGCTAAACACCAGGCAAAGCACAGAATAGCTCCCCCAGCAAAGAATTACCAAGCCCCAAATGTCAATATGGCCTCCGTCATACAAAAGTTTGTTGCAGGAAATCATTCCATGTCTAAACTTGTTGGTAGCCACTGGATTAGAGTACTTTTAGAGGTAAAGTGATGAAAATATGTAGCATTATTTTGCAAATAAATGAAGACAGACTCAATTATTATAGATATGACTTTTTCTTTGTTTCTCTTAGCAACAATCGTGCTAAATGAACTCAACTGGACAAGTGCCTTAGATGAAGTTTTCAAAAAAAATCGAGAAGAAGATCCTTCGTTGTTGTGGCAGGTGTTTGGCAGTGCCACAGGCCTGGCCCGTTATTATCCAGGTAAGTGCTCAATGACTCAGGAGACATCAAATAAAATTGTAAGCACCAGACTTAATATTTCTTGAGAACACTCTGTTACCTTTAACAGTATTGTAAGAAAAAGATACCACCCTACTTTTATAAGGAAAGAGTGTTCTTCCTTGCATGGCTCTGTATCTACCCAAACCACCCTAAACCACAACACCTTAGGAAGAGCTGGAGTGGTTGGTACCCGGCCTCAGACCAGGCTGCAGTGACACCATGAGCAGGGTCTGTGGACCTGGAACAAGAGGTTATCATGAATCCTGTAATAATTCTGGGATTCGGGTCCATCCCTCAGCATGGGCAGGGTGTTGAATTCCATGAGAGAATGGAATAGAATTTTTAGAAACTAATGAAATATTTCTTTCCAGATTTCAAGTCTGTGTTTTGTTTTCTTTTGTTTAGTGTTTCATTTGTTTTTTAGAGAGAGAGAGTGTGTGTGGGTGTGAGAGCACGAACAGGGAGAGGGGCAGAGAGAGGGGGAGACAGAGGATCCAGAGCGGGCTCTGTGCTGACAGGCTGACAACAGCAAGCCCAGTGTGGGGCTCGAACTCACAAACCATGAGATCGTGACCTGAGCTGAAGTCGGACGCTCAAACCATTGAGCCACCCAGGCACCCCTCAAGTTTGTGTTTTTATATGAGAAATGTTGATGCTTTGCTATAATAAGTGAGTATGGATTTGTTAAAATGAGTATGACAGGAAAGAAAATGAAATTTCAAAGAAAATAGAACTACTCTAAGTGTCAAGTTGGATTACTTTTGAAGGTGTCTTAGTGATGACATATATTCAGTGAAGATCAATATAGTTTACACATTAAAATGAATAAACTTTTTTTAATATCCTTTATTCTTACAAAGGCCGGTGAGGAGAAATAAACCTTTAACAAAAAGGAAAAGTTGATGACTAGTATAGATCTTGGGAACCTATTGAAAAGACTTTATTTAATTTTTTTTTTTTTTTTTTTTTTTACGTTTATTTATTTTTGAGACAGAGAGAGACAGAGCATGAACGGGGGAGGGTCAGAGAGAGAGGGAGACACAGAATCTGAAACAGGCTCCAGGCTCTGAGCTGTCAGCACAGAGCCCGATGCGGGACTCGAACTCACGGACTGCGAGATCATGACCTGAGCCGAAGTCGGTCGCCCAACCGACTGAGCCACCCAGGCGCCCCGAAAAGACTTTAAATGAAATGTCTGTTGGTATTTTTAACTTTGCTGTTTAGAACAAGCTGAGAAGCACAAAATGCATTGTCTATCTCAACGTCATGGCCTGTCATGGAATACATACTAGATAATTTGGCTTCAAACAATTGCAGTATATAGAGGACTTCTTCTTGAGACTTGAGTTTTCTAAATATCTTTAACAAATAGAATTATTCATAATAAAAGTTACCACAGTGAGAAGGGTGTGAAATAGAAATGAGCTAATCTCTAGCTTTGTGTGGCAATAACAACGAATAAAAGTATGTAGGCATCTTCAGACTGAATAGCACTCAAATTATGTGGTAGACATAGAACTTCTGCACGAATGAAAATGGCAGATGGTAAGCTCGGTGATAGTTATTTCTTTTGTAGAAACCCAATGGACGAGGAGAGTCCTTGTTCTTTTTTCAAAGTTGAAGAAAATCATGAGTTAATAAAATGATATTAATATCTATGTAGTATTACCCCACAGGTTGTTAGAATAGAATTGTCTTGTTGCAGAAATGTTCAGTGTAATACAACCCGTCCTAATGCTCTTGAGTTAATTACTCATACATTAAATATCATGCATCAGTAGATTAGAAATTTTAGTATATAAGATCATAAAAATAAAGCAGCACTACTCATAAGCATACTAAGCCTGGTATAATAAACCTTAAAGTTATAACAGTTCTTACAAAACATTTTAAGTATTATTTTGAAATACAGTAGTGAGATACCTGATGACCTATTCAGTAATACATAAAAATAAGAACACATTTATCGTATAGCTTTTAAAATGTATTGCCTCATTACAAAATTCCATATATGAGCAATGGAGAGAAAGGTGGGAAAAGAGAGAAAATGAGCGTAATAATGGAAAACCAAGAGCCTGGTACCAGAGGAAAATTGATGATACTGAGAAGGAAAAAAGAGACAAAGCTAAGAGAAATAGGAAAGGGAACTGGCGGGGGGGGGGGGGGGGGGGGGGGGGGGGGGGGCGGAGAGAGAGAATGCATAAGAAAGGAGAGAGAAAACCTAGGATCCAGAGGAGGAAGAGGGAAAAATATGTTGTGTTATGAGCACTTTTCAAAGATGGCTCTTTTTGTAGTAGTGGCTAACCTTTAACTTTACTAATTATCTTCTACATTCTTTCATTTTATTATTTTTTTCAAGTTTAAAAAAATTTTTTAAATATTTATTTTTGAGAGAGCGAGAGACAGAGTGTGAGCGGGCAAGGGGCGGAGAGAAAGGGAGACGCAGAATCTGAAGCAGGCTCTGGGCTCTGAGCTGTCAGCACAGAGCCTGACACGGGGCTTGAACTCACAGACTGGGAGATCATGACCTGAGGCAAAGTCAGTCACTCAACCCACTGAGTCACCTAAGCACCTCTACATTCTTTCATTTTAAATGTAATCCAGGATAATAGCTTTAATTTTTTCTTACCCCTATTCAAACATTTTTAAATGTGTTGACATCTGTTTGCTTTACCTTGGAAAATATTTTTGAATATTTAGCTGAATCCTTGTGATTTCCCCCTATAATAATAGTTGTGGAAGCAATCCCCAGATCCCTTGCAGCACTTGGTTTCAAGCAAAGTTTGCCAGACAAGTTGGTTCACTCAGTGACTGATGGATTGAATTCATTTACCTGTTAGAGGAGGTTATTTTTTTTTTAATTTTTTAATGTTTATTTTTGAGAGAGAGAGGGAGAGAGACAGAGCACGAGTGGGGTAGGAGCAAAAAGGGAGACACAAAATCCGAAACAGGCTCCAGGCTCTGAGCTGTCAGCGCAGAGCCCAATGTGGGGCTCAAACTCACAAACCATGAGATCATGACCTGAGCCAAAGCCGGATGGCTCAACCGACTAAGCTACCCAGGCACCCCGTTAGAGGAGGTTATTTAAAATCGTTTTGTTGCCTACTATGAAATATACTTGACCTAACTGAAACTTTTGTGACTCTGTTCCTAAGTTCTTTTTATTTTCTTTTTTATTATCTGTTGGCATACAAAAAGCCATACACACACAATGGGTACATCTTGATGAGTCTGGAGATAAGTATACACCTCTGATATCGTCACTGTAATCAATATTATAAACCTATCCATCATCTCCAGAAGTTCCCCCCCCTTATTTATTATTACAGTTTTTGTGATAAGAGAGTTGGCAAATTTTTAAGTGTATAACATAGTATTTTTAACTATAGATGTTATGCTGTACAGAAGATCTCTAGGATTTATTCATTTTAAATAACTGAAACTTTTAATACCTCCCCTTTGCCACTTGCCCCAGCCCCTGGCAACCACCATTCTGCTCTCCTTCTACAGCTTTACTCTTTTCGATTCCTCATGTAAGAGTATCATCTAGTACTGGTCTTTCTGTGTCTGCCTTATTTCACTTAGTTTAATGTCCTCCAGGTTCATATGTGTTGTCACAACTGGCAGAATTCCTCCTTTTCTTTTTTTAAAGCCTGAATGACGTTTTTTAAATATTAATTGTATAATAGAACCAAGTCTCTGTTATCAAGCACATTAAGACACTATTTTTTAAAAATGTTTATTTATTTATTTTGAGAGAGAGAGAGAGCATGTGCGCATGCACGTCCACAAGCCTGTGTGGAGCCGGGGGGGGGGGGGGGGTGGGGGGGGGTGGGGGAGGAGGGACAGAAAGACAATCCAGGCTGTCAACAGAGCCTGATACGGGACTCAAGATATCATGATGTGAGCCAAAATCAAGACTCAAAAGCTTAACTCACTGAGCCACCCAGGTGCCCCAAGACAATATTATAACTTAAAAGCAACCTAACATATTTCGGTTGATGCTGACATGTTTTCAACACATTTAACGCTTTTTTCTGAGTGTAAAGACTATTTCTAAGTGAAGTGATTTTAAAAATTTCTTATTAAACCATCGTTTTTTCTCTGATTTTAGCTCTTACCATTTTGAAACAGGCCTGGGTAATGTAGAGTGGCTCATCCCGATGAGTGTCTGTTAAAGTAAAGGTCAAAATAGCCTTTTATATTGTTCATTATCTTACTATGAATGGAAATAGAATATATGTTACTTTTACTTAATTGGATTTTTATATAACAAGACTTGTACCTCAGACTTAGATCTCCCTAGTAGCTGTGAGATACTGATTGGATCTTCTAAATGTTCTCAGCCTTTATCATCAAATCTGAAAAATATGAACACCGACTCCTCATTTTATTCCCTGAAGGTTGTTGTCAATGAGATAATAAACTGTAAAGTACTTTGGAAGTACAAAACAGTAGGCATTTTCATGAGATTGAATATCAGTTAGAATAATTTGCCTAAATTCATTTTTCTCTTCATGTGAGAAATTGAAGGACATGATTGAGATTACAGTGAGTTGACAAGGAAGGTGAAATAGAAATATGGAAGGCGTTGTAAACAAATGACTAAGCAAAAGTATCTCGCAGTAACCTCACGTGGTGGAATTGGTCTGAAAATGAAGGTTTAGCCTATGACCTTAGTTAAGTCACTTCTCAGTAGGGTTTCCAGGTAAAATAAAAATTGCCCAGTTAATTTTGAACTTTGTATAAACAACAAAGAATTTTTTAGTATAGGTGTGCAATATTTGGGAAGTATTTGCACTAGAAACGTATCTGATCTTTATTGAAACTCAGATTTAACTGGGTGTCCTATATTTTTTTTAACTAAATCCATCAACCCTCTGTCTCAGGCTTCGAGTCTCTACACTGGTAAGATGAAAAAATCAGCTTCCACGCTATGTTGCAGAACTGTGAGGATCAGACAAGATCTATTTCATATGTATATATTTAGCTCTTTTTCAAATGTTTATTTATCTTGGGGAGAGAGAGAGAGAGAGCAATTGCGAGCAGGGGAGGGGCAGAGAGAGAGGGACACACAGAATCCCCAGCAGGGTCCAGGCTCCGAGCTGTCAGCAAGGAGCCAGACGTGGGGCCCAAATTCACAAGCCGTGAGGTCATGACCTGAGCCAAAGTCGGACGCTTAACTAACTGAGCCACCTAGGCACCCTTTCCTATATTAATCTAAGTGTGGGAATTTTATATTTGTAAAAAAATGTGTCAACTATCTTTTTTTACAAATTTTTGCCACAATTATTGGAAATAATGTGTTATTATAATAGTAATTGAAAATAAAGCAATTATTGAAAATAATTCAGATACTAGGATCCTCTGATTCACAATAGAGTCTAAAAAAATTCTCTTGTTCAGTATTAAGATGTAGTTTAGAGCAGAGCTACTTGGTGTGAGAGGGTTAAGCAAGTACATTCTACCAATAGCCAGGGGATAACACTTCTATCACTTGATGTGGTGGTCACCTTTGCAAAACACCCACAGACTTCAGCAAAAAGACAGGAGCACAATAAAGTATAAATGTAGAATTGTTAAAAGAGGAAAATAATTAAGTATGCTTTTTAGCAAATTGCCTACATATAGGAGAAAGTCAGTGATGGTCAGCTAGTCTCATTAGTCCTACTTATCAGGTTATTTAAATGACATGGAAAAACTACTGGCTCCAAATAAGGAACTTTCTAGAGCTGGCATAATATAAAGGCATCTCTGTAGTTCTGAAAAGTAGTTTGGTTAGTAGTTAGTGGAGGGTTGAACTCGGACATCTGTCCTTGAACTGAACATCCATAAATTCTGTTTTCTAATTTGGTTGATGTGTATGGAAATAAACTAAGACTGATTCTGTGTATCTTTTTTCTTCTCTTCCTTCTACTCTCACTCCTCCACCCCCTCCCTTCCTCCTCTTTCATGTCTCCAACGTAGAAGGTAGATAAGCTGTGTAATCATATGAGGAGCACTATACTAGGTGAATCTCTCTCACTCCATTTGTGTGAAAAGTGCCATCAGCCTCGTTGTGTACTTTGGCTAAGTCATGTTACGTCTCTGAGCCTATTTCTTCACCAGTTACTTGGGATGGTTGAAGGTGATTTCCAGTGCAGACACTAACATTATCTCCTTATCTGTTGAGGCCTTTGGCATTTGCTAAGTCCATAGTCTTTGTTCTGTGGGGTAAAAAGAGTGACTTGACCTAGTCGTACAACTAGCTTCTTGGCATAGCTGAAGCCACCCATGTCTAGTGACATCTTCACTGAGTATGTGCTCACTGGCAAATCAGCTTAATTCATGAGTACTTTCCTTTAAAAGTTCTTAATTGATTTGGATAAATTAACTTTAAAGCTAATAAATTGCTTTCAAGAGCTTTCAACGTTGTGAATTTTTACCCATCATAAAAACGTAGGTACAAATTTTTCATTTACCTGTTAATATCTCCTGAAATTGTTCTAATTCCTGATGTAAGTGGGATTGTAATTAGGAGTTAGTGGCTCACTGAAATGCCAATGGAGGCAATACTTTCTCTTTTTTTTTTTTTAAGATAATTCGTTGTATTTGCAAAAAATAAAAATAAAAGAGAGAGAGAGAGAGAAACTAAAAATCTACTCATTTGGGAGCGCCTGAGTGGCTCAGTCAGTCGGGCATCCGACTTTGGCTCAGGTCATGATTTTGCAGTTCACAAGTTCGAGCCCCGCATCCGGCTCTGTGCTGACAGCTCAGAGCCTGGAACCTGCTTCAGATTCTTTCTCTCCCTCTCTCTCTGCTCCTCCCCCCACTCATGCTCTCTCTGTCTCTCTCTCAGAAATAAATGAGCATTAAAATTTTTTTTTAAAAATCTACTCATTTTCATATGACATTTTCTTAATGTCTTATTAAACACATGTTCTTTCTCTTCCCTCCATCATTTGTTCACAGCAAAACCATGGAATTACAGTAATGGGACCTATTATAGGTTCAGTTCGTGTTAAATATACCTCTGGGAGAAGACTCTTTGTTGTTATATCTGCATAGATTTTTGCCAGAATGCAATGCAAAAGAACTTGTATATGAAGTATATGGATGGTCAGTTGTCCCTGCGTTGCTTACTACTTTGAGAAAAATACCTCAAAAATATTTTAAGCATCAAATAGCAGCTGACAGTGTAGTCCAAATAATACTTGTTTTCTTTTTGGTTAATTGTGAAGGTGGCATTTGATAGGTTTCTGGCCAATTTGAGGAAAATGGGATAGCATTGGAGCCTTGACATTTATAGTATTTATAGAAGTCCTCCTTTCCGTGAGCAATTATCTTTTTCAAAAATGCCTATTTTTTTTTTACTTTTTTACTTTGATATTTGTGAATGGATGTAGGGTTTAACTAAATGTATTATGTTTGCTGATGACTATGTAAACAAACTTTAAATGTTTGTTTATTTTTGACAGAGCGCACCCGCGTGTGCACAAGTGGGGGGCGGGGCAGAGAGAGAGAGGGAGACACAGAATCTGAATGAGGCTCCAGGCTGATGGCTCAGAGCCTGACGAGGGACTGGAGCCCATGAACCAGGAGAACATGACCTGAACTGAGGTCAGATGCTGTTAACTGAGCTACCCAGGCACCTCTGTATAAACAAATATTAAATGGAAGTGACTACACTATTTTTTTTTTCATGCTAATAGTTATTAAAATCCAGTGTATGAGGAATATAACCAACTACAAAAAAAATTTGATTTTAGACTATGGAAGTTTTTTTTTTTACTTAAGTCATAGAGTATCAGTTGTATAGATGGGGGCTGATAGGGAAGCTTCACAAATAAGGGGTCCACATTCCTGCTTTAATTCTCTGTCATCGGAATATGGCCTCAGCCTCAGGCCCACCAGTGTTAATTGTGCCTTTTTTTAAGGGACAATGTTTAATGTTTTCTTTCTTCCTTTTTCTCTTTCTTTCTTTCTTTCTTTCTTTTTTCCTTTCTTTCTTTTTTTTTTTTTTTTTTTTTTTTTTTTTTTTTTTTAGTGAGAGCCCCCAAGCAGGCTCCACATTGTCAGCACAGAAGTCCCATGCAGGGCTCAAACTCACATACTGTGTGATCATGACCTGAGACAAAATCAAGAGTTCGACACTTAACTGACTGAGCCACCCAGGTGCCCCCTCCCTCTTTTTAGTTGTACTTGCTGGACTTTACATAGAACCTTTCCCCTTGTGGGACGTTGGCCAGAATTCAGTGGTCTCATGGATACACTTACCTTCAAGATGGTCATGTAGGCAGCTAAAAAGCAGAAGCTGTACAAGGTAAGAAAGGAAAAGGTACTGGGGACAAAAACATTTCTGATGTGGTTACTCTTTGCAAATGTGTGTTTTAAAAGACTGAGTTGTTTCTGATCTGTAGGAAGTTTTAATTCAACTAGGAAGTCAAAATTTATACATCTTGAAATTTCGATTACAATACAAATCATTAAATGATTAAATGCCAAATAAATTAGAGCAGCTGTAACAATAGATTGCCTGTAGGAGTTCAGAAAAAGACAAGGTAATTATTGACTAGAGTTATGGACTAGGTTTGAAAGTAGTATGAACTACGTACTGAAAAATCAAGTTGAAGAAGACAAGGCAAAGGCTAATTAGAAGGAAAAAAGACACAAAGTGAAAAACAAGGAAATGAACAAGTGTTGTCAGAGGCTAGCAAGCCTAGTTAATCTAATAGTTTGTCACAGAAGAAGAATGATATTAAATCAAAAGGTTTATTAATGGCAAATTATGTGGCCCTGAATGTCAGAATAGTTTGTCTGGGATTTAATGTGTGGGAAAATAGCAGAGACATTGTGAGCAGTGGAATACTATAGGTAAAGCCGTGTTTATTCTGATTGGAAGGAGAAACACTTAGTTTTTTGTGGTGAGAACACTGAAGATGCAGTTTCTTAGTGACTTCCAAGTATATAATATTATTATCTATAATCACCATTCTGTACATTAGATTCCCAGAATTTCTTCATCTTCTTATTGGAAATTTGACCCTTTGACCAACATCTCCCCATTTTTCCTGCCACTCCCCCCTCCCAAGACTCTGGCAATTCTCTCTGTGAGCTTGGCTTCTTCACATATAAATGAGATCATATAGTATTTGTCTTTCTTTGTATGAATTTTTTCACTTAGCATAACACCATCATACAAGTGTATCAAATTACCACATTGTTGTCTCTGAATTATATGTCAATAAAAAAGAATAGATGAGTTTAGTGGTGAACATAAGGTGTGAGTTGACTATAATTTTTAGTTTGAGTGGAGGTGAGAACGTTGGCACAGGGTGCTGAAATAAAATACCACAAGTATTTTTATTTGGGGAGTACAGTGGTAAGTTTGATTTAGAACAGTAGAATACAGGTGCGCACACACACAAATATTGTGAAATTCTTGGGGCACCTAGGTGGCTTAGTCTTTTAAGGGTCTAACTCTTGATTTCAGCTCAGGTCATGATCTCAGTTTCATGAGATCGAGGCCTGTGTCCTTGCTGACAGCTAACAGCTCAGAGCCTGCTTTGGATTCTCTCTCTCTCTCTCTCTCTCTCTCTCTCTCTCTGCTCCTCCCCTGCTCATGCTGCCTGCTCTCTCTCAAAATGAATAAAAATAAACTTAAGAAAAATACTATTTTGAAATTCTCAAATGACCCCCATTTATAGAGATGATTCAGTAGCCTTATTTTTGTTGCCTTTTGTACAACCTCATCTCGTAACTAAAACTGTCTTATTTTCCACAGATACGGGTTGTAATACTTTTTCGCTTTGTAGTCATCTATGGATCCAGTCATGCTTAAATTCATTAAGTGATTTGTTTTATTGTTGACAGGAAAGAGTGGTTAAATAAGATGCTAATATGAAAATGGAGACTGATTGGATGTGGACAACACTACATATGAAATGTGTGAATAAGTATTGCTAAAAAGCTTCAGTTCTTTTTAACTTCTAAAAGATCTCTCTCATTCTGTTCCTTTTTCTTTTAAATTCCTATACCTTAAGCCTTCCATTTTCATACACATAGAAACATCTTTGCTACGTAATTCATTTTATGTTCACTCTATTTTATTGAGAAAAATTAACATATTTGTCAAAAATTCACATACTTTTTTAAGCACTTCTCTTAGGTGTACCAAATTTAAAAAAAAAAGCTTAAAATACATCACCAACATTAAGATTTTTGATTTACATAAACAGGCAACTTGTTCTTGTAGAATCGTGATTTATTTTTTTATTTTATAAATTATCAATATTACCCAATTGGATTTGTTAAGCTTACAAAACGGGAAACTTTTTCTCCATCCAAGTTCACATTTTTCTGTATGTAGTACATATCTGAAATCATTTTCCAGTAAATCCTGATGTTTTTCTCGATAGAACTCACTGTTTTCGAGCGAATTTCTGAGCTATAGCTAATAACTACTGTTGGGACAGCTAAATGATTAAGTCTTTGTGTACCATTTACTTTCTTGAATATTCCACTTCCACCTCTTAATTTGTCCTTGCTCTCTGCTGCTCCTGCTGACAAATAGTCCTTTATGTTAAATGAAAATGTTTTATGTAGGTTACCTGGCATCTGTAGAATTACCAGCAAAAATCACTTTGTAATGAGTGCTTTTATTTTTAAAACTAAAGTGACTTATCCTTGGCTATAATACATTGTGTCTGTATGTGAGCTGCCGCTGGCTGTCTCTAAGTGAGAGAAATGTCCTGGGCATATTACCGTGGTGACATCAAAGGCACACTGAAGCCAAAATAGTGATACCATCTGAACGTCAAGTCTCATTGCTCAGAAACTAAATTAAAATCCTAAACTGTTTCATTAATGAATCAATACAGTCAAATATGGGTTGGAAGGGGAAAACGTGGTGAGAACAAGCAAGAGTCCTGTTTCTGAAGAAATAAGGTATCCTAAGAATTCACATACTAACAACAGTGGATTTTGCTCTGGAGGACCTCACAGGTGAGAGAGAAAGTTACAAACATGTTAAATTAAAATGCATTGCAAAGAGATAGCTGATAAATTTTTGAACAAGTTATCTGGATCATTCAAAGACGCTAACCCAATCTCCGGGTCCAGTTTTACTTACGACGCAGTTGAGTCTTGATCATGCACTGTTTGGTTGCCCTTTTTTCTCCTTTTGTGTGTTTAATTTTTATTTTAGTTTCTACAGTCTACCTCTTCATTCTCTTTGGGCTTTGATGCTAGAACTTCATCTCTGGTCATGTGCGTCTTATCAATCATTTAAAACAGAATATAAGCACCGCCTTTCACATGAAGGCTTTCCCAAAAGCCATCTTTCTTTACTTTGTTCTCTCAGAGAACTTGGTTTTTGTCTATATTATAACAGCTATTAAATTTTGTCTTACTTCGGAATTTATTTTGCATGTGTTTTAAAAGGTATTGCGGTGCCAGTAATAGAGGTGACTGTGTGGGTAGGTGTCTACTCCCCACATCACCCAACACAGAGCCTTGTGTATCATGAATAGTATTTGTGAAATTAAGCTGGATAAACAGGTTGAGAGGACAGGTACTAGGACTGAAAAACAAGAGTCAGAATAGAATTTAAGAGACTTTAGTTTCTAAATAAAATGAAACAAAGACAAAAGACAGATGGAAAGTGCCAAGAAGCATAGTGTTGCAATTATCCAGGCCCCTGCCTGTACACCTTTCTCACCCTACTCTCTTAACCTAAGCCAGTGTTCTATAAAGGGTTTCTGGGGTGACCTCACGTAGTCAGTTTTTAGATTCCCAGCAAATTTTATTGACAGCAGCCTGCATCATTGGGGAGGGAGTAGGATGGGGAAATGGTATGACATTTCGAGCTGTAGTCCTAGGAATGTGTTTGTAAGCAGTTAAAATCTAAGCACATCTTTTTTTTTTTTTAACATTTATTTATTTTTGAGACAGGGAGAGACAGAGCATGAACGGGGGAGGGGCAGAGAGAGAGGGAGACACAGAATCGGAAGCAGGCTCCAGGCTCTGAGCCATCGGCCCAGAGCCCGACGTGGGGCTCTAACTCATGGACTGTGAGATTGTGACCTGAGCTGAAGTCAGACGCTTAACCGACTGAGCCACCCAGGTGCCCCTCTAAGCACATCTTAAAATAATCTATTTTATTTTTTAAAAGAGATTGTTTATTTATTTATTTTTTATTAGAGAGTGAGAGCAGGGAGAGGTGCAGAGAGAGAGAGAGAGAGAGAGAGAGAGAGAATCTCAAGTAGGCTCCACGCTGAGCTCAATCCCATGACCCTTGGGATCATGATCTGAATTGAAATCACAAGTCAAACACTCAACCAACTGAGCCACCCAGGCACCTCTATAATAATCTATTTTAAAAATCCCTCTATAATAAGCACGTCCAGGGACTCAGTGATACTGTTTTTCTGATATCCACAATGGATTGCTTATTACATGCCAACTCAATTCTAAGTGTTGGTGTGTGTGTATCATTGAATCTTAACTCTAACCCTTGGAAGTGGGAAATAGGAATTATTATTCTCATTTTATTGACAACAGGTTAAGTACTTTAGCCAGTGAAAAATCTAGGTAGACTAGCTCCAAAACTCATTTGTGGAGTTCTACATTAGGCTGTTTCCAATCAGCCAAGTCTATTTTAAAGAGAAGAGAAGAGAAGAGGATGAACTCTTCCTCTGAGTGTTAACTCAGTTGGAGTGATTACTTTCTAGTCTTACTTTCTGCCTGTCCTTCTCCTTGGTGGCTCTTTGCCATAAAGCTTCAGTCATTCAGCATTTGAAAACTTCATCTGGGCATGACCACTGACTGGGGACCAGTCACTTTTCAAAAACATGCGTACCCCAAAATACAGCATTAATAGATGAATGATAAAACCAAAATTAACTGGATTATAGTAATATAAATATTATAAAGCTATAAGCAGTGTCCCCAAAGGTAAAATGATGCTCTCCTAAGAAGATAGAGGAATATAAGAAAAAACAGTGCAAGTTTCAAACACTCTGTGAAGCTTTTACTTCCCATATGTTCTCTGGGCTTTAAAACTTGACTCAGGTCTGGGGCACCTGGGTGGCTCATTCAGTTCACCGTCTGCACTGTCAGCACGGAGGATGCTTGGGAATCAATCAGTACCTCTCTCTCTCTCCCTATCTCTCTAAATAAATAAATCAATAAATACTCTTAAAAATAAAACAAAAACTTGACTCAGGTCTGTGTAACCAGGAAAAGTTCTAACCAGTCACATGATTGATTCAGTTACTTAAACAATGGCTAACATGACAGAGATTATACATATTTGTCTCAGGTAAAACTCTTACCCAATAGGTAGATTAGTTGGTTAAGTTACCCTAACCAACCCTAGGGGTCCATGAGGTCTTCAGCAACTGTGGTTCCATCTGTGTGCCATTCCTTCAGTTATTGTGCCCATCTGTATGACCCAAGCTGGACCAACAGGACCATAGTCACGGTTCAGATGAAAAAGGGAAAATTTAGTGGAAGACAAACAGCGTGACCAAAACGTTGTACATCAATCACTGCTCACATGCTGTTGAATTTCATCACGTGGCCCCATTGTGGCAATAGAGACTGAGAAATACAGTTTCTAGTAGGTAATCACCTAAACCTTAGGGGGTACTGTTACTAGGAGAATGGAGAAAAAAAAAAGTGTCATAACGTCCTGTCACAGGCTGTTGCTCTGGTAATCCGAGTATCTGTGCACACATTTTTTTCCCACACATAGCACGCACTCACCATCTTTGTGTAGAACATGATCCAGTTCCACCCAACAAGTTAGTAAGTCCAGATAAAAATCCACGATCTCTGATAATGTGCAGTTCTCTCCATCACGTGGATGTGACTTTTCCTAATTTAACTGTCATACAGCAGAATACCAGTTACTTTCTCTGACCTATTGCTATTATTACCCACGTTTCTTAAATGTAATGATACTGTCTCCTGGATGACCAGAATAAAAATTGCCGTTTAAAGAAAGATAGAAAATACAGAGCACTCACAGCTCTGTGGTATGTATGTATTACAATTCCTCAAGTAAGAAACAAAGATTGCTTACTCTTGGATAAAGAGAAAATTTTGGTTAACTCAGCTGCTTGCTCCTGGTAGTATTCTGTGGGAGGAACCCTTCTGTCTATAACCGTCTCTGCCACATTGAAGAAGGATGTGCCTGGGGCTAAACAGCTTTCCTATCTTGTTGTTTACGCAGCAGGTTTAGAGCCCCAAAATCACTTTTCAGCTTCACAACAGTGACCACATTTGTGCAGACTGGGCTTGTCATTTCCTTGGTAACAAAAACAACCTCAAAAACAACATGGAATTGTTTTCTACTCACTTTATTCCGGTGAGTTTCTTGTACAAGCAATCCCAGTTCTAAGGTTTAATCTGGAAATTGTTCTTAAGTCCAACATCTTTAATGTATTTACGGGGTTCTGAATTTAGCCCTTCCTCCTGTGTCTCATTTTAAAGGTGGCTTACTTGAAACATTGCTGAAAACAGAAAATTTGATGTTACAGTAGTGGACGTTACTCCTGATTTAGTCGTCCGTCTGTACCAAAGGCCAAGGCTGCCAGCCACCTACCAGAGTTAGGTACCTGCGTTGCATTGTGAAATTTTGCTTTTGGAAATGGGTGCCTACCCAGAGAGTCTACTTGTCAGACCTCCTCTGTATCTATACGGCACCGTATAGATACGGCACACTCAGGTGTGTGAAAGTCACAGCCTGAGATTGTGACTTGAGCATGCCTTCTCCACACTTCATAAGTGACTTGGAAGCCAAGTGCTAAAGAAGGCAAAAGTATCCCCAGGGATAGGTCATTGAATACCATCTTGAAGTGGAATCTCTGCCTCTAAGGCTAGTAATATTTTACTTAGACTGTTCTGTGAGTGGACATAAACTGTGCCGATAAGCAGAAGATTTGAAATGTTCATTGAGTTGTGTTACCATAACTGAGAGAGAATCCTCTTTCCATGTTTTGGGTATTTCCTAGATTATAAGTTTTACTGGAGAGTAGAGCACGTCTCATAACTCAGAATCTGGAAAGGCCAGCTATTTGCCTTTCTAGATTCTCGGGCATCTCTGTGTGGGTCAGTAACCCTCACTCTGCTAATGAGACTCATCCTGGATTTTGATGTGAGAGCCATGATATGAATTAGGGAATGTGGAGATTCCTTCTAAGACGGTAGTATTTGGGCAGCAACATTCAGATTCTTGGAAATTTTGCGAGCTACACAGCTCCCTCTTGCTGAATTAATTCTGGCTTAAAAACAGTCCAAATTTGTTATCATAGTTTACAAGTTAGAGCCATTGCGAGTAATCCATAAAAGGTGATTAAGGCAAGCTTAAAATAATGATCCACATAATACCGACTAGATCCAGCCGGTAGGACCAGGGTGGGTTTAAAGGTATTTTTGAGTATGTGAAGTTTACTTTTTTCATTTCATGTGATCGAAAATGTGACATCTGTTAGAATTGGAAAAATGCATTTGAACTTGTTAATTGGAAATCCAATTAGCTATCATTTGAAATGGTGTATCTATCAAGAGAATTAGCCCTCAATTCATCATTATGGGCTATATTATTTCCTAGCAGCTGAAATGAAAAACCACACTTTCATATTATTTTTGGAGTATATTAACTAGAAACTGGCTCTACTTTCTCAGGAATATTTCTCTAAGACTTATTTCAGTATTCTGAGTAATTGTACACTTAAATACCTTTTAAAATCAGTGATTCAGTAACCAGCATAGCACACTCTAAATATCATGTGAAATGGAATTGTAGTCTAGTAGATTTGTCAAAGACATCCCCTAGTTCATTTTTGATTGGAGAAAACATTCTCATAAGTGGCCATTAACACCATTAATGATGACATTCAGGAAAATGTCCCCTTTTTGGACTCGACTCCTTTCTCCTGTCTTCCCAAAATTTTAGTGGAAAGCAAGAGAGACATCTAAAATGAATACCATTGTGCTTTTTACAGGGACTTTAGAAGCTCCAATTTCCTCTCAAAACAGGTGGCTTTCATTATGCATCATTAAGAAACTGATTATTTCCGGGAATTTCAGTATATGGTTATTATCCTTTTTACTATTTGACCTTCCATAATTCTAAGCCTCTATAAATAATGTACCACTTAAATGCCACAATGGATTTTACGACGAATTAATTAGTAATATCACAGAACAAAGTACGATGTTTAATTTTACCATAATATAAATATCCTAATTTGGTATAATAAAGGGTTATTTCCTAATAGTAAATATCTCAGAAGACTTGTAAGAGAATGCTATTAATATTTTTAAATATAGACCATATTAAAATTTAATGGGCTGGCTCATACTGTAAATTGCAAACCTTTTATCTGTCTTTGAAGAAAAATCTCAATTTTATGGAGCGTTGTACTACATATCACAGTTAATTTCAATTAGCAGTTACAGTGAAAGCAGAAATTCTAGATGTCATCGGCAAAGAATTCAGAAGTCGGAGTTATATCTGACTTTCAAATACCGTTTCATTAAGTCACTTATCAAATTCATTATTTAACCACTTCCAACTCATGGTGGTTGTTGTGGCCTTTTCTCACTTCTGTTTTCTCACCCAATCATTTGTAACAGTCTGAATTCAATCAGGAGAGAGAAAACAGTATTTTGAATGGGAAAGTTAGTTTTTTTTTTTTAAGTTATTTATTTATTTATTTTTTTAAGAATTGTTACTTATAACAGGGATTGGAGTCATAGGGGATTAGCTAGAAGTAGAGATTACTCTGAATAATACAGGAATACCAGGTATAGCATTACTTAATGTAATATGTAAGAACAGCTACCCCTAGATTTCAGATAGAGAGTCCAAGGAAGCAACCTCAGTCTCAGGTGCCTCTGGACCGAGATCCAGATCTTCTTATAGAAGACATAGTCACCGCCCACCAAATGACCGAAAAGTTGCTACAGTGTCACGCTGGAATGGTTTGCTGGTAATTCACCCTGTATGGTTCTAAATGTGTCATCGAAGGCACTCCACTACAGAAATCGTCATGGGGTGCTGCTGGCCATTTGTTTGCTGGAGAACATGCAGGAGCCAGAAATCAGGAGAGCTTCATGGGTCCCAAGAGCCTTTGAGGAAACAAATCAGCAGCAGGAAGCAAAATCCCCTTTCTCATTGAGTGTCTCTCTTTCATCTTCTGCTGACAAAGCTTAAATTGAGTTCATTGATAAAAGAAAAATATTTAAAGAGCCCAGATCCGGTTTTATAGAGTAAGATAAATGGGTGAATTTAAATCTGAGAGGCAATAAATGTATAACCAGCACAGCATTGTACTGAAAGGATATCATTCATTTAAATTTGTAGTTACCACGATGACCCTCAGCTTGGGGAGTCACATATTATAGAGGAATACTTGAAAATGAACTGGCATGTCTCCCAGCATGCTTATTGCTTTATTCCAGTGCTACCACAAAAAGAAAAACAAAGTGAAATGTGATCTCAGTGGCTTTAAGTTTTTGCAAGTGCAGATTGCAGGAATGAAAGTAAACTTATCATTTCAGTTGCATTGACTACTTTGTAAATGGTTGTTAGAGTAGTGCTATATTTAAACTGACTGATAGAAGTCATTTTTTAATATAGTCGCCCAGGAGAAAGAAATTTCTTAGTCAAGGAGAGACTCAGAAGTATGTTTTTTTGTTTTTTTTGTTTGTCTTGTTTTGTTTTTTTGACATATCCTGATTGGCCATATTATCTTGTTTGGCTAATAAACCTGATTCACAGTCAAGTCTGTCATAATTTCCATAGTTTTAAATAAAGATGAGGGCAAAATAGGTTCGAGGGCATAAGTCATGTACAATAGAAATTTTCATAAGAGTCATGTGTTCAAGGAGAGGACCTCTTCAGCATAAAATTGTCATCTGATTTATTAGCGTTTATTATTCTCCATTAGGTCTAAGTTGTGTGTGTGTGTAAAGCATTTAAGTTTAATTAAAGTATAGACTTAGAGTGAGTGTAAATTAATTATATGTAAAAAAATCAATGCAGTTAGACAATGTTTCTTTTTCTTCTGACAGCTGCAAAATGGTAAAGTCTCCGAAACTAACAGAAGATTCTTGAATTTTACCTGAATCAATCAAATAAATTTAAGGAAAATAGTTTTTCGTGGATTTATTTTAATTCTCATTTAACCTTTTAATTATAATCTCAAACATTCTGGCCATTATCAAATATGTGAGTAATAAGGTTAAAGATTTATGCTCTTGGGGTGCCTGGGTGGCTCAGTTGGTTAAGTGTCTGACTTCAATCCAGGTCATGATCTTGTGAGTTCGAACTCCGTGTTGGGCTCTGTGCTGACAGCTCAGAGCCTGGAACCTTCAGATTTTGTGTCTCCCCCTATCTCTGCCTCTGTCCCGCTCATGTTCGCTGACTCTCTCTCTCTCTCTCTCTCTCTCTCTCAAAAATAAAATAAACATCAAAAAATATATTTAAAAAATTATGCTATTATATAAATAACAATCCAGGAAAAACAACTATCTTTTATAGATCAAGATAGTATAGCATTGAATGAAAATATAAAGATCAAATAATTGAAAGTACAGTTCCATCTGTGGCAAATAATTTTTCTTTTAAGGTAAATTTTTGTGTTAGTAGAGGAGAAATAAAATGTATAACCTCTGGACACATGGTAAACATGTAAGTTACATCCAGGAAATCCCTTTGTCTACAAGTTATTTATGAAATAATGTGAAAAAGGAAAATTGACATGTTAACTTTAATATTGCTGTGTTGTTTTCCATTTTAAAAAAGACTAAGGGCATAAGGATTGTATCTCTCATTTTAACATTGCTCGCAACATTTAAGAGTGGACAGTGTGAAAGGTGTTTTGTGACTTTTCAAAATATCTTTTAGATGATAGCTAATATTTTGATTTAATTTTTCTATTTTTAATTTAATTTCTCTCTTTTAGCTTCTCCATGGGTTGATAACAGTAGAACTCCAAACAAGATTGATCTTTATGATGTACGCAGAAGACCATGGTAAGGATTTTTTAGGTAGTCATGGAAAGATGACCTAGACAAAAGAAGGTTACACTTGTTGCATGTGAAAAAGTTGAATCTTTCCATTTTAAAATGAATAAATATTGTCTAATTGTTTTACAGAGCTCTGGTGTATTTTTTTTTTCTCTTCTAATAAGTAAATACAGTGAAAGCTCAATGAAGATGAGTTCAAATGAGCAACAATAATGAAAAGTGTTTAAATGATTTCAAATGGACTAGTTTTAAGTTTTACATTCAATGTCGTCTCTAAATCTCTTTTAGCTGGTGGGGATTTTCTATTGAAAAACACTCAGCTTACTTGGAGTAGAGCTCTAACGAAGTGTCTAGATAGAGTAGAAGGTAGATTGCCTCTGGCAGTGAACTAATGAGAACTGGTCCCAAGGTAAAAGCTGCCCCTAGTTATGGTCACACACCTCAGGTTTCATTTTCACAAAAGGAAGCCTTTTTTGTTCCTCACTAAAGCAACTCATTCTCCTAACGTGTATCTCAAAAAATACCCAATAACTCATAATTGCATTCCCTGGGAAACAACTATTAAACTTGTGCATTTTATTTCTGTTTTTTAAAAGTGTTATTTAATGTGTGGACATATCTTTTTTTGTGAGTTCACATTTTATACAATATATTGCATCGTAATCTACTCTTTCATATCAATACCTATAAGTGCTTACACATAAGAGACATGCTTAACATTGTTAAAAATCCTCTATTATTGGTTATTTAGATTATTGCTAACTTCTTTCTAGCATTTAAACAAATTCCAAGATGCACAATGGTTGATTCAAAGAAATTCATTTAAGACTTTAAAAATGTCCTGTTAAACATCCCAGTAGCAATTTACATGAAGGCCCACCATTTGTAATAGTACCAGATATTATCATTAATCCATATAATATTCCTGTTAATATTTCTCCAGGTGTGGTGGCTGTGGATCTATGGGTTGTTGAAGGGAAGCCGAGACTATGACATCACATAGAGTGGGTTCAGGAACCTGTTGTTTTGTGGGGAGACGTAGAAGCAAGGTGCCAACCTGAAAAGGCAGACAATATCCTGTTTTCTCATCTTCCCATGAGAAGCATGCCAGGACTATTTAAAATGCTAGACATGAATTAGAGTTGCCTTTCTTTGGAATATCCTGGCAGACCTGCTCCCTTTACCTTCTTGCAGAGAAACAGACTGGAGTACATGTTATAAACTGTTTCATGAACACATAGGCTTGAATGTTGGATGTTCTC